>NW_022196896.1:83018190-83131631 GCF_008632895.1 Mastomys coucha
ATGTATAATTAATATATCTACACATAGATATTGCATATATTTTTATATATTATTTACAAACAAAATAATTGTATATGTTATATATTATATAAGTTATATATATAATTTATATATGTTATATATAATATCTTATGTTACAGTAACCACTTAATATCTACTCAAATCAACCTCAGTAGTGGTGGCATGTTCCTTGCTATCCACCCCAATACTCTGGGTTCCCAAATGAGAGTCATACATATACAACCTTATTGTTTTAATTGAACAGTTCAATGGCTGGGCCACTCACAAACCTCCACATAGCTAACACTTCCCCTCTGGTATTCCTGAGTTATTACTTACTAAAATCTGCATTCCATCATTGCTGCCCTAGACCCACCCAGTTGGGCATTGTATGTGTGCTGCTCTTCCCTAGTTCTTACATGTTGGCTGTCTCTCTGTCCTTTACTTCTCAGGTGCAGCAGCTACTCCTTTCCAGGTGTGGTGGCTAACTCTTTTCTTCTCCTCCCTCCATCCCTTGCCCAGGAAATCTAAAAGTCCCACCTCTGTCTTGCTGCCCAACCATTAATTGCTGGCAACTTTATTTACCAATCAAACCCAACTGGGGGCAGGGACTCTCAGCATCTCAAGTACAGACATGTGGATTCTCATGCAATTTGGGGAACCCAATTAACATAAGTAGCATTAGACCAAATCCACAACAATCTTGGGATGACACAAATGAAATTAGTAAAAGATTTGAATGATAAAAACTTTAAGATTTTGAAGAACAAAATTAAAGAAGATATCAGAAAATGGAAAGATCTCTCATGTTCATAGATCACTATGACTAATACTGTAAAAATGATGATCCTACCAAAAGCTATCTACAGATTCAAAGCAATCCCAATCAAAATTCCTACATAAGCCTTTACAGAACTTTAAAGGACATTTTTTTTAGCTTTATATGGAAACACACACACACACACATACATACACACACATACACACACAAAAAACAGGATAGCTAAAATAATTCTGAAAATAAAGGACAGTATCACCATGTCCAAATTCCAAGTTGTACTACAGAGTTATAACAATAAAAACAACAGGGTATTTGCACAAGAACAGACATGTCAATCAATAGGATTGAACTGAAGAGCCATACATTAGTCTATACACCCATGAACTCCTAGTTTTTTGTTGTTGTTTGATTGGTTGGCTGATTTGGTTTGGTGTTTTTTTGTTTGTTTGTTTGTTTTGTTTTGTTTTTAATAAAGAAGTGAGAAATACACACTGGAATAAAAGACAACATCTTCAAAAAATTGTCCTGGTCAAAGTTGACAGCTGCATGTAGAAGAATCCAAATAGATCCATAAATATCACCCTGAACAAAATTCAATTATGAATGGACCAAAGACTTAAACTCAACTTAGAGACACTAGACCTGGTAGAAGAGAAAATGGAGAATAGCCTTGAAGTCACTGGCACAGGAAAACACATCACGGATAGAACATAGAATAAGCACAGTATCGGCAGGTAATAAATGGGACCTCCCTCATGAGACTGGAAAGCTTCTGTAAGACAAAGGACACTGTCAATCAGGGGAAAGGCTTTTACCAACTATGCAAAAGATAGAGGGTTGATATCCAAAATAAAGAATTCAAAGAGCTAGATATCAAGAAAACAAATAATCCAGTTTTTTTTTAAATGGTGTAGAGGTCTAAAGAGAGAAATCTCAAAAGAAGAAACTTAAATGGCTCAAAAGCACTTACATGTTCAATATTCTTAACCATCAAGGAAATGCAAATCAAAGCTATTTTGAGATTTTATCTTATACTTGTCACAATGGCTAAGATCAATAAAATATGTCACAGCTCATGCTGGAGAGGATGTGGAGTAAGGAGAACATTCATCCATTGCTGATGGGAGTACAAACCTGTGCAGCTGCTATGGAAATCCATGTGGCAGTTCCTCAAATGTTGGTAATTTATCTTCTTCAGGAGCCAGCTATAGCACTCTTGAGTATATATCCAAAGGTTGCTTCATCCTACCTCAGAGACAGTTGATCAACCTTGTTCATTGCTGCTCTTTTCATAATACCCAAAAATTGGAAACAACCTAGATGTCTCTCAGCAGAAGAATAGATAAAAAAAATGTGGTATATTTGCACAAACAATATTACTAGGCCACCTAAAAAATGAAATTTGCTGTGAAGTGGATGGAACTAGAAAAAAATCATCTTGAGTGAGGTAAACCAGACCCAGAAAGACGAATGTTGTATGTGTTTGCTTATATGTGGATATTAGCTGTGAAAGCAATGAAAACTGTCTTAATTATTTTTTTACTGCTGTGAACAGACACCATGACATGGCAACCCTTATAATGACAACATTTAATTGGAGCTGGCTTACAGGTTCAGAAGTTCAGTCCAATATTATCAAGGCAGGAACATGGCAGCATCCAGGCAAGCATGGTACAGAAGGAGCTGAAAATTCTACATCTTCCTCTGAAGGATGCTAGCAGAATACTGATTTCCAGACAGTTAGGATGAGGGGCTTAAGGTGCATTCCACAAGATGGAACCAATACTCTACACATCCTGGGTGAAAAAGAACCTGAGAATAGATAGTCCAGGAATCTAGGGTATAACCAAATAGTACTATTATAAAACAATATCAACAACAAAAGTAGTGACAAAATGACCCCTAATGATATTCTATGCTCATAGAACAGTGCTATTCTCAGTCATCATCAGGGAAGCGTCCTCCCACGGCAATTGGAGAGAAATTCAGAGACCCACAGTCAGTCACGAGAGAGAGAGAGAGAAAGAGAGAGAGAGAGAGAAAGAGAGAGAGAGAGAGAAAGAGAGAGAGAGAGAGAGAGAGAGAGAGAGAGAGAGGCTGTCTCCATCCCCTCAGGGCTCAGGGAACCCTGTGGAAGAGGAAGCAGAAATGGTGTAAGAGACAGAGTGTACAGAGAACATTAAGGAAACAACCTCTAAATGAGTGGTTCTCCAACTTCCTAATCTGTAGTCCTTTAAGATAGTCCCCATGTTGAACTGACCCCCTTGACCATTAAATTATTTTGATTGCTTCTTCATAACTGTAATTTTGCTATTGTTATGAATTGTAATCTAAACATCAGTGTTTTCTGATTATCTTATGTAATTCCTGTGAAAGGACTGTTCAACTCCCAAGGGATCATGACCCACAGGTTGAAAATCACTGTTCTAAATCAACATGATCAAAGCTCATAAGAACTCATTGAGACTGAGTCACCATTCGCAAGGGCCTGGGCAGGTCTGCACTAGAAGGGACCTCTAGGGCTTAAAGAAGTGGGCACATGCCCCTATCCCTAACACAGAAGTGATCTCCAATTGATAACCACTTATAAGTGAAAATTTAACATCCTTGAACAGTGTCTCACTGGGGGAAACAAATTACTTTTAAGGGTAGGCTGCATGCCTAGCAGGATATGGCCAACAGAATACAAACCCAATGGCATTTTTGGAGGTTCCTTGTCTCATAGTATAGTGTCAAGGCTTTTCCTTTTTTTTTTTTTCCTAAATTTTATCTTATTACTTTTTCATTTTATTTTATATTTTTTCTGTTGCTTTTTACCCTGCAAGTTCTTTGTGAATATATTATGGCTTCCAGTTTAGTATTTTTATGTGCTTCTAGTGTGTGGTGGGTGGACCTGCTTCTTGTGCCTTCTATTTGTTTGTTTTATTCAATCCTGTGTGTGCTTTTTATCTTATTTTATTATACTATATTATAATTTCTTAAAAAGAAAAGATATCCATTGCATCACCCACTGCTCACAACTGTCACACAATCATATAAGGATGAACTGAGTATTTATGTTATCATGGAAACTCATGCCCAATCATGCTGTCTATAGAGCAACAAAACTCCACTAAAATCTCCTTGCATTACTTGATCCTCAAATAAGTCATTATTCTCCTCCTAGACTCATTGTTTCTTTAAAGCATGATATACTGTGAAGTTCTTTCAGATAATGAGTACCATCAGTCTCTGTCCCCCATTCTGTGGGTGATATAGTCAGGTATGTCTGAGTGTCTTTTACCTGAAACTCAACTTCTTGTTGACCATTTCCATGCCCAAATTCCACCCCCAAACATAGTTCTTCACTTCACTCAACAGATTATTGATGCTATTAATTTCATTCTTTGAGAGAATATTATGCTTGTGCCTAACAAGAAAACTGTTGACTTTATTTGATATCAATTCTTATTCTTTTTTATTTTTCTTAAATGCCTTTTCCCCTACCAGAATTCTCCCTAGATCATTCCACTTGTCAACAAAGCCATGTTTACCTTTTATCTATTTGAAGTTATAAAATCACAAATAGAAGGCAGTACATCATGTTGTCAGTATTGAAGGGGGCAGTTCTGATGCTATGGTCCTGTTCTCCAATTGGTTCTTGATCTATCAAAGAAAGCCAGGGGCCAATTGCTAGGTAGAAGGTACAAGCTGGACTTCCAGATCCCAGGAGGAAAAGGCACATGCAAGGAAGGAGAGGAGAGGTTTTTGCCATGCTTTCAAGGGAGAAAAACGCAGCAACCATATGAGGTCTGGGGAAAGCTGGAACTTGTGGCCAGGGATATTTGACAGGGCCTAGGAGGGATTAGCCACTGAAGTTTAGGGCAGGTTGGGGGAGCAATGATAAAAATATTAATGGAACATTCTTCCAAGCCAGAGACAGTAACACCCAGCAATTGTTCCTAAGGCAAGTTGAAAAGGAACAAACTATGTGTGTCCAAGGATTCAAGGGAAGCCAGTGGGGGCTGATAGCACAGCACAGTATGGCCAAACTGTGTAAAAATAATTCCCCAAAATGATGGACTTAGAACCTCATGGTCTGTGTACACTCATTTGCTTATTCTAACATCAGGGTGTGTTCACTTCATGTTTTACTTAGCTATGACAGATTCAGCTCTCCCCTCTCCTCTCTTGATTTGTTATCCTCTTCTTTTCTTTCTTTAGGAGGTATATGTTGCTACTTCTCCTGATGTGTGAAATTTTCCACTGCTGTACATAAGACATTTATATAACTGAAGAGCTTTGTCTACCCTTTAAAACTACAGTCAGAAGAAACAACAAACCCCACCCAGACTTCCTTATACTCTCACAATATTACAAATTCCATAATCTTACTGGTTGGAAAGATTGCTATTTGCCTACAAGAACCCTTGACAAAGTCAAATATTAAAGACTGGGAAAATTTATATTGATTACTATAGTCATAATTTGTCATTATGATTTTTTGAAGTATTAAATGATGTTAAACACGGTGTCATTTACTTGTAATTTCAGCACCCAGGAAGCTAAGGCCCAGGCTACATAGCCAGATCCTGTCTCAAAAATAAAAACAATATCAAATGATGAGTTCTATTGAAATTGATTTATAATGCCAAGTAGTTGTGCTTTTAGGCCAATTCATGATAGAATTATATGAAATATTCTGAGAACTTTAGAAGAAATGGGAGAAACCATATTTTTTTATAGAATATGATCATTTTTGGTTGTGTTACTTTGTAAAAATGTATGAACTAATGAGACTTTTGAGATGTTTTCATGTTAAATATTATAACCAACTAGGCTTTAACTTCTCTCAAAGAGCTTTAACATCATCCAGAAATGAAATCAACCTCCTCATTTGTGCCATCAACCAAGGGTCAGTAGGAGCTAAGTATAACTTCAATACACAAACATACTCTAGGAAGTATTAATTTCTCATGACCAGCTCTTAGTTACATGATAATTATTTTCTTTTTTAAAGTCTTTTTCCTTTTATTTTTGTGATTATAAAATAATTACATCATTCTTTCCTTTCCTTCCACCAAAATTCTTATAAACATTATTATTCTCTTTGCAGTTCACAATTTCTACTGTTGTTATTGAGTGCATGACAATTATACATATACCTGCTCAGTCTTTTTTTTTTGTATTTTTTATTAGATATTTTCTTTATTTACATTTCAAATGTTCTCCCTTTTTCTGGTTTCCCCTCCAACCCCCCATTCCCTCCTCCCTCCTTCTGCTCACCAACCCACCCTCTCCTGCTTCCTAGCCCTGGCATTCAGTCCCCTACACTGGGGCATAGAGCCTTCACAGGACCAATTGCCTCTCTTCCTATTGATGACTGACTAAGCCATCTCTGCTACATATGCAGCAGGCGCCATGAGTCCCACCATGTGTACTCTTTGGTTGGTGGTTTAGTCCCTGGTAGCTCTGGGGGTACTAGCTAGTTCATATTATTGTTCCTCCTATGGGGCTGCAAACCCCTTCAGCTCCTTGGGTCCTTTCTCTAGCTTCTTCACTGGGGACCCTGTGCTCAGTCCAATGGGTAGCTGTGAGCATCCACTTCTGTATTTGTCAGGCACTGGCAGAGCCTCTCAGGAGACAACTATATCAGGCTCCTGTTAGTAAGCACTTGTTGGCATCCACAATAGTGTCTGGGTTTGTTGATTGTATGTATATGGGATGAATCCCCAGATGGAAAATTCTCTGGATTCTCCTTCCTTCAGTCTCTGCTCCATAGTTTGTCTCTGCAACTCCTTCCATAGGTAATTTTTTCCCCTCATAAGAAGGATCGAAGTATATACATTTTGGTCTTTCTTCTTCTTGAGTTTCATGTGGTTTGTGGATTGTATCTTGGGTATTCTGAGCTTCTGGACTAATATCCACTTATCAATGAGTGCATATCCTGTGTGTTTTTTTGTGATTGGGTTACTTTACTCAGGATGATATCCTCCAGATCCATCTATTTCCCTAAGAGTTTCATAAATTCATTGTTTTTAATAGCTGAGTAGTACTCCATTGTGTAAATGTATGATACTTTCTGTATCCATTCCTCATTTGAGGGACATCTGGATTTTTTCCAGTTTCTATTATAAATAATGCTTCTATGAACATAGTGGAGCATGTGTCCTCATTACATGTTGGAGCACCTTCTGGGTATATGCCCAGGAGTGGTATAGCTGGGTCCTCAGGTAGTACTATGTCCAATTTTCTAAGGAACGTCCAAACTGATTTCCAGAGTGGTTGTACCAGCTTGCAATCCCACCAGCAATGCAGGAGTGTTCCTCTTTCTCCACAACCTCACCAGCATATGCTGTCACCTGAGTTTTTGATCTTAGCCATTCTGACTGGTGTGAGGTGGAATCTCAGGGTTGTTTTGATTTGCATTTCCCTGATGACTGAGGATGTTGAGCATTTTTTAGGTGTTTCTCAGCCAGTGCTAGGCTTACCTTAACTACTTCTGTATCTGGCTCGTGAAATAATTGGTGCTTTGGATGTGTTTACTTACATTTAACAAAATTTTATCTACCTATACTGATTTTAATATATGTCACATTCTGTTATTTCAATCAGTGATAGCTTCAGGCTCTTCCCTCTTGTTTGAAATGGAGATAAAATAAGAATTTACTATAAGAAATTGATTGAATAGTGAGACGCCTGGCCTTAACCCAGGTCATCAGGAAGTTCTTTACAGTGAATACAGTGATAACTAGGTCAGTGTGACAAACTAGAGTCATTTGGAGGAGGAAACTTCAATCAAGAAAAGATCCCAGCCAGGCAGTGGTGGCACACACCTTTAATCCCAGCACTTGGGAGGCAGAGACAGGCAGATTTCTGAGTTCGAGGCCAGCCTGTTCTACGGAGTTAGTTCCAGGACAACCAGGGCTACACAGAGAAACCCTGTCTCAAAAAATAAATAAATGAATGAATAAAAATATAAAAAAATAAAAAAGAAAAAAAGAAAAAGAAAAAAAGAAAGAGAAAAAAAAAGGAAAAGAAAAGATCACTAAGTTTCTTGACCTGCATTTACATGTTTGATGATTGATGTGGGAGGTCTCAGCCCATTGTGCGTTCTATAAGAAAGCAAGCTAAGTAAGACAAGAAAAGCAAGCAAGTAAGCAGCACTCCTCCATGGCCTCTGCATCAGCCCCTACCTCCAAGTTCCTACCCTGTGGTAGTTCCTGCCTTGAATTCATTCCATGAGAGTTTGGACATGAAACTATGAGTTGAAATAAACCCTTTTCTCTCCCAGTTGTTTTTGGTCATGTTGTTCTACCATAGCAAAAGAAACCCTGACTAAGTCATTTTTTAACTGAAATGATGGGGAGTCGGGCCCAGGTTAGCCCTAGACACCATGCACTTCAGAAACAGATGCCTGACCCCCTGAGCTGTAACTGACTTTAATAACTGCCTAAAGGAATAACTTTCATGATACCAAAAAGCTCCAGGAAGATGATTCAGTCACTCTTGACATGCAAGGAGGCTCGAATGAATTCAAGTTGAGTGAGATTTGTAGTTTAAGCAGCTAAAAGAATGGAGTTTTCATTTTTTGGATTCAGAAAGACACTGGGTTTCAGAGAGTATATATTTATTTTTAAGCATGTTTATTTTAAGATATCAGAAAAAAAAATCTTTTAAGTAGACAACTGAGTCTGAGCAGTGATGTTCAATAGGTACTTGAAACTATATTAAAATATCATAGCCAGGCAGGAAAATGGCTTTGTGGGTAAAAACTCAAGATTGATGGTTTGATTTCAACTTCTGGGATTTAATGATGGTAAGATGTGGTGTTCATGTTGGGGACCAACTATGGTCCCTAGTCCTCTGTTTCCTCCCTCAGGGTGTCCAGGCATCTCTGCTGCAGCCCAGCATTGGAGTCTGAATGGATAAAGAAAGCCTTCCCCAAGGATTTTAGAGTTACAGCTCTATTAAGATGGTACTCAATGAAACAGCTCTCTTAGACAATCTTAATGAAACAGCTGGTTCATATACAGTTTATTGGTGTGATTGTGGGCTATATATGAACCTTGGAGAGTAAAAAAGAGTTTTCATTCATTTTCAATGAATGAAGTCAATGGCTGGAGTTTAAAGTACTGTGAGTGTGAGTGCCTCATTTGCATGGAGAAGCAGTTCAGGAATCCCAGGTACTCATTTGCTTGGTGGGTTCTTAGGGGCAGCAGGGGAGGAGGCAGGGTGGTTGGGAGAGGTGTTGAACTTGTAGGTTTGCCCAAGGACTATGTGACATTCCTCAGGTTAAAAGATTGGGGGAGCCCGGTAGAGGTAGAACATGCCTTTAATCCTAGCACTTGGGAGGCAGAGGCAGGCAGATTTCTGAGTTTGACGCCAGCCTGGTCTACAGAGTGAGTTCCAGGAGAGCCAGGGCTACACAGAGAAACCCTGTCCCACAAAACCAAAAAAAAAAAAAAAAAAAAAAAAAAAAAAAAAAAAAAAAAAAAAAGAAAAAGAAAAAGAAAAGAAAAGAAAAAAAGATTGGGGGTTGGGCTCCCCAGATCATGCAGAGATGAGGAAGCTCTGCTATAAAAAGAGAGTCCTCCATTTTGAACCAATCTCAGAAGACCTACCCAGTCATGGCAGAATGTGATCTTAAGTAGCAAGGTACAATATCAGGAGAGGAGCATCTCTTCAAGTTGACCTCTCCCTGGGTGCTGTGCCATGCACACACCTGCAAAAGCATACAAACACAGCAAACCATACACAAATAAACAAATTAATGCATGTTAAATTTACATTTGTATTGATGTATACATATATCTCATTACTAAAGAAGATGGGGAGTGCAGCTAGCGTGCTGCTTGGACTTGGAGAAGATGGTTAAGTCTCACAGGAAGCTATATTCAGGAAGCCAGACACATCTTCAAGCTGCATCTGCCCCTGGCTTGCAACATCTGCACTCGGGTTTTCTCATCAAAACCTCACCCTTTTCTTTCACCTCCTACCAACTTTGATTTTTCAATGGAAGTATTACAACTATTCTTTTAAGCAAGGATTTCTTGCCCATTTTGGGTGTCTAAAAGGGCCTGTGGTAATGGCTCTGAGCCAAGGAATTTTTCTAAGAAACAGAACACAGCTTCCTTAGCATGGACCTAGCAGCTCCAGAGAAAGGAGCTTGCTCAGAGTCAGTACAGATAAACTCCCCAGCATATTTCCTAATAGAACACCTTCCTTTTCATCCCTTCTCACCACTCTGTTGATCTAGTGCCTTCTCAAGACAGTCTACTGGATGATGTCTGCAAGAAACTGTGACTACTTAATCTTTGCACTTCACACCCATAAGAATACTGGGAGCTTGAACAAGCTTTCATATGCCCCAGCTTTGGCTCTTCACCTCTGTAAAATACAGAACTGGACTAGATCATTTCCAAGGACTTTTCCAACTCTGCAGTTCTAATAACTACTAAATAAAATAAATGGCTCAAGAAATTTCCACTTTAATTTGAACCAAGTGCAGTGAGGCATCATTTGTATCAAACTCTAGCTGTGACCATCTATAAGCTAGACTGATTAGCCACCTGAAGTGTCTTGGCACTCTTGGTGCCCACAACAGTAGCTGAAGCTTTGGCTAGAGCAGAACTATAGCCTCTCGAACAAGCAAGAAAACATTCCTCAGAAGCCTTTTGAATATTCAAGTTCAACAGTATTTAGGAATTGAACTTATTTATTTATAATAACTATTACATGCTAGTTCATATTAATGGTTTTAACCGTGACATTTTCATATATGCATACCAACATCATACCAACCCAACTACCTTCTGCCCCCCTTCCTTTCCTACTCCTGGCCCACTATGCTTCCTTAATAGTCCATCTACTGCTCTTAAATTATCTGCATTTTCAATATAGTTTACACAGATGAGAGAAAACATGAAATGCTTGTCTCTCTGCCTCTCACTTACTTCACTTAACAAGATGGCCTCCAGTCCCACCCATTCTCTTGTATGTCACATGAGTTTGTTCCCATTTACATTTAGCTAAAACTCCATTGTATGTTTATATCACATTTTCTTTATCAGTTTATCTGTTAATGGGTACCTAGGTCAGTTCCATAGTTTGATTATGTTTCCATGTTAATTTGAACCAAGAGCAGAATGAGGCATGATTTGTATCGCACTCTAGTTGTGACCATCTATGAGCTGGACTGATTAGCCACTCTTGGCACTCTTGGTGCCTTCATGGAGGCCATCTTGTTAAAGTGAGGTAAATTAGAGGCAGAGAGACAAGCATTTCATGTTTTCTCTCATCTGTGTAATCTATAATGAAAATTTAGAACAGTGTTACCAATACACCTAGGTATGTAGGTATTTCTGTTGATGCTGACTTTGTACACTAGACATATAAGTAGAAGTGAGATAAATGTATTACATAAGGCAGTTCTACTTTTAGCTTCTTGAGTAGCCTCTATACTGCACTCCATAGGAGCTGTGTTAATTTAGTCCCCCACCAAGAATGTATAAGGGTCCATTGTCTGCCAATGGACTTTTTTTAAGTGCCCTGACACAGTAAAGCACAGTAGAGCATCAGTACTGTAAATTATTACTTAGGATTATAAGGCTGGATTTCAATATGATTCATAGAATAACTTCTGGATTCTTATTATGAAGGACCATCAAGGATGCCAAAATGCCTTGATCCCACACAGAGCTGCTTGTTTTTTGAAAATTTAACATTCTATAAATATCAATCATTGAACCAACTTTTAAAAATAAACTAATTTATTCCAGCAGTGAGTGGAAATCATTTTTATTAATATTAAAATGACTCTTCTCCCATGATAATAGCTGTTAATATAATATACTAAGAATAACCTCATGTTTACTTGTACATGGGAATTTCTGAGAACTGTCCGAGTCACTGGGAAGGACCAGAAATACCCAGGAATAGTGGGAGAAGAAACCATTTTGAAAAGCTTAGTTTTCTCATGTAGAGTTAATTTTCAGATCCATATAATCCAATGAAACTAGACAACTTAGGGAGAGAAAATAGACTCAAAATGATATCTTGGATGTTCTGCTTCATGTTCCAACAGAATCAATTTTCTGTACAATTCTTTTCATACCCATGGTGCACAACTCTTATATACAAAAACAGAAAATAGGGCAGAGAAGACTGCATCAGACAACGCTTTCTTATAAAAATGTAATCACTGATGTTTTCTGTTTTGTGTTTCTGAATTCATGGAGGGAAAAAAACCCACCTCTGTTATGTTTCATTATAAATAAATTTACAAGCTAAGTTCTTGACAAGAAGAAGGGCTTTACATCACATGAGAAACCCTCTTTGATTGTGGGGCTAGCAGCAGTTCTGTCAGATTCTGAATTTTCATTCAATACACAGGTTGTCTTTTCATTAAAAATCTGTAAGTTATACTTGTGTAGGAAGGTGTACACTTGATTGTGAAAATCAAAGCAGAAGTAGCAGATGGCTTTGCTTCAACCCAAGAGATCTCTCACTGAGCCAGCTCAGAGCAAAAGCCTCCTTCATCTTGCATGGAAGTATGATATTTAGAATTCCTGACTCTTTTCATTGTCAAACATGAGAGAATGAGAGCTGAATTTTGTACAGATTACATCCAATCATCAAAATCCGAGCCTCCGTCCATTTATTTGTGCTGGATACAATGATGGTCAGATACACACATAATCCAGGAACAGTACCTGTTCCTCATGAGAAATAACGACTCCTGTATACTCGACATTCCCTTCCATCCTAACACGCTAAGGACGTGCTTTCACATTTTCAGAGAAATACAAGAATGCCTTTGTTTTAAGAAAACTTGCTATTTAAATTAAAATTTAAGATATTTGGAGAACTGTAGATTTTCAGATTGCAAAAATAGTGTTTGTATAACAGAGGAGATCATTTGAATGATATATTTGCAATAGAAAATTTCTATGTGTCAGCCTGAGGGGAAAAACTATCTCACTTATCAAGTTTTTTTTTATCAAAGACAAGACTATGTAGACAAGAGAAGTAAAGCAGGAGACATGTGCCTCTCCCTTGTCCCCTTGCCTTGTAGGACACTATTTTCACACAAATCACCCTGTGCTCTGATCTTAGTCTATCACGTAGTGATCATGGTTTCATATGATAGACTTGAAGAATCACAATTTTTCCCCCAAAAAAAGAGCTGCTAGATGCCTGACTTCATTCTAAAACCAGTTAGCTGTATTAATAATCAAGAGTGTTGTGGAGAATACATGCACAGCTGAAAAATGATCTGGTTTCTACAGAAATACTACTGAGTCGTGTATGAGTCTTCAGCAAATGTTTATAACTAGGTGACAGTGGCAGATACCATCCAGGCTTCACCTGTGTTCTGATGCCTTCAGGACATTCACAGACTACAGACCACCTCTCCAACTACATCCCCCCATACCTCTATATCTTTTTTGTCTAACTAGTCCTGTAGTCAGAATTCCCTTACATCTGTATGTACGGTGACACAAAAGTACCTGGATTCATATCATGTCAAGTATAGCACTAACATAGTTCAATTGTTGCAGGGTAATTGTCCAAGTCCCATACCCTAATCAAGACACTTTGAAGTATGGTCTGTTGTACTTCTTGCAGGGAGGATGTGGGGGTTAAGCTAGTTACCCTCTTTGAAACTGATTTAATACCAAACTTCTATTGCCTTCTTTTCCTTGTTTCTCGAGTGTCCCATGCCCTTACCAGCTTTTCTAAATAGATCAGTTCTATGTAGCTCTTTCATACGTGTTCCTCTTCCAAACAATGCAAAGACAGATAATAATAGCTATACACTCATAAGAGGTATCATCTCTAGATAGAATCCTGAATGAAGGTGGACCATACACTGATCAGAAGCTAACAGGAATCTCACTGGTAAAGTTAGTAGGCTGATAATAATCCTTACTGGGCTAGAATATGATGCTCAAAAAGAAAGACCTTTATCTATGGGTCGGGTTAAATATTTGGTCATGAAAGATCCACTCTGACCTCCTCATTGACAACTAGGATGGAGCCTCAGCATGGCTGACATTGAAAGGTACAGAAATACATAAGCTGTGGTATTGTGCTTCCCACCTTTAACTCATATATTAAAACTTAGTAATGAACGTGCTAGTATTTGGAAGTAAATATTTTGTAAAGAATAGAACGAATTACAATGGTAAGACCAAAAAAGTATGGGTCAGGAAGGACCATGAGGGTACTAAACAGAAGGTGGCAGACAGGATGTACACTGGAAATGGAGATTGCATTTAATAAGGAGGTGTTCTTTCATGTCCTGGGACTCTACTATCCGGGCAAAAAGCAACTAGATCTCATCCTAGTATAATAATAAGTAGTTCATAAAGACTGGAACGAAGATGATGATGATGATGATGATGATGATGATGATGATGATGATGATGATGATGACATGCCATCTTAGCTCATCAGAATTAAAGTTGATAGACTCACCAGTTTGTAGAACGTATTTACCCATCCATTGACCTGCCATATACAGAGCATCATGGGAGAAGAGAGTCAGTTCCCCAATACTAGTTCCCACCTTCCAACTTGGCTAAGATTGAAAATCAAAGCCAGCTACCTATTCAGATGGAATAAAAGGTACTAATATCATTCCAAAGAGTTAACAGATGCTAGGAAGGTACTTTCCAGAACATTCCTTCTCAAAGCAAGTATATTATGCTATACGACAGGCACCACTAAAAATTGAACCAAATTTCAGTGACCATAATATATTTACTACAGCAGATTATCATCGCCTCTAGTAGTTGACATGCAGCTCCACATCTGGCCTATGCATTATTTCAAGCACTCATCTATAAGAAATGTTAGAAGCAGTTTTTATTCACTTGGAATAAACAACAGTGCACAACCATGATCTTATCCCAAGACTATATTAACTTTCATGCCCACTAATGGATTGCAGTGCACTTAGACAGAACTTAAAAGTTTACCTGCAATTTAAGAAAGAAGTAGCCTGTGGTAAATATATATAAACACACACACACACACACACACACACACACACACACACACACACACATGGGCTCCTGAGCTATGGAAAATAGGTTGACTGCTTGATCATGGACTACAAAAGAGATCAGAATACAGAGTGAGTGAAAACTTATGTGGGTGTATACATAGAATAGAATTAATAGAAAATTTGATGCAGAGATTCTTCATGAACTCAATACCATGGATTCCTTCCTTGAGAAGCTGAACTAGGTACAGGGGCTACAAACTTGTGGACAAAGGAAAAATCAATGAGTCCTGGATATGTTGCCTTCTTTTCGGGAATTTAACCAGGCTTTCCATGGTTCATTGTAAAAATTTTCATTATACCAGGCCCCTTTCACCATACAGAAAGATCATTAGAAAGATTTGATCAGACCGGGCTAATGAGATGGCTCAGAGAATGCAAGTGTTTGCTTCCAAGCGTGATGGATGACCTGCATTTCATCCCAAAACCCACCTGGTAGAAGGAGAGAACTGACTGCAGAAAAATGTTCTCTGCCTTCCAAACATGCATCATGGCACATGTGCATACACATAAAAAGTAAAATAAATAAATAAATAAACATAACAAAAAAATTTCTCTGGACTGAGTATCAGTCAGTGTTGTGTTGTTGCAATAAGGAGTGAAAGAAACAACAAAAAGCTTTTTTAAAAAAAAAAAAGGAAGAGTTTTACTTTGGTTCTTGTTTTCAGATGTCTCGGTACAGGGTCAGCTACACCCACTGCTTTGGGTAAACCAAGACAGAAGCTCGTTGAGATGGGGCTACTAGAACAGCGCTGCTCACTCTATGGTAGTATGGCAGACCAGAAGCAGGGGTTCACAGCAAATAAATCCTTCCCTTCACACTCGTAGTAACTTAGCTTCTCCAGCCAGGCCCCACCTACTCACAATGACAACATAGGATAAATCTATCAGGGATTAATGCATTGATAAGGAGATTGGATGAGTACAATCTTGGTTAAACAGGATCTACATTTAAGAAAGTCACTTTTCCAAAATGTACCCCAGCAAAAAGAAGCATCAGATATAAAGGGTATAAAAGAAAGTGACTATAAAATATTGGTTGTAGTCACAGGACAATTAATGGTTCCAAAGAGAAAACTTCAACCAGCAGCTTAAATTAATTTTCAAGGTTTTTCTTCCTTTTTCAATTAATATTCTAGCTTGTTAATTTTGTGAATTAACACTTAATAAGAAGAGATTAATAAATAACCATGAAGTAATACAAAGCAGAAAAGTTCACTTTTTTTCTGTCTTTGAACATTAGGCCCACTAACCTCTGGTTTTCTCCCAGAGTCCTTCAAAATTGTCACCAATTTAAAGGATGAGTTGATAAACATCACAACAAAGGAATGCTTCTTACAGAAAGTCCAGACTACAGCCTGACCCCCATGACATACCTAACAACCAAGGTTATATTCCCACCTATGCTTGGTGTGCTAGGTATGTACTGCTCCACAAGTAAATGATAACCCAATAGGAGTGAGGGAAGAAAAGACAGCGAACAACCAGGATGAATATCAGACCATAAACTGGGCTGTGTATGAGATAGGACTATTCCCCTGTCCATATCCTCTTGATTGGTTTGACAAGCCTTCTTTCTCCTAGGCTTTCAGAACTTGGATGTCATTTTAATTGGTTTTCTCATCTTCTTGACATCAAGCAAAGTTCAAGAGCCTAATAAAACGTCAGTGGATGTGATGAGAAGTATAGTGGAAGACAGGATAGCCAGTGACAGCGACTTTGTTAAGAGCAACAAGATTGCTTAAAACATTACCTCATACCTAGGAATGCTGTTTAAACTGATTAGTATGGAAGGATAGCAAATTTCTCAAGTTGCTATTATCTCATCCCCTAGGTGACTACTTAGAAAGTAACTAATCCAAGCATCAGCTTACAAGGGTAGAAGGGACTGTACATTGCTTTAGGAAAACAAAGTACACTTTTTTTCAATCTATGTTTTGATAAATATTCTAAATACCAATGAGTATATAAAATTTAATTCCTGGAAATTACCTCAGCATGTATACATTTCCATGAGCATCAATAATCTAAAATTGTTTATCCTGGTGATCCTCAGTCAAGTCTCAAGTATATCTCACTTAATTATTAAATCATAAACTCACCCCCAGTCTTTATACTCTGCTATTTACCATAACCATCCAACATCCATAATAGACAACGCTTTTTATGTAAAGTGCTAGCTAGATTCTTGCAGGGTTTACTTCCAGCTAACTGCATAAGTCTATACAAACTTGAACTAGGACATCAAAAACTTGTCTTCCTAAGACTAGAATACAATTCCACTTCTCCTAGGAAGAAAAATCATAATAAACATACCCAAAGAAGAAAGAATTATGTGTATAGTAATTAGTAGTTAGTCACAGTAGTTAGCTGTGATCAGCTGTTGATCACTAAGAGTGACATGGACATCCTCCATAAACTTAAATGATTATCTGTTTAAGAAGCTTCTTAAGTCACCCTATCCCTGTAATTAAAATCCTTAGGTTAGGGCCCCACACAACAGGCATCTCTTTGACCTTTCTCCTGAGCTAGTCCTGCCTCTGAGATCCATGGTGGAAGGTTGAATTTAACATAGAACTCACTGTTTGAGGTATCTCTTTCTCTTGATAGCATGAACTTCAGGAATCATCTATATGATAGTTCCAGTTTAATTAGATGGAAAGTCACCTGCTAAAGTGGGATGGGTTACATTTCAAAAGAAAAATGTAAAAAAAAAAGAAAAGAAAAGAAAGAAAGAAAAGAAAAAGAAAACTGTAGTTCTATTTCCTGTTCTATTTTTCCTACATTGTATTACTGTAGAAACAGTATTTCATGTCTCTAATCTTCTAATCTTCTAACTCTTCCTGCCAGTGACATTTCTGCTCTCCCCTATTTTTAATGCATAATACTGTCTACTAAATAAATGTCTGCTATGATACTGAATGTAATATTATGGTAATATCTCTATCTACTATTGTCTTCTGTGAGGGCCCTATGACAAAACTGTGAACATGTTCTAAATACATTAATTTGCAATCTTTTCTACCAGGAAGAGTTACTGTGAGCCTAGGTTTCCTCTAAAAAACCTGTCTGTTCCAGCTCACAATGCTGCTATATGTGAAAGAATGTTCAAGGCAGTGTATGCTGAACTCAAGCGGCTCTGAGCACTTCCCTGTGAAAGAAGAGATGATGGTGTGGAAAAAAGAGGAAAAAATGATCCAGTTTGATCCAGTTGATTACTCTCCAGAGATCTAACAAATTCAAACCAAAGGCTATCAGAGAAAGAAACACAAGGTAAATTGCTCAACAGCTCATCAATTGTTTAGTTGATAATAGGAATTCGGTGATTTGGTCCTTGTGCTAATTCCACCAAAGCCAAGATCAGAATGTCTATAGAACCCACAGAGTCAGAGGCTGCTCTCTGGAAGTTCTCGGTGCCCAGATTAAAATCCTGGAGAATGAGGTTTACAGGACCCTAGCCTCCAAAGTGCTGCTGGTGTCATTGGGGCATGGTCCTCACTAAAGAGCTAACAAGTAAGTACACATGGGCTCTGTGCAAACCAGACAGCAATTTAGGAAGATGAGAGGCAGGTCAGTTTCTAAATTAAAATGTTCAATTCCAGTTTTTAAAATTCTTTTGTACAATACATAGCAAATATTCTACCTGATGCTATCACAGAGCCAGGAACTTTTGTGTGTCCCACATCAGACAACTAGAAGAAATTACTAGAAAGAATTTTAGTTTTACACTCTTCTCTTCTCTTCTCTTCTCTTCTCTTCTCTTCTCTTCTCTTCTCTTCTCTTCTCTTCTCTTCTCTTCTCTTCTCTTCTCTTCTCACCTCTACTTTATTTCTTTGCTAACCCTTCTCTCTTCTCCCCCTTCCTTCAGCCCTGTTTCTACCCTTACCTTTTCTCTCTCCTCCCTCCCTGTCTCTCTCTCCCCCTTTCCTTCTCCTTCTCCCCAGCCTCCCACCCTTGCCATAAAAAAAATACAAGGATACAAATGTAAATGTAAGGGACTTGTTTTTTTCTCTGGGTTGGTAATTCTTTCCTGCATCTCTTCCCAGAATTGGCATGGGTTGCATAATAGTTTCATTAACAGTGCTCTTATTAGATTTTAGGGGTGCCCCACCCAAAATGTGTAACTAGAGTCTGTGTATCTAAACCAATCTACACAAAGAACTCTGAAAATTATGAAACTTTTAATGCAATTAATCAATATTTGAAAATGGCAAGTCATTTATTAGGGCACAATTAAACTATGATGCAAGAACATAATTTGTAAATTAGGAACAACATGAGTTGATTCATTACTTTAAAACTTAAATTGTGTTGTTTATCTGCTTTCCTCAACACTGGCATTTTGTAAAATTGGCACTAGGATTTAAACGATTTCACATCCTCTTTCTGTATATGTCCATTATGTGACTCACAATTCTATTAATAAATGACTGTTTTCATGTCTGCTAAACAACTTCCTCTTCTTCACATCATAGAGTAGACATATATTAAACTATGGCCCCATCACCCATTAGTGGAGTTGATTTTATTAATTGCATTTAAGACTTCTAGCTAGCCTTTGTTTGGTGAATGAAGCTCCATCCATGCAGTTTCTCTTTGTTTAGCTACAAACTACACACCTTAGACCACAGAGGGCTGGTATATTTCAGTTTGTAAATCCCAGAGTCTAGAAGACAATCTGGCAGAGAGTCCAAGAGAAGAGAAAGGCTAAAGGCAGGGAACAGAAACTTCAAAGAGGATATAAAAATTTTCAATAGAAATTGGAAACTCTAATGGACTTAACATCATCAGAGAAGCATAATGGCAGTGCTCACTCACCCATGTGATGTGGAAACTCACAAACTAGGGTGCCTGTCTTCTCCTGGAACAAGTACAAATCAGAAAATTACTTTGACCATCATTCATAACATCTATGAAGCATCATTCATAACATCTATGAAGCAGAACTTCGAAGCATTACCCTACGACCTATATTCCAGGTGTATGTCTCACTAGAATGGAGAAAGATGGTTACTGAAAGACATGTACAGGAAGGTTCATATCAACAGTTGGCAATATTCCCCCAAACTAAGAATCATTGGAACATCTGTAGGTAGAAGGAACATTGTAGTTTATGCATATAATGGCATACTACTCAGTACAGAAAATAAATCAACTCCAACCAAGCACAACACGGATAACTCTAATCAACAATTCAGAAGTTATTACATGCTTCCACTCATAGGAACTAATCCACTCTGTTAAAAGTCACCATGCTTTGTACAGAAACATAAAGACTTAGAAGGCAATATGACACTACATCAATCTAGTTATATAACAGTAGTTAGTTAGAACTTGAGCCTATAATCTCGTCAGTCATGGGTTGTCAGCCAGGCTTACAATATCAGACATGGGTTCCCTCCAATGGAGCAGGCCTCAGATACATTCAGATGGTAGCTGGTTACTCCAACAATAGCCAAGCCACTATTTTATGGGTGGGCACATCTTGGCCAGCAAGTGGGTTTTGTGTTTGTTTGTTTGTCTGTCTGCTTGTTTATTTGTGAGGTTATCAACTGGGTAAAACCATTTATGCCTTTTTCCCTAATAAACCACTTAACACCTTTCAGTGCTTTAAAAACTCCACAGCTTGGTGGAAATATCCAGCTCAGCTCCCAAGCTCTGTATTGCTTCCACAGTGTGTGATGTCTTGTGCAAGACTGTCGTCTCCTCTAGGGTCACCATGACAAACTCCTGTGGCGGTATCCTACATTTGAAACTGGGAGTTTTGTTTAGTAACATTCTATTTGGGGAATCAGCATTACCTAGTCATGTAGGGTAAATCCCTCTCGTATTTTTTATTTAGGTTTTAAGTATGTCTCTCTCTATTTTTTATATACAATTTTTTTTTATTAATCATTCTCCATCTTATTCCTTTGCCTTCCCAATCCCCTTCCCCAAGCCCTTCTGCCCGCAGCATTCCTCTCTTTCCTTTTGCCTAAGTTCTCTCATCCCTCTCTAAGGCAACCTTCTGCATGTCCTTCTTCTAAAGCCTGACTTTCATGGGTACTTCATGCTAAACAAATAGAACTGAGGAGCTGAGGCTAGAGTCTACATGTGAGCATACACATGGAGTGTTGTGCTGCTGGGCCTGGGTTACCTCACTTCATACTTTTTCCCAGTTATATGTATTTATCCACAAATTTTGTAATTCTGTTTTTCTTTACAACTGATTAAAATTCCATTGTGTCCAGGCAGCACATTTTTACTATCTACTTGTTGATGCTGAGTTTCTCCTCACACCCATAAGCTCTAAAAGTAAGAACTCTGAGACTCAAACATATTTACAAATAATTAGGCCATAGGTTTTGGCTGTTCTCCAATAAGATCATAGCTGAATATTCCATTAATGATAATAAGTTCTGCCATGTGGCAGTTTACCTTCACTCAGGTTCCTCCTCCCTGTTCCCAGGGGCCCAATCTCCCCACACTTGGGGATCTCAGAATCCTCTCTGCCTATTGGAACTCCTGCCTCCTAACTTCCTGCCTCAGCTACAGGCCAATCAGCTTTAACTGGCAGGTGTTGCATCTATACAGTACACTAAAGATTTTTTTCTCTACATCTACTAATTGATAACTAAACTTCCACCTCATAACTAGTGTAAATAGAGCGGGAATAACTAGTGTAAATAGAGCAGTATCTCCAAAGTTTAATATGTAGTCCTTTGAGTGTGTGCCCAGACATGGTAGAGCTAGGTCACATGATGGTGTTATTCCTAGGTCTGTTAAAGTTATTTCTTTTAATAATAAGAGAAGCTTCTCTTTGCAGTGAATAGTGATGAATTTAGAGATTCATAGCTTCCCTAAATGCTAAGGAGAAGTGATAGTCAATGGCTTAGCCATAATTTACACACCACATCTAAGGCTCAGGAACATTGCTGGAGGTAGAATGAGAAGTATGTAAGAGTTAGAAGATAGACTGAAAGTCTGAGAAATGCCATCCTCCAAACATATACAACCATTACAACTATAAACCCACAATAGCTGCAGATACATGTACTGGACCTAGATACAACAGTCCCTGTCAACAATTAGTCATGGAAAGAGAGAGACCCTGCTCATGGAACCCAAGTTCTTGCCGAACTATAATTACTGATACATTCTGGGAGAGCAGAGCTATTTTCTTCAGTTGTACCCTCTGCTCTCACTACTAGGCTACAAGAGGTAACTCCAAACCCATAGTAACACAGACATAACTAATTAAACCTGGTGGATCACAAAACAAAAATCCATGAATGTGAGAAAGAAATTTGAAGAGACGGTAGACAAGGGTAGCAGGAAGATGGAAGAAGGGAGGGGTGGGAGTGGCTATTACATATTTTGTACGTGTATGGAATCTTCAAGCAACACATGTAATGAAGATAGATAGATAGATAGATAGATAGATAGATAGATAGATAGATAGATAGATAGATAGATAGATAGATAGATGATAGACAGATACAAAGAAAGAGAGAGAGAGAGAAAGGGAGAGAGAGAGAAAGGGAGAGAGACAGAGAGAGAGAGAGAAAGGGAGAGAGAGAGAGATAGAGATAGAGAGAGAGAGAGACTTCTGTTCCTTATAGGCTTTTCTTTATGCACCACTAAATGTTAACATTACTAGGCTTTGTGCTAACCACTTATCTCTTCCAAGATCTCCTCCTGTTTACTGATATTAATTACTATCTGTGTGTGATGAATGACTCCCAAATCCAATGTTTGTCTCACTCTGGGTTCTGGTATCCTCTCCATAGTACCTTCTGAGTGGACATTTCCTCCTGACCATCCCTCACACGTTAAAGTCACCATCTTCCTTCAGAAAACCTCAGTGATTCTTCTCCTTTCTCATCATTACCATTTCCTCAGACCAGATGTCTACATATGCCCAGGTCCCTTCCATCTGTCTCCCACCTACACCAGTATGTTCTGCAGTTTTTGCTTGTGAAGTAGTTTCTGCTCTCCATCCTACCACTTCTCCTGTGATTAGAAGTTGCCTTGTCTCACTCCTGGAACCTAACTAGTCTTCTGCAGTTCTCTTCCCTCCCCATACTCAGCTCTTCAAACAGATGAATATGGTCATCATTTTTTGCTTCAAACACAATGAGTCCTCCTGCCATGTAGAGTAAAATCCAAACTTTCTTTGTGTCTGGTTCCAGCCCATTGTTATATACCCAATTTCGTGAACCCAAGAGCTCCCAAATACCAAATATCGTATCAACACAAGGGGAGAGGAACTGTGCATAATGGAGAGTCTTAGATTAGAATAACATGGGACATGAAACCTTCATTTAAAATGCTCCAAGTGATATGAATACTCCTGAGAGGCAACTGCAGTCTGTTCAAGGCTCTCTAGGATGCCTTTACTCCACCTGTCAATAAATACCTTAACGCTTCACAAATACAACTCGGAGCTGCACGGTGTCCATGCTTTAGGCCTTGGTCCTCTGGGCTTATAGTGTCGCTCCCCCTCCACCAGCTACATAATGCAACACCATCTTTCGAGAAATAACCAAAGCAAGAAAAAAAAAAGAAAAAAAAAAGAACCTACCTATTCTATTTTTCTCTCAAAAAACAAAACAGAAACAAAAACATGTAATACCAATCTCTTATTTTGTTATTTGTCCATCCCACACTTAGATACAAGAGGCAGAGTCACATTCTACGCCTTCTGCCACAGTTTCTAAACTTGTGATTGTAGCCTAAAAGAAGACATATGTAGACAGTGGACTTGCATTTAACATGATCAAAAACTAATTTACCACTCACATTTTTCTAAAAACAAGGTAAGGTTTGAATTTCTTGTCATCATCAATGAATCACAGAAACTACCTTTGACCACTGAGTATTCCCCAGCATCCTAATAGATGAGATAGCATGGTGAGCAATTCCATGCCTATTGTTAAGGGCTTGGGACAAAGGAACTGCAGAACTCAGATGTGTATACTGTTCCAATTCAAGCAGATTCCTAAAGTCCATGGCAGTGTGCATTCTAGCAACACGGATACATTTTCCTTGTGGTGAGACCATCAGTCAACCAGATACGGCACTGTTGACAATAAAGAACACGGAACAATGGGCTGTGGACATTGAAAAGGGAAACATGTGTACTTCTTCCCTTCAGTGTTCTACTCTTTATTAGTAAGTCAAATACTACATATGGGCCATGATTCTGCCATACATATTTTAATCAAAACATTTATGTAGATAGGATCCTTGAAAAATTTTTTCCTGGGGTGCTGAGGTTTCTAGAATGGCCATAACTACCAATGTATGATCTCTTCAGAGCAAGTACTACAGTTTACTGACATGGTTCATCTGCCTGCCTCTCACTCCCACTCCAAGCAACAGATTCTGAGTGCCCAAAGACAAAAGCGATTTTCCTTCTTGAGTACCAATAAGGTGTCTAGAACATAAGGAGGGCTGAACACAAGGCTCATGTTTCCCTGAAAAATGAGTATGTCTGAAGCTTTTTAGAAAGGATTGATATTGACCCCCAGTCACTTGGATTAAGCCAATATTCTCATCTCACCTGATCCCTTTGTAAAGGGCAGGTTTGCCAGCCAGGGTACACTTTGATCCTTATCCAGACACAGGCCACCACCAAGTACAGTTAAGCAGAGAAGACAGTCATGTCCTCCTGTTGACATTGCAAACACTTCCATTCACCTAAAGCCAACTATCTGTACAATGAAGTCCCAGACATTACAAAGGAAAAGACAGACTGTGACCCAGGAAGAAAGGAGAGATGAAAAGGACACTTCACAGTTTGTCAACATGTGAATAGTGGCCCCTTCGCTTCTGACAAAACAAAGTACTGCCAAGGACTCTTGTCAGAAATAAAATGTTTGGCTTAGGTAAGCTACACAAGAAGTCCATTGACTCTTTGTGTTGTAAATGCCCCTTTGGCTTCCCTCTGCATTGTCAGAAGCAAGGATTTTAATACTTCCTCTTCTGTAAAATCCACTCTATTCCACTGATGCATTATGCACCCCACTCTAAACAGGCAAAGATTCCAACAGGAAGCCCACAGACACACTGAGAAGCAAGAATAGTTAGTTACTCAGGCAACTGAAGAAGAGGAAATATATGGGAGCTTGTTGGCCTTTTGTCCTTGGTGACTGTCCATATGTTTAATTTTTCTGAGTTGATGTTCATGGCAAATTTGATTTAGTGATTTTATGTACTCTTACCCACTAAAGTGATACATATTTTAAATCAACTGTCAGTAACCTTCAAAGAGTGAAGCACATAAATGAAAAGGATTTAATGAAATGCTACAATATGTATATTGCTGCACCAAAACAATGCCATTTCACAAGGCTTTTTTCCCTTTGTTTGGAATACAGAATAAGGAATTACCTTCAATAATCACTTTATGTGTTTGCCCCTTAAGTGCTTCTGACCGAGAACATATAAAACAAGACTTGGCACCAGGAAAGGGGTCTCCCCTGCTGACTTTTAAATAAACATTTTATGTTTTAAAAAGCCAAGATAGAAATGTGTCTGAGAATAGAAACTGCCCTCATTTTGATTGATGCAGAAAAGCTTCCTGAATTCACTATAGGGTCAACTGGGATAAGGCACACACCCTGTCAGCTCTCTGTTCTCTTATTTGGAGAATAACTGCCTGTAGCAAAAAGGTGTTCTGACTGAATTCTAGAGAGTCTGTTAATCTCCCCAAGCCCTCTCCAGTCCAAAGGAGGAACCTTGGAGCTCAAGCAAGGATTCAGTCCATCCTGAGTGCCAAGCTTATCTGTGTACCCACCCCACATCTCACACGTTCTTTCCAATTGCAACCAGAACCCTGTCTTTTCATGTTTACAGATCAAATTAATATTTTCTTTATAAAGATATTTTTAGTCTTAAATACAAAATTTATAAACAACTCCAGTTTGACTGGATAATTATTCACTTATTTTTTAAAGCTATGTACAAAGAGCTGAGTTCACTAAGGGGGATCCAGGAAGAGAGAATAAGAGGAAAGAGAAAAGAGGGTAAACAGAACATGGTAGGCATACCAGGTGACATGGAACAAGACTCTGCAGTGGAAAGGAGGTCACTTGGAGTTGAAGGTACAAAGACTGTAACACATCAGAAGCCAAATAATAACATACGAACTAAGAAAGCAGCTGGCAAGTCAGTAGTAGAGGCAATATGAACACAGTGAGTTGCTGTTCGGCCCATACCTTCTTTCCAATTGCAACCAGAACCCTGTCTCTTCATGTTTACAGATCAAATTAATATTTTCTTCATAAAGACATTTTTAGTCTTAAATACAAAACTCACTGAATTCACAAACAGATGCTAATTGTATTTTGAGTATATGGTGTCAAATGCTAGGCTAAAAAGAAAAGTATCCATTCTTCTGTAGACAGCAGGAAACATCTAGGAATTTCAAGTAAGATTCCTGAAGGTGAGGTGAGGTTGGAGGATAGCTGCTATGGGTGGAAAGGTCTGGAATCACTTGGCTATTTTGATAAATAATAAGGAATAACCCTTAGGTATCAGAATAAGATATGGTAGACTTTGATAATAAAAGAGCATTTGTGGCAGTGTGGAGAATCCATTAGACAAATTGGAGCTAAAAACATCAATTAAGAACCCGTGACTAATAGAAGAGAAATGTTGTTTTAACTTTTCCCTCTCAGTGATAATACCAAAGTCCCAAGGATTATTGCTGACAACTACTTAAATCACAATACTATTTTGGGAAGACATTCCAATTTGTATGAAAAGTGATCATTTTGAACCTCAGTAAGCTTTCTGGGATTTATTCTAGACTATAATAACCCAATAGAGAATAACTAATAGTCGTCTTCTTTAGTATAGTGGTAGGTACCCCTACCTGTAGTGAGGGAGATGGGTTCAATTCCCTGATGGAGAAGCAGGACAAGAACTAATAATGAAAAATTGAGGATTTTTATTATCTCTATAATTGTTTTTAGTCAGAAGGAAACTGACCTCCTGATAAATCATTTTCATGTGATATTTTCAACTGTGATAGGCTCACCATTAAAACATCAGCTTACCTTTTTCCAAGATGGTTGGATTGACTATGACAATCACAAAAATCAGTTCTTCTAGTGAGTCTTCTCTCATTTATTCCTCTATCAATCAATCACTCTATCTATCTATCTATCTATCTATCTATCTATCTATCTATCTATCTACCTACTATCTATCTATCAATCATCTACTTATTATCTATATATCTCCTATTGACCCTATCTCTTTGGAGACCCTTAACTAGTAGGGTTCTTAACTAGTAGGAACACTAAAATAGCCATTTTGTTTAATGTTCAGAAGGACCTTCTGAACCCTACATGATTCTATTGGTGTCCCTCTTCCCATAGCTACATATGTTCAACACAAGGAACCAGTTAACCCATATATTCTTGGGTGTGTATAAAGCTGAGTTTATTTGCAAATCCCTTCCCCCTTCTGGGGAGGTAAAGAAGAAGAAATGAAAAGATTATTTTCTGCTTGGAAGGTCTTGTAAGAAGAACTTGCTGGTTTCACACAGAGGTACCCCATTCATAATCACCACACCTAACAATGAGCTGGCTGTTTCCAAGCTGCTTTAAATTCAGATGAGGAGGTTGACTCGCATCGCCAAAGCATTCCTCACCCCTAATTGTTTTCAAAACCTTTCCTTATGTTTCTCTAGCAAGCAAGTACACAAGATAAACAATGTGAATCATCACCATACAGTCTACATGCTCAGTGCAGAGAACTATATCAATAAAGCTACAGAACTGAAAGACTCCATTATGAATAGTTCTAACACAAGATGCACAAGAAGTAGTGATGATTCTCTGCCACCTCACCAGGTTTCAAAGTCGTACACATCATAAGAATTGGACTTTCATCCCAGGGTGCTTTCCAACTTAAAATACAGGCATTTCACAAGAGTCTGCACCCTACCCTGTGTCATATATATCTATACCATGTCATCTCTGACTACTCATGCAAGGTATAGCATAATAAATTGGAGAAATTTGATGAAAATTGAGCATAATTGATACACAATTTCTTAATGAGCTTAAATGAAGAGAAAACTTCCTGATAAATCTCTTCTTTTGATACAGGCAGTAAGAGAATTATATTTCTAATACATTCCAAATGAGGCATGTTATTACAGCTGGATTCTTGCAAGAGGCCACTTTGCATGTAGCCATGCAGGTCTGAAAGAGTAAGGGATCTCTTAGCTTCCTAAGAAGTGCATGGAGGTCACATGTTTTCTTGTTTGTTACACAAGTTCTTGGATTGTTTAATTTTAAGTGTCCTCTACACTTAATAGGTGATGTCTTGGAACAATGCATTTTATAGTTATGTTTTGTGGTAACTTAAAGGGGATTAAAAACAACTGAGAAATCTAGAAGATGGAAATCATATTGCAGGTTTAACTTTTTGTGTCCTAGAACATACAAGCCTGGTCATAAAACCCAGCATCATGTCAAAGCCCTTCCCTGGCAACAGATAACTCCCCCGATCTTTCTCCTTGCTCTTAGTTTATCTGTTTGTTATTTATTTCTTGCTTTCTTTGGCTTCCTCTTGGTTTGTTTAGTTTTCTTTCACTCATTTTCCCTCATTGTGTATTTATGTCTTGAGGTTATCTACCAGAGAATTCTCAAGCATTATATACATCCATGTGGCCATCAGTAAACTGGAAATACGTTGAACTTCTTCACCTCACTTCATTTATTCATCATTTCCTTTGAGACCTATACCACTAAACAACCACCTAAGATGCAACTGATTATTAGTTAACTACAAACATTCTAAAGACCCAACACATCTTCAGATGGTTGGGTAAAAGGTGCAGTGCAGGCTCCAGACACACTAGTGAATAAAGAAGATAGTCACTAATTGAATGTAAAAAGAAGTCAGGGGAGAGATGGGAATCACGTGTGAGAAGCTGAATTTGAGATTAGCTGTATAAGACTAGGTCATATGAGCCATGCTGTGGTGGTACACACCTTTAGTCCCAGCACTTGGGAGGCAGAGGTGGGCAGATCTCTGTAAGTTTTAGGCCAGCCTGATCTGCAGAGTGAGTTCCAGGACTGCCAAGGCTTCAAGGGCCAAAAAAAGAATAGGTCTTATGAATATGTGGTGAAGGATCCCCAAAGGGAATGACTAGTGCAAAAGGCCAGAGGTTGGGGCAGTCTTGATGTGCAGGAGAAGGATGTACAAGCTCTATGGGGCAAGGCATAATAAACAATGGAACCAGCTTTGACATAATAATACTTTATGGGAATTCTATGTATGTCTGATGCAATGATATTAGAAGACTTCAATAAAGAAAGTCTTGGAAATAATCATATCACTGTTAATAGCAAAGCTGTTAGAGCTTAAGATACAAATAAGATAGTCACAGAAGACTGCATCTTGGATTAATGCACTTATATGAATGGTCTTAGTATATCTATAACTCAGAAGTAAATTTGTAGGTAGAGTAAGGAAAGAGAAGTGAGAGGAGGACTGGAAAGAAAGGAGGAAGGACTATCAGTGAATATGGTATGTTTTCTTTTGTATTTGGGGTGGGATATATTAATCAAAGTTCTTTAGAGGAACATAACTAAATAAATCCCATATACATGTTTATATATACACATATATTATATATCTATAGATATATACAGAATATGTGTGTATATAATTTATAAATATTTATATTTTCATTTATATATTATATAAATGTATTTTAATTCATATATAATTTATATATTTATTAACATATATATTATTAGAAATTAGAAATTTATTGGAAAGATTTACAGGCTGTGGTCTGGCTAGTCCAATGATAGTTGTCTCTTAATGGAAAGGTTAAGAATCTAGTAGCTATTCTGTGCATGAGGCTGGATGTCTCAGATGGTCTTCAGTTGAAATCCCAAAGCAGTAGATGCTAACTAATACCAATGTGAGAATGCCTCTGCAATAGGATAATGAGAGGGTGGGCCAGCAGGCAAAAAGCAAAAGCTTCTTTCTTTCATTTACTTTTACACAGGCTGCCACCAGAAATCATGGCCCAGATTTAGGGTGAGTATTCTAACCTTAAATGATCAGTTAAGAAAATTCCTGACAGGTATGCCTAGCTGCTTGGATTTTAGTCGATGCCAGATGTAGGCAGGTTGACAACCAAGATTAACTATCACAAGTTCACTCCTTGTCAACTTGACATACAATCACATCTCCTTATGCCATGCTTAATTTCCAAATGAAAACAATAACCAGGACATAATTCCACCTGATATGATATGACTATTCTGTATACAACTGAAAACATATTACATATTTTAAAATAGTTGGCAATGTCCCTTGAGGAATGCTTAGTCTCTTAGTGTCTCATAAAATATTGTAACCACTGTTATTATCTCGTATGTTACAAGATAAAGAAATAGAGAAAAAAAAGAAGTATCTACTCAGTATATTTTGCATATATACAGAAAATAGGACAAAAACCCTTGTGTCAGTTGAAATCCTCATGTCTGCAACTGGTCCTGTGGCTTTGACTGAAATTCATGACAAACTTCTGCTAGCCCTTCTGTTTTTTCTCCACCTACACCAAGTACCTAAGGTCTTGGTAATTTTTCTAGAGAAGTGGTCCATACTTGCCCTTCTGAAGGGTCCAGGCCTTTTGTCATCTATCTGCACTTGTTTGTTGGAGTTTCCCATGTTGAGACAGGGTAGCATTAACAGATGCCTTAAAATAACTCCTGCCCTCCAGACATCTTCCTTGCCTCCATTGTGAAGAAGAAATTTATTGTCCCCTTGGTGATCTGGATCAACCATCTCTCAAAACAGTTATTTCTTTCTTACCCTGTTGACTTAAGGATATCAGAAGCCCAAACTGGCCAGGAGAAAGTCTGAACTTCCAATTCAATGGGATGCTTGTTGTGGCTCCTGGCAGGAGAGTTCTCCCCTTTGGAACCAAACTTCTGGGCCAGAAGAATTTAAGATCTTGGAAACAAGAAACAAAAATTTTCCTAGAGGGTCACTAGGGATGATGGTGAGTGGAATCATTCATACTTCCATCTCTTGCTTCCTGCACCTTAAATCTCCACTATGGCAGAAACCATACCATATACTGGATGCCGATTCAAAGCATTGATTGCCATGGAAAGAAGTGCTCATGCCTTCCAGACCAGGCAGTGGGATACTGCTGTGGCAAACCTGGCCATGTTGATTTTAAGAAATGTGGACGAATTTAAGAATTTGGACTAGAAAAGCCATTGAACATTGTAAATAGAGTTTAATGGACTATCCTTGTAGGATCTGGAATACAGTAGAACTGAGAACAATATAAACTATGAATACCCAGCTCAGTATAAGTCTAAGAAGGGGACAACATTAGCAAATGGGTTGAAAACAGGTCTTACGATATTTTTACAAACTCTGTGGCTGCTTGATACCTCTGTCTTAAGAATTTACCTGAGGGGCTGGCGAGATGGCTCAGCGGGTAAGAGCATTGACTGCTCTTCCAAAGGTCCTGAGTTCAGATCCCAGAAACCATATGGTGGCTCACAACCACCCATAATGAGATCTGATGCCCTCTTCTGGTGCGTCTATCTGAAGACAGCTACAGTGAATTACGCCAGAGCAAGCAGGGCCGGAGCGAGCGGGGCCGCCCTGAATTCAATTCCCAGCAGCCACATGATGCTCACAGCTATCTGTATAGCTGCAGTGTATAAATAAATAAATAAATAAATAAATAAATAAATAAATAAATATTAAAAAAAATTTACCTGAGGCTATCTTCAAAAGTGATGATGGACTGGTTTCTTTGGTATGGGGGGTTTCAAGGTAGCCCAGTATTGACTCTTCCATACATGGTTGTTAGTACCAACTTTTATCTACATGAAAGAGAACAAGTGGGACAAAAGAGAGACAAAATCTACAGTTTGAAGAGAAAAGGGGCACCAGGAAATTTGATGTTGGAACCACTGTCTGTACTGAAAGAGATAAGAAAATTAAGGGAAACCCTGATCTGAATTGTAAGAAAAGGAGGGGCGCCCTCAGGGCAAGACCCCACCCAGCTAAGACTCCAAACTGAAAATCAAAAGCCTAAGGAACTGCTCTGCTTCTAAGAAACAATTCAAGGCTGCTGCAGATGCTATTCAAGAGTACCAGGCTCCACTCCAAGTTGGTAGCCTGACTTGGCAGCGTCATCCACATGGTACTGATATTAGAATCATGAAGGAATGAAGGGCACACTAGTAAAAGGACAATTGAATCTTCCTCTGGTTATAGAGATCTGCTGAAGCCAAGCATGTGCCAGAGAAGTTTCTGTGTGGAGGCCCTGAAAGGACATTGCACAGAGCTATGAAAGTGAAGCCTGGGTTGCATTGAAGACCTTAAAATGGTAGAAGTGTCGAAGCTACAGAATACCCACCACAAAGAGCCGCACATGGGGAGTGAAACCAGTCCAACAGAGAAGTGTATCTGCCTGCTTGCCAGACCTCTTGCTGCCCTAGCTAAAACACAGCAGGCATTTGCTTTCCTTGTCAGGCAGCAAAGCCAGAAGGTTAAAGACATCTAAACCTTCTGACATCAGACAGAACTATGGGATTTGGCATTTGCCTTACTGGATTTTAGATCTTGGTTTGGTCCATATTTCCTTAGTATACCTCAGTTTTTCTCTTTTGGAATGATGCTGTAAATTCTGTGCCATTATATGTTGGAAGTATGTAATTAGATTTTTGATTTCACAGGAAGGTTACAGTTAAGAAATTACCTTTAGTCTCAGAAAAGATTTTGAAGGAATTTTGAATGGGCTTTATAAGAGCGTTAAGACTCCAAAAGACTTTGGGGAATTTTGAGACTGGTCTAAAGGCATTGTGTGTTATAAGATGACCACAGCCGCAGAGAGAGATAAAAAGAGACAGACCCAGAGATAAATTTAGAGAAAGATAAAGAGATTTAGAGAAAGAAAGAGATTTAGAGAGAAAGAGATTTAAAGGGAGAAATTGAGAGAGAGAGAGAGAGAGGGAGAGAGAGAGAGAGAGAGAGAAGTTAGAAAGTAACTTCAAGAAACCAAACACTGTCAACTGCATAGGAGTGCAACATTTATGAAACGTCTTCCTGGTTTGCATTCTGTAGCATTATGGATGATATTCACTTTGGCTTCTGGCCTACTGTGGTACATTAGAGACACCTCTGTATTAGGACTCTAAGGCTATCCTAACAAAGTAACCCAGATGGTGTGGCCAAGCAGCAGAAATTTCTTAACAGGTCTGGAAAGTGGAAGTTTGAGCTGAAAGTGTCGAGAAGGTTGATGTCTTATGAGACCTGTCTCCTTGTTTTAGGCATAGCCAACTTTTCATCGTGCCCTTCCATAATCTTGTAGCTCTGTGTCTTCCTTGTAGTCCTCTTCTCATAAGAGCATCCATTATATTAGATCTGGGCCCACCCTAATGACCTCATTTCAACTTAATTGCTTCTTTACAAGCTCTATCTCTAAATATAGTAGTCTTTGCTTAACCATGGTTTTATTACACAGTTTCACTTGCACTCAGTTAACCATAATCCAAAAGTATTAAGTAAAGAACTTCAGAAATTAAACAGAATCTAATGGCATATAACTTTTCTTAAAATACATTGCTATAAATTTCTATAATTATCATAATCATTAATCTCTTGCCACATCTGATTCATAAATTAAATTGTCATACTGTCCTAGTTAGGTGTGATGAAACACCATGACCAAAAGCAACCTGGGAGGAAAGGGTTTATTTGGCTTACACTTCCACATCAATGAAGAAAGTTGGGAAGGGAACTCAAGCTGGGCTAGAACCTGGAGTGAAGATGATTATACAGAGACAATGGAGGGGTGTGCTGCTTACTGACTTGCTCCTCATGGTTTGCTCAGCCTGGTTTCTTGTAGAACCACGAGCCCAGGGGTGGTGCCACCAGCAATTACTAATTAAGAAAATACCCTACAGGGTTTCATACAGCCCATTTTTATGGAGGCATTTTCTCAATTGAATCTCTCTCTACTTTTACAAGTTGAGATAAAACTGGCCAGCACACATAGGCATGTATATACAGAAAACAAAACCAAAAAAAATACTATGTGTATATATGTGCATGTGGACATCCATGCACACACACACACACACACACACACACACACACTCACACACACACATTAGTGTTATCAGCAATTTCAGGCATGTATTAAGCATCTTAGATACTGAAGACTAGAATTTCAGCATGAGAAGGAATGGGTGCTCAATTCAATCTATAATACCATCCAACTTCTTTTGTTTGAGGACTGCTAATTTAGATTATGGCCACTTCATTCTGGTATCTAGTATTTCTAATCAGACTTCACCTAGCAGTGATGAAAGACATTCACCAACTTCATTTTAGCCACATGTTTCACCACCATCTTTCCAACACATCATGGAAGACTTTTCTATCAGTCCTAGAGTTTTCAAAGTAAAGAATGTAAAATCTTAGAGTTCAAAATTCATAAATCACTCTATATATATTCACTGTATTTTACTTTACTGTCCCTGAACCAGGGAAGTAAATACTAGGAAGATAAATAGACTTTGTAATTTTGTCTAGTCAGCAGTGATTAAATGTCATCCTATGCCTAAGCAGGGCACATATATCAGAGGAGTATTTTTCATGATAGAGGAATCAATTTTGAAGAGAAATATGGACAACTAGTGTCATGTTCAATATGAAACAAATCTAATGGCTGAATGAACCAGGATGTTCCCTTGGGAACAAAACAAACAAACAAACAAAATCCTTAGAGTCTCCTTTCATACTCAAATGTCATATGAAGTCAAATGCCCATGAAATCTAGAGGAATCACAATGTTGTCTAACACTAACTAGGAAGTTTTATTCTGTTTTGTATGTGTCATCATTTTACTGATAATCTAAAGATAGAAATATATTCCTCACTAAGAGCCCAGGGGAGGTAAGTCTGTAACTATTATGGTAGCTTTGTTCCACAAGATCATTACATTTTGAAATTCTACCCTTTGAAGGATGCTATTGCTAGCCCACTGCATATATTGACCTTTAATGATTACAACAAGACAAAGTAGGTATATTATCCAATTATACGAACTAAACTAGGATACAGGAAAGTTAAGCAAGTTGCCCAAGTGATAAAGTTAACTACAAACATGGGCCTCCCTGCCATCTCTCCTGCCAACCAGTGTTGTCTGCTTCCGCTGAGCTGTGAAGCTTCCACATCATACTTTCATGTGATGTATGATTCTCTGTACTTTATAATTCACATTTTTAATGTACCACTTTCACGTATTTTAACAAAGTAAGCTGTCATGTTTCTTAGGATAAGCTATATGTGTGGTTGCTCTCTGCTTCCCTCACACTCCACATGGTACCCAGCATTCATTAATGGCAAACAAAGGTTTAAATGAATGGATTTATCCTTGCCCTGAATGCTTTTAATTTTACAATCCCATTGCAGCCTACTGCTCATTGTACCTTCCTTTTGAAATTGTCTCATTTCTAATAGAAAAATATTTAATTTTTCCATTATTTTCCATTGTATTTGTTAGCTTGAACTTCTTTCCCATCCTCTGTTGACAAAACAGTACCCATATTTTGCAAAGATTAATAATTTTAAAAGCCTTTCATTCTTTATTATGTATATGCATTTTTAATTTTTTTTGCATGAAAGTCAAGATTCCTGGGAGTTTTGCTGGTGTGTTTCTATTATTGTGTTTTAGTGAGAACTATTTTATTTTATTTTTGTCCCAAAATATGTATATTTAAGATCAGAATCAATACACAAATCCTTCTTTTCTGCATATATTATGAATGTTTGGCAGACTATAACCCAATTGAAATTCTAACATGAATTCAATAGCTAGTGGCCATTGTAAAGCTAGGGAAATAGTATTGTTCTATGTGGCAGGCTGTTAGAAAGGATCTAAGAGAGCTTTAACTAAGGGGCCAGGGACATTACTATGCATTTGTCTATTTAACCTTGATTCAGGCAATAAGAGCATTGTAAGCATTTCTATGGAAGCTCAACCACCCAACATAAAGCCTAGTAAGAAAATAATAAAAATCCTTCTCCACCTCTACAGGCCTCTTAACACCTGCCACCAGTGAAGATTCCTGAGGTATCCAACTCCCAGCTCCCTCCTCACATGCGTATTGTTGCCTATAACAAGGTCCATGAACCATTCTAAAGATGCTGCCCACCCTTTAATAACCTGCATAACCCTAAATTGTGCACAGCTGAGCCAGCAGCAGCTAAGGAAACAGGTTCAAAGAATAGCCATTCACAGAACAGCCACAAGATGCAACACAAGGACCAAAGGGCATCAGAAGAATGAAGACTCGGAGAGCGGGATGCTGGAGAGACCAGAGAAGCTCTTGAGAAAAGAGGAAACTTCAAGAAGGCACTTTTACACGGGACTGAGACAAGTGACCCTGCTTACCTCCAGAGGAGGATGCCTTTCTTTAATTAGTGGTCTCTGCAGAAGATTGTTTGATGCAGAGGATGACAAAGCAAAGGCAGTATTCTGACGACCCTCTTAAGTATCCTGGAGACCTTGGTGCATCAGACCAAAGAAACAAGTTTGAAGAGCTCCAGCTGGCAAGAACTGAAACAATTTAACAAAGTGACTTGCTAGCTATCTGAATTTACACTGAGGCAGTTCATGCATCTAGGACAAATTCTACTTTAATCTTTTTAATTCCATAGAAAATTATATATCTGAGGAGCATAACATACTTGTTAAATGATAATAGTATTAGAATCACACTTCTATCCAGAAAGTGTGTGTGCCCCAGCAAAGCCTTGGAGTAAGTCAGGCATGAACTTAACTCCTATGACTTTACAAGTGTCCAACCAAGTTCCAAATAGTCCAGGTGCTAATCAAAGTAATTTCTTTGAGTTTTTTTGCAGTGTGCCAAGTGCTTTGAGCAGAAGGTAAGTTTCATTTATGAAATAATTTTGAGGGCATTCACAAAATGTCATAAGGATTACATCTACTCATAAAAACACGTGTTTCTTATAAGAAATAACATGGACAAATTTAAGTATAATTAAAAACACGTCAGCACACAAATATACCAAAGGAAACTGATAAAAGTTTGCTACCTTTATTTTCAGGAATGTCTTATGTAATTTATTTATACCTTGTCTGAGTCCAGAAAGGATTTCATATAGTTTACAATGAAACACAAGAATAGCAAAGAAAATACGACCTACTGGGGACAAACAAGGGAAAAAGCAATGCTGCAGTGAAAGTAAACATCAAAAGCAACAATGTTAATTCCCCTGCCGTAGCCCATCCCCAACCCAGTGGCTCTGGAGCTTTGCTACCATTATTCAAGCACGCAATTTACTAAGAGGATCATGGAGTTTGGGGGATAAACAAGCACATTTCTTTAACAAAACATTTTCATCCTTGTATTCCTTATATTGTCTTCAGAGGGGCATTGCAAAGGTGACAGCGAAGAACGGGCGATACCAGTCTCTGGAAGACAAGATTGTGACTTTCAGAAAGCAGTTTCTAAGAGGATCCTTCAATATAGAATGTCAGTACCAGGCCTCAGTTACACCTAATCTATACACACAAAAGCAAAGACTTAACATTTTTTAAAAAATAACCTATTATAGTAGGCATTTGAATTCTTTCTAGTTTTTCACCATTTTGAATAATACTAGTAAGGCTGGAAACAAGCTCGGTAGTTAAGAACACATACTATAATGCTCATCCAGGGGACCATGTTTGAATCCCAGCATCCATCCACATCGAGCAGTTTACAACTTCCTATAACTCCCACTCCAGGGAATCTGATGTCCTCTTCTGGCACAGAATTCATGTGTACAAACCCATACACAAACATACATACACATAAGGTTAAAATATAATAAAGTATCAACTTAATAGTTTTCTTGGTTTTGCTACTTTAAAATTTTTCTGCCAAGGTTAATAACAAAAAGGAGAGAAATGATAGCTTGCATCCCTTATAGGTAGATATCCTAAAAATTGATGGTCTGATAGTTTTTGTTTTATGTGGCTATGGCTTGGGTCACTCAGAATTCAGCTCTCTGAGTACAGGGACAAGGCTCTCGGAGTCCAGTTCAGAGCCTACTATATAACTGGTGTTAGAATTATTCATTGGATGCACGAATGGTTCTATAAACATCTGCTTGCATCAGCTTCGCTATGTGAAGATCTGTGCTTGACTTAAAGTGACAAAGATTCCTTTCTTGACCAAACCTTAGCTAAGTTCCTTGGGGCCTTAACCTCGGGCCTGAAATCTCCATCATCAGCACAAATGGCTTCATCCATCCTTTTCTACCCACATTAAAGGACTTAAACAAACACTAACACAGTTTCTAAGGCCCAAGGGTATCCCTAGCAGGGATCCAATTTCCCCTTAAAGTGTCTGCATGAAAAGGCCTAAGGCTGCCAAAATAATATCTTCTTTGTTCTAGGGACACCTGACTGTGGGGGGTCATTCCACCTTCTTAATCCATTTAGTAAAGGGCTTTACAAATGTAAATGGGTACACACACACACACACACACACACACACACACACACACACACTACTAAGCTGTCTATATATGTCTTGCAACTGAAGAACAACTTTCTCAAGGACATAGAACTATTCCATTCCTATGTAATCATAAAGAAGGAAAAGTTTCTCTCTCTCAGTCCCTGTTAAAGGGTAACATCAGAAAACTGGTCCAGTCAAGTCAGGTAACTGCCCACTAACAGAAGAAGCTAATGTCATTACATCTACACTGGCCTGTGATTCTTCTCCACTGCTATTCTACAGAGTCTACTCCTATCCCCCCATCCTTTAATTGCTTGTTCTCCTATCTGCTCACATCTACACAGATAACAAATTGAAATTAAGTGCAGTTCACTCTAAACCTATTTCCGAAGTGTATTGATGATTAAATTTTTCCTCTCAACTTGTGAGGGCCAATGGATGGGCAGAATTTCAAGGAATGAGGAGGGAATAGAAAGACAGTGATATGAGTGGATAAAGTAATAACAGAGCAAGAAGGGTTGCGTGTGGTAATGTATGGGAGGACAGGGTAGACTGGAGGGAACAATTAACACTAATGACTTTTGAGAAAATCACCTAGATATCTACTATTATAAAGGCTTCCTGAATCATACACACACACAACACACATGCACACACACACACACACATTTGTGTGCACATGTGTGTGTGTGTGTGTGTGTGTGTGTGTGTGTGTGTGTGTGTGTGTAAATGAAGTTACCCAATAGTGGAAGAAAAATGCCTCATCCAGAAACCATGAGCTATCAAATAAAAATTCTAAGGTGAGATATAGGTTGCCCCATTTCAACTTGTTGGCGAATGGACTCCAGAAAGTCCCCTCCAAATAATTATAGACTATTGCCTCTGCTATAGGCTACCCTCCAGAACCTGATGGTAAGAACTTATTGCCAAAGATCCTGAATATTTGAGTCATAGGATGTGGAGAAATCAAACTGATGACTGTCTGGAAGCTTCATTCCTATGAGCTAGTTTTCATGTTGCTACAAGTTCTGAACACAGTAGTGAGAGAAAAAAGTAATCTATGGTCTTGCCCAGTTGTGATAGCCATGAGCTACAGTAACATCTGACCTGACAAGATAAACTCACTGCTGTAATAATGGTACAAACATCACGGGAGTAACCAACCACTTTATACTTGAATTTAAGGGCTGCTCTACTAAATGGAACTCATTCCTAGTACCCTTAACTCAAATTAAACATGGTGGCTGGCTAGATCCTAGATGCTGGGGAAGAACCTAAGAGTATTATTCTGCTTAATAGGTAGAGTATTTAACTTTCCTGTAACTCAGTGGTTCTCAACCTGTGGGCTGAACTACTTTGGAGGTTGAACAATCCTTTCATTGGAGTTGTTCATAGATATTTACATTAAAATTCCCAACAAAACAAAATTATAGTTATAACGTAGCAACAGAAATAATTTTATGGTTGGGAGTCACCATAATATGACAGACTATATTAAGGGGTCACAGCCTTAGAAAGCTTGAGAACCACTGCCCTATCATCTTTATAGATTAGTTCACCTCTTAACCTTCATCAAGAAGTTTGTTTTTACAATCGATGGTCATTAATATAGACACCCTTGACTGGTAAACATGTAGAGAATAAGAGATTGTAGAGAGCTCAGCTCTAAATGGAAGGGCTATACCACAATTGTTCCCTCAAGACTTGGAGACCATCATGGAAAAGGAGATAGAAAGTTTATAAGAGACAAGATAGTAGACATCTCCAATGAAACATCCCTGGATTTGATGCACACATTAACTCGTAGAGATCATGACTGTGCTGACTGCATGCATAAGACCACACAAGATCAAACCAGGTAAAATCCTAGCATGTGTAGAATAGGGACTCAGGAAGTCCCTAGCAGAAGAGCTACTGTCAACTGATGCTTGCTCGGAGGAGGAGGTTTCTTTAGGTATCTTACCCCTGAGAGGCTACCCGTGTCTCACTAGATGGTCTTACACACAAGCACACACTGTCAGAATCAAGTGGACTTAGTGGATTTACAACAACAGTGTATGAAAGTTGGGAAGAAAAGGAGGTGGGGGTGGATGAATTGGAGGGGAGGGAATGGAAGGAAGATTTGATCAAAACACATACTCAGTTGTTTTGTTTGTTTGTTCCCTTGGTGCTAGAGATGCAAACCCGGATCCTATTCTCCCCACACAGCTGTCTCCCCAGCCCTGCAACGGACATTTGGTGTGTGGTTGGATGTATGGTTTTTGCCCATATATACCTGATTATTTACCCTCTCTCAATTGGGACCAAAAAGCATATTGTTTATTCCAATTGACACAAACCTGATGATCGCACCTTTAAAGGGACTTTCATACTGGCCCATCATTTTTCTATCTCCCTCCATGTTTTAATATTCCTCAAACGACAGTAATAATGGACAACGGTGGACTCCGCATTCTGTGGCCCTGAAAATGATGTACCACGCACTTCACTTGAAAATAAACAATAGTATAGTGAGCTTGACAGCCCTCAAGATGAAGAAAATGAGTGTCAAGATGGACATCCCCACAGATCGCAGAACCCGTAAACAGCCTTGTTTGGTTTAAGTGACAGACAGACTTTGTAGTCTATCCTTTCGCCTACACATACCGATAGAGTCATGTAGATTTTTGGACTCTTTCATAATTCAAGCCTCTGACAAGCACATATAGTTACAACAAAAGTGAATCGGGTGAAGGTGGGACAACATTTGGAATAAATGCTGTGATTGTTAAAGGAGAAGAGGGGAAAGAAGAGAACAGGCAAGCTATGGCAAAGCACACTACAGAGCAATCTAGAGGCTTCTGACGTCTCAGTTTTCTTCAGAGAAGCTGTATTTCTTCCCTCTAAAAACTCTGGCTTTGGAAGGAAGGTGGCATACTGTGGGAAGACCAAGGAAATTAAACTTTCCTCATCTTATTGATTCCTATTTCTTTCATTCCATCTGTTTCCTTGGCATGATGTAGGGGTTGACGATCAACACGGAGTAAGCCGGCTCTGTCACTCAGAAGATAGGAGCTGACAAACGAGACACGGGCTTGGGAAGGCCTCCGATGAGGGAGAGATCCGTGCCAGATGACAGGACTCATGGAGACTTTGACAAAATGTTACAGACCGTCAGGAAGCGCAGGCTCCAGCTTCCATGGATAATAAGCAGTTTGCTTCCTGGGTGCATGCACATAGATTTGAATATTTCTGATCAAGTGCCTTTTTTTTTTACACATAACAGGAAGTACATCACAGCAAAATATAAAATGAGAGGGGACAGAAGGAGAGTGTAATGAAAAAAAAATTCAAGTTGATAGTACAGAAAACTTGAGTATTTTTCGTCCATAGAATATACATAATATGATGGCATGAGAGGAGAACATTGTAGAAGTTAAGATTGCAAATCTCATTACAAGGGTATATTTGCATAAGAGTTTCAAAACCCGATTGCTATAGGTTCACACTTTCTTAAAATTCCTACCGCATCCAGTTGCTGGTCTATCATGAGGAGTATCATTTGTAATTTCCATAGGGTCATCTCTAGCCAAAACTCTAAATAGCCATAGAAAACATGACACTTCTATATGAAAGTCAAAAGCAGCAGCACAGACAGTCTTGTGACTCTGCTCTATTAAGAGATACAAATTCTCTGTCCTGGAGAAGAGCTTCCTGCAGAGAATGCATCTACTTCGGCAGAGAAAAGACCAAAATGGGAAAAAAAAAAAAAAAAAAAAGCAGTTCATTAAAGAACGCTCTCCTTGTTGGAAGCCAAGAGACCCATATATGGTGAGGCTGGGAAATGAATTCGTTTGCCATTCCGTTGCCCCCAACACCAAAGGAAGCGACTATCAACAGCAAGAAGTATGATGTGATCTCTTCACCGGCTCTGGCCTGGACTTGAAAGCTCTTGTGAAAATAGACAAATGTCAAAACCTGCCGTTCCCTGAAAGCGCAGGCTTGACTTATAAAATCCACATGTGAAAGCCTTGGTTATAAAACTCTCTCAAATACTATTATGGGTTGCATGAGAGAGAGAAAGAGAGAGAGAGAGAGAGAGAGAGAGAGAGAGAGAGAGAGAGAAACCCATGAAGGATAAAGGTTGGGGAGGGGACTAGCATCTCAGAAGGTGACCCTTATTTGGAGACAGAGTTTTAGTAAGAGGCAGCGACATTAAAAGAGAACCATTAAAGTGATATATGTAAATAACGTTACAGACAGGGCACTTCAGGACACACAGAGGAATACACACAAGAGAGAGTGACAGTGAAAAGAAGCCAGGGGAACCTGACCATCTCTGAGCCAAGGGAAGATTAAAAGGCTCTTCCCCATGGCCCTCAGAAGAAGCCAGCCCTGCCAACGCCTCTGTGTCAGATTTCAACCTCATGGGGAGGCCATAAGGTCCTATTGCTCAAGCTAGCCACTTTTGTGGGCCTGTTTTATGGCAAGTTTCTACTAAATGAATGAGATTTAGTATGTCAGCTAGTGTGAAAGCGGCTTTGAAACTGGGAGACAGGGTAAGCGTTTTGAGGTAGATGACCCTAAAAGTATGCTATAGTGTCTTGAAGAGAAAACAGAATGTTAAAGGTCCTCTGGGTGGGGGTGGGGCTGAGGTGGGGTGGGGTCTCAGGTAGCCGTGCAGACACATTACTGGAGAAAATATGGTCCTTGTCCTAGAGTGAGAAAGGACTTCACTCACTGTGTTCCATTGAATGGATAGGAAAATCTGTAAGGTCAATCGTGTGTGTTAAATAGTAGGTTTCTAGACAAATGTTGCTGCAACTTAGTTTTTTCCCCTGGTCCTTATAGTTTTAAAGCAAGAGGAAAGAAAGAAATTAAAGAAACAAAGAAAGAATCACAACCTGAAGATTTTAAAAATAAGATGTCTACTTAGGGTGGGAACAAAAACACACCAAGAATGTGGCTGAACAAGCCTTAATCAAAGAGATCTGGCACGGGCATCATAGATCCAGTTGACTATCTCACCAGAAGCATCAGCCTGGAGGGATGAGAAGGGACCAAGATGAAGGAAGGCTTTGGGGTTCTACAGGCAGAAAAAAAAATCAATCGATTCAGCTCCTTAGCTGCAAATGTGTGACCCTTCTCCAAAAGGAAAGGATGAAGTCATTTGGAGTTCCCACACTGGTGGAGCAGCCAGTCCTGGTTTCTCTGATTTTTATAGTCTCTCTTGCAGTGACCCAACTTCAAATGCTGTTATCAGTGATTTCTTTCCCTTCATCCAGATTCAACTGGGCATCAACTCCTATTCTAGTTTCCACCTCCACAACTGGATCGGCTCATGGGGACTGGAAAATGGTGAAAAACATTAGTTCCTGCCGCTGTGCTAAGAAGCCCATGGAGTTTCTGTTTTACATTTTTGTAACAGTTCACTGAGATGAATATGTTATTCCTGTTGATTAATAGGTGCTCTTGGTGAGATGTGTCTGCCACAGGTTGACACTAATCCCACAGTCAGTGGCACTGTTTGGAGAGGTTTGGGAACTTTTAGGAAGTGGAACCTTGCTGAAGGAAGTATAATAGTGGAGGCAGGCTTGGAGGGTTTATAACCTTGCCCTTCTTCCTGTTCACTCCCTCTTCTGCCAGTATACTCATGAAGACAGAACTAGAGCTCTACAGCTATCCACAGCAGCCACCATGCCATGTCTCTCCGGGCATTACGGACTCTAGCCCTTTGAAACTGAGTCAAAATAAACTTGTCCCTCCCTTGATTTCAGCCATAGCACTTAATCCAGGCAACAGAAAATTAACCAGCAAGTAGGATTTGTCCAAGAGCACACAAGATAAGGCGCCAGAGCAAGCAAGCAAACAATCCTCCTGGACCGTGAGCCGCAATCCGAGCTAGCAATCCTACCTAGTTCCTTCCTTCTAGCTCCCAGTATCATTCATCAATCTGGACTTCATAATCTCTCAACATTTTATTACTGAAAGGAAAGCCTTTGATTTCTCTTTAAGTTCAGGTTTTCCTCTTTTCAACCTATACATTTTCAACTTACATATTATGTAAAATAAATTTGCCTGGAAGGGACTCCTGATTCAGTGTCTCGGTGCTAATCTCATGGTTTACAAGACAAGCCCTGTCCCTTAGCTTGACAGTCTAGTTCATCACACTGCCTGTTACAATCACAGCTTTCTAAACACCTTGCATGGGAGGAAACTTGTCTGTAGACCATGTATTTGAACATTACACTGCGAAACACTCCTTCCTCAAAATCCTGTCATTTATGAGAGTCATATAAATTGTCCTCCAGTTCAGTATGTCAACACAGAAACTGAAGCCGTTAGCCTCTCTAAAAGAGCCTTCTCCTAGATTTCCCTGTTCATCTGCCAATCAGGGCTTCCTGGTGCTGCCTCTGACTTTTCCTCCCCTCAAATTGTAAGGGTCCATGATTCATCGAAGAATGATACTCCAGACTCAAAAAGTATGTAAATGCAGATTGTTTCATTCTGCAGAAGTCCAGCATGCTGGGGTCTCCCATTACTGAGATACAGACACACACAAGCAAGTTTGCAGGCCTTATTAGGAAATTCCTGTGTAGGTGACCTCTATTTAATCTGTCTGGTCCGTCTCTACAGACATTCCATTCCATTCCTGAGGTGTGGCAGCTGGGAACTTGCTGGAGAGGTCTGGAAACTGTGCTGAGGAAGTAGCTGAGGAAGTCTGGAAACTGCTGCTGACCCATTGTCTTCACCTCAGGCCAGGTGGCTGGGGTTGCTTCTGAGGCCCTAAACTTGCCTGGAGTTCCCCAGTTCTTGGAAACAGATTTAGGCCTAGTCTTCTTAACTTCCAGTTGGAAACCTGTCATGGAATCACCTTAGCCTTCTGAATACTCTGTGCTGCTAAATTCTATTATGTGTACTAAATCTCTGCTCATCTGTCACCTCTCCTCCACTGTCATCACCTTAATCCTCATTCTAGCTCCATGGATTTCTCATCCAAAGTGGGTAATGGTTAACAGGATGAAGGGGCCTGTTAGGAGGAGCAAAGACACTCAGGGAGATTACTCACGAGGCAGGTACTCTTTAACTGAGAGGATGCAAGAAAAAACGGAACCAAATCTGTATGGGGGCGAGGAAAGGAAGGTAGGACTTGGGAGGAGGAAAGGTGGTGACAAGCTCTTCTGAGAACTTGAAGATAAAGAGAAGACCAAAGCAGAGGAAATAGGCTGGGGTTGTGGTTCAGATTCCTCACCTTAGTAAGAGAGTGGCTTCCTCTGTCTCCTACAAACCAAGCAACACAGTCATTCCTGTTGAGGTTGGATCTATTGCTATGAATTGTAATGCTAAATTATATGAGGGAAGGTCCGAGCCTACAAGTGATTTCTCCTGTTTACAAGCTTTTATTATGCAAACCTTTTCTTTGATTTAAAACTATTGGTTAAATAAAATGGCCTATAGCCAATTACTGGAGGGATTAGAGGTAGGTGGGTTTGGAGTGACCTGGTTGGAGGAGGAGAGACCATGGGAGAAGGAAGAAGATGAAAGAGAAAGGAATTGGCCATGGGAGGAAAGGGACCATCAGCACAAGGCCGGGAAGGACAAGAAGTATCTGGAGGTACACTGCGGGGAGGTAGCCAGGCCTGCAGTTATTAGAGTAGATTAGGAGTGACCATCTCAGTAATCGTCAAAGCCAAATAAAATAACCACAGTCTGAGTCACATTTATCCGTAAGGTAGTCAGGGACAAGCTTAAATTGTTTGTACTCCACATCCCTATGACTACTTTCTGTCCAGCTCAGCTCTTCATTTTCTCCTGAAGCTACCTGTGCTCATCCCTTCTGAAGCAATGCCTCCAATGGCTACCTTCCCTTTCCACCACCATCCACTACCTGTGTCCTCCTCTGAGTGTAGCAGTGCACACCTCTCTTGGATTTAGCCTGAGCCAAATCAAATGGAATTTCATTCACCAACCTCTTTTATTATTGCTTCTATTAGGGCATGAGTTGAGTTGGCATTAAAAAAAAAAAAACTGTTCTCATGAAAAATTATGACTTCTTCATTTTACCCGAAGCATCAGCTAGAGAGCACACCATGATAGCATCTGAAAGGAGACTGTACCCTGAGGTCCAGGCCAAAGAAGGAGACAAGTTTAAAGCTGTACAAACCAGCAGTGGCAGGACCATGTAGACTTAGTGACTAGTCTGTCAGAGTGAAAACCTCAAGTGGGTTGTAAATATAGGGTTGATTCTTTGGAGGAGTGGGGGTTGTCTATTTGCTGATTCAGCTCCTACAATCAAGAAATTTTTTTTGTTGTTGTTCTGTTTTACTTAAGGCAAACTAAATCAACTGATTTCATGTATCCTCCTGATCTGTGTTTTTCTTACACTGGCTGAACCCTGTATTTTGTAACACCCCTTTAGATTCCATAATGAGAAATAGGATTTTTAAGGCATCTACTTTATTCATGTATGTCTGTTATGAAAATCCAACTAGGTTGTTTTTATTTTTTTAATTTTTAGGAAGTCCATGGACTTTTGCAGTCTCATTGACTGGACTCTGGGTTCTCATATGATCACAAGGATTCCCAGGATTCAGTAGAATGTGCTAGAAACACATATCTTTACAACAGGAAGCCAAGTGGATGGTTGGGGCACCAAGATGACTTAGATATTTTGAACCTCAAATGCACTAGTATGATTCTTCTCTTAATTATTCTTTAGAAATGGAAGAAAAAAATGAATGAGTATCTTTTGAGGATGGCTCATTTCATGAAAGTGAGGACTTTAAATGGGGAAATGAGCAGAACAGCCATGACTAAAGTTCTCTGACATTGATTGGGTGGAACTTTGAGAGGACCACATGATATGTGCATTAAGTGTTTAGAAGAATAACTAGAATATTAGAGAGAGCAGACCAGCAGCACCCTTAACCTGCCCCAAGATGAGAGGACAAAGAAAGAAAGGGAAAAGAATGGAAGGGAAAGGGAGGGGAGGGGAGAGAAGGGGATGGGAGGGGAGGGAAGAGGAAGAGAAGGGAGGGAATAGGAGGGGAGGGGAAGGGAGGGATGCCTTATCTATGCCTTTCACAGGCAAATTGTTCACATCCAACTTCCATCTCTCTACAAAACAATTTTTCAAATCTAAAGTTCTGGATTTTAACAATTTATCCCCATTTTCAAGCACCAATGTATATATACAAACAGACAGGCAGACAGAAACACACATACATACACTCCTAGCTTTATGTTTAAATTTACAAAAGGGTAAGAGGGAAGAGAGATGACTTTTTTCAAAAGAAAGAAATGAAAAAAGAAAGAGAGAGAGGAGAAGAGAAGAAAAGAAGGAAGAAAGAAAGAAACCCCAGTAGGTTTGATCTGAACAAAATGGTTATTCAAATGGGTCCCGTACTAATTTCACAAAGATGCGTGATAATATCCAACATATGGCTTTAACTATGCTTTTTAATATTAGAAATTGAATGCACATTTTAAGACATAAGTTTTGCTGATATGCTGTTGATAATACAGGAGAACTATTTTCCATTTGTTTCTGATTATCTTGAAGACAGCCTGGGGATCATTTACCCATGGTTTAAGAGCCCTCTGATAAGTCCACAGATGTGACAGGCAGGCATGTGTGTCAGCTACTGCAGGGAGGCTCCATGAGGGTGGCTTAGCCAGAGACCTCCTCTTGTCTGTAACGGTTCCTAAGGTCAAGCAGACCTGAAAGATAAATGCTGCCTATCAACATTCTTACATTATGGATTCTGGAGGCAGACTGGCAGGAAATACAGGTTGAGTGATCAGGTGACCATAAGCAAGTTAGGTAACTTCTCCTTGCCTCAGTTTATTCATCTGAAATATAGGAACATGCCAGCATGTCTGCCATTGGGAAGATGAATGCATCTGGAATGACTGCTCCACAAAGTCCTTGACCTCTGCTTCCCTGAATCTGCCAGCAAGACTTATTCCAGTTTCCCAACCAAGGTCCCTTCTGCTTCTCTTTTCTCCCGCTTCCCTCTACATTCATGCTCTTCCTTGCTGTCCTCAGTAAAGACAGCCCTCACCTCTCTTCCAAGTTTGCTGGCTTTTTACAATCCCTGCAAATGCAATTTGCCATTTGAATACCTACTGGTCTCTTCAAGTAGACCCCAAGACAGAGCCTGGATAATGTCTTGTTCACCATGGTAATCTATCTTGCAAATACTTTGCACTGGAATTAACCATACCTATAAACGCAGTATGTGCCTATGCATGCAAATGTGTGTTTCTGGTAAAGTGAGAAAAAAAAAAGACAACTTTTCTTCTTTAGCATGTTCATCTAATACGATCAAGAGAGCAAAGAAAAAATATTGCCTTGCTTTCTATTTAATTTATTCTCATACATCCAAACAGATCCGTACATATCCACACATATCCGCACACATACACACATATCCATACACCTCCATATACATCCATATGCATCCATGCACACTGGCACGAATACACATGCATTCTTCTGCTCACCACATCCTTTTATATTTTCTGTTTGTCCTTGGCTAGGAATGTTAGATTTTTCTGGGTTTACCTTCTTTTTCATGAATTCTCTCTTGTCATTTATCACTCTAGGTTCTTTCCTTGTGCCTCTCTGCTCTGTGTTTGAGAACACGCTTCCATTTGACCTTACACCTCACTCATCTTGGTTTCAGTAGTATACGATTCCTTTTATCCCTTCCATTAGCTGGTTTAATTTGGGGGATTGTTATTTTATGGGCCTTATCTTTCCCTAAGCTCTGCTAAAACATTCTGATTTCTCTCTCTGGTTTGTCTTTGTGTCTTGGATTTTCTTTAGTTTTGAGATCTTCCAGATATAGCTCAGACTCCTTGGATACATTGGATCATGATCTTGCTCCTGTCAGGTCCTATTATGATCTAATCCGCTTAGCTCCATTCTCCTGGGACTTAGGACAGTAGCCACCCTGTAAGGCTGGACATGAGATCTTGGTGTGTGCTATGAGCTGACACTGAAAGGAGGAACCTGGTCCAACAGCTATAGCGTTTGCTTTTTGTGGCCTGTGGTATAGAAGCCACCCCTCTCCCCGAAAGTCCGGAGTTTCCTAAGGATCTAGACCTGGGAGGCTCAACTTCATTCACACTGCATCTATCCTGCAGAGTACCCAGAGGCAAATGGTAATAGTGTATGAGGACTGCCATTTACCATTTAATTTAAAAATTATCTGAGGGGATGAGGGTAGACAAGGACTACAACAAGCTCTTTTATATTAAAGAAAATTTTTTTATATGAAAGAAAAGTTGGAATGAGCAAAGTTAAAGCAACCAATTAGGAGCAATTTCCAATTTTTAAGAGAAAATTACAAATTAAAACGTCTCTGAAGTTTAGTAAGACACCCTGTAAGACACTCAGATTCATATGGGAAAAATTAGGCTCAAAGCTTTATGTACTCTTTGAAATACATCACGGCCGGCCTTAAACACCCCCTAGAGAGGGCACGGGGAGATTATTAAGAAGCTAGACTGCAGAATGTGTCATTCTGCTTCCTGCTGCCTCAGTTTCCCCACCTGTAAAAAAGAAGGGCGTAGTACCTACTTTGTAGAGGTTAAGTGAGACAGTATCTGAATACTGTTTACAATTGTGCCCAGAGCATACAAATGCTACAAATGTGTTTGTTTAGCAAAATAAAGTCAAGTATAGAATAAAATGAAAGGAAGAAAAAAGGCAACCCAGCAACTAAAGCTTGGGACATTACAAGGGAACTTTTGCTGTTCAAGATGCCATTGGCTTATTTTTTTATTTATTAAAAAAAAGAACTCTGTCATCAAAATGAGTTTGTTATTGTCCATTTGAAAACTATTCTTAATCTGATAAAAAGACTGAGGATGTAGGCAGATCTGGAGTGAAAAGAATTTCTAGTTAGAAAAAAAGTGGGCATTTGTCTTTGTTTTCTTGGGGGACTTGTTCTTTGTCTGTTTTATGGGATCTGGCTCTATAGCGATGCTGGACTTGAACTCACTGTGGTTCCCTGTGGCCTGGCTTCAAACATGTGATCCTCCTGCCTCAACCTTCTTGTGATGGGATTATAGGTACACAGACACCCCAGCTAGCCAAGAAACATGTTTCCATTTTAATCTAATTTCAAGTTGACAGTAGAAAAGAAAGGGGCTTTATCAACAATGTTAAAAATGGCCTAAAAGTTCCCATGGTTTAGAGATTCACACTCTTGTAAGAAGGCGATTTCCCCTCTTTTGAGCATACCCGCAAATCCACACATTTGGTCCATTATTTTCTAACAGAAAGCTATATTCAAAGAAACCAAAATCTGACTGTTTCCCTGCTAGTTCTGCAGCCACAATATTTTAAAACTGAAAAAATATTACCTTCATCTAAACATCGATAAGAATGTCAAAATTAAAACAATTTAGAATAATTGAGTATAGAGCAAACATCTTGAGGGGCATTGTGGTGAGCAACCCTGTGGATTATTCCATCTGATTTTCTGGCAAGAATGTATATGCTTTACATTCCTCACTGCTGTGTAGGTCTTCACAGACTCAGAGACAGCAGTACCTTTTCTCCATCCTGAAAGTTTAGGAAACCAAACGACAAAGTAAATTTAATTTAAATTAAGTCATTGTAATGGTTAATTCTGCATCTGGTCAACTAAGAAACAGGCTTCTGAGAGAGGCTATCTTCTGGAGGGATTAGCTTAGTGGGGAGTTTCCCCTCAAGTGACATTCAGTGGTGTCCCCCAATCTGAAGGGAACTGAGGAAACAGTGTATTCCTCTGCCTGCCTTTGCCCCTTGTTGGCTGGAGGCATCTACTCACTCCCCTTGCCTCCATTGTTGTAGCTGTCCTCCGCTGACATCCAAGTTCAGCTTCTTCAGTCTTGCAAATGGGACTTGGGGCCAGGGACTCTCCAGGAATCCACCAGGCCATCCGCATTAGCCTAAGACCACTGAGGCAACCAGCCTTGTGGACTGAGCAAGTAACACCTTGTTGGCCTCACCAGAGTAAAGACAGCCACTGTTTGGGCTACCCAACACATACAATGTAAGGCCGCACAATAAATCTCCTTTTTCACATATAGTCATCCCATAAGGTTCCATTTCTCTAGAGAACTCCCCAACTGATCCAATAATGGTGATGAACCAAATAGTACTGGCAGAGGTCTTGGATAAAAATGGGTTCTGATCTGTGCATAGAAGGGACGCTAAACAGGACAGTGATTATGAACCTCTGAGCAAGCATCAGTCAACTGTATAATTAATCCATGCAATGCATTCATGCTGATCCAGGCAGGCAAGAGCAATGCTAGGTTTTATCCTTTTGCACTACAGTAGGAGCAAGAACTCATCCCATTTCTTGTCAGCCTTCTGTGTTATTAATATCATATAGACTCCCGTTCAAAGATCATCTTTTTGTCATTTGTTTTTTAAACAGCGGCTGAAGCTCATGCTTTCGAGGGAGAGGGCAAATGTCTATGACACACAGGCGAAGAGTAGGTCAAGTCAACTGCATATTTGGATTTTCAAATCTATACTATTGCCCAGGCCCCGACCCTCACCTTCTGTCTCCACTGACAAAGAGAACCAGAGTGCTCTGCCTCCTGGACTCCTGTAACATGAGAAACCACTCTTCTGTGTCAAATCCACCATCAATTTTGCAGTGGCTTGCTGCCATTAACACACTCCAGGTAGGTAGTTGTCACGACGCATTAGCTCTGAAAGAGGCTGACAGCATAACTGCAGGCGAGCTCAGGGCTCGGTCCAGGCCAGCACCTGCCACCTGCTCAGGCAGGAGCAACCTCTGTCAAGACACAGGCTGGCAAGAAGCTTCGGGAATCCTGTCTGTGCCCTTCGTGGACAGCATGCTTCAGGGCAGCCTGTCTAGTAAAAGCAGGACAGAAACCTTTGCCAGCCACCTGCCTGCCCCCATATGGTGGCCATTTAAAAACCGTCACTTTCACAAAGAAAGCCTTGAATTATTCACTCATCAGATGCAGTTTTGACTGGCCCAACTGCCTCTGTACAGTCACCTGATGGTGGTTAGCCCTGTTGTGTTCTGTAGGTTTGGGGTGTCGGTGAGGAAGGTACTGCATACGCCTAGCTAAGCCAATGAATGGGACTCACTCCATGTTCAGCACCCCTCGGTATTTGAATCAGGGAGCCAGGGCCAAGGTGTGGGAGAGCTTCCACCCATCCCATCAACCTTCAAGGTTTCATGGGCCATGGATGGAGGGAAGTGCCAGGCAGTCTTGCAGTGTGACTGCCTGTTTCCACACTCTCCTGGTCCAAAGGGAGAATGTTTGAAAGGAAGAAGGGGAATCCTTTCAGAAACCACAATAAAACCCTGAAAACACCCTAAAGGTTCACTGGATGAGTCAGCCGATGGTGCAACAATAGCAGCATCCTCTGCAGGGCCCAGCCTTCCAGCACTAGCTACATGTCAAAAATTGTCTATTTGGTTTTTTTTTTGTTTTAATTACGTTACAAGACACTCTAAGTGTTTGTTTCTTGTTTTGTTTTGTTGTTGTTTTCTATTTTCTGGATGTCCGCTCAACTCCCCTCACACCATACAAACTCCCTAAGAGGAGGAAGAGGCTTTGTCACTGTCAAGATGCTCAAAAGCTGTTTTGGATAAATGAAAACAAAAAAACAAATGACAGGCCAGGTGGTAAGACACCAGATGTCTTATAGGTTTTTCAAATACTGAGCAAAGGTTGAGAGGGAGGGGCTGAGTGACTCACCGGACAGAAGCAATGAAGCAGTTTCAGCCGGGTTTCAGAACACGTTAGAGATGTTAGAATTCAGATTCATATGGTTGTGATATCACACTAAACAAAGCCTGGTCCTCAGTCCCAGTCCTCATGTACCTGGTCTGTGTCTTAGTCAATGTTCCATTGCTGTGAAGAGACCCCTGGGCCATGGCAAATCTAATCAAGGAAAACATTTAATTGGGGCTGGCTTATGGTTCAAAGGTTTAGTCCATTATCATCATGGCGTGAAGCATGGTGGCACTCAGGTAGACATGGTGCTGGAGAGGGAGCTGAGAGCTCGACATCTATATCAGCAGGCCACAGGAAGAAATTGTCACTAAGCCCCGCTGGAGCACTGGAAAACCTAAAGCCCACCAACCATGATGTACTTCCTTCACCAAGGCCACACCCATTCCAACAAGGCCACCCCTCTGAACTCCTGTCAAGTAGCACCACTTCCTACTGAGCAAGTGCTCAAGTCTATGAGCCTAGGGGGGCCATTCCTCATCAAATCACCTCAGTCTACTCTGGTTCTGAATCTTTGATTTATAAAGCATCCATTCAAATCCTCTGCCTGACTTCTCCTTTGGTCCTGGGTCTTTTTTTAGTCGATTCTGAGTTTCTGGGTACATATGTTCTGGTTACTGGTAGGCCTTTGTTGAATGGAAAGAAGAAAGAGAGCCAGGGAAGAAGGGAAATAGGGACTGCGGTTCCTGAGTGTTGGATAGAGTTCTCCAAGGTCTGAACATAAGACCTGCTACTTTACACACATCCCAAAGGAATAGCTTAAAGAAGGCAAATGACTTTCATCACGTCTCCTCTAACCAGTAGCTTGCCACCAGGTTCTTCTCTTCTCCTTCTTCCTGACAATCTAAGCACCCATCCCTTCCTTCTTTACTGAAACAAGCACTCAGTCTCTACCCTGGGGCTTCCTGTGACACTGAACTCCTCTGTCTAATTAGCAGGTCTCCAGCTCTACTCAGGTGTCCCACAGACTTTCACACCTCACAGTCCAAATTGGAGCTCCTGCCCAACTCTCTCACCAGCTCCCCACCACCACAGTGAAGGGTGCTATAGAACTGTTCATTCTAGAAAGCATCCTTCCTAGGTCCCACCCACTCAGTCATTGAGCCCAGTAGATTCCATGGCCTTCCCATGTCTCACCCCCTCTACTCCACTTCTATAATGAGACCACTCATTATAGAGGTCTCCATTTGTCTCATGATGATCCAGGGCTATTACAGCAATCTTTCACTCATCCCCAGCGTCACCTTTGTGACCTTTAGGAAATGAAAATAGCACACATCCCCTCACCTCTGCATACATCTTGGCTTAAGGCCTCTTTTGGTTTCCTTTTATCTCCTGGAGCATGCTGAACTTCTGTGGCATCACCTGAGAGAGACATTGTGTTTTGCACTCACTCCATGAGCTCTGTCTCCTCTTCCATCAAGGCTCTCCTCTCCTCCCATGCTTCAACTATATGTCTCATGGGTTACACTGCTTCATCTATGCTACATGTCCCCACTGATGCATTCCCAGGACCTAGCATATAGAGAGCTGCCCCAGCTCTGCAGTATCCTTAAGACCAGAAGGGTGTGTGTAGTGTATACATCAGGGCCAAAGCTGCTATAGCCTGAGAGTGAGGAAAAGAGGGAAACCTGTCCAGTGTTACCAGTTGCTAAGACACTGTTGCCTGCTCCCTAACTCAGAGAAAAGGGTTGGTGTAAGGCATTCCTCCTGAACATTGCCTTTAGCCTGTACTTTCTTGGTCAGAAAAAATCCTTTGTTATTGTCTTAACTCCATTCCTTCTAATCCCCCTCTTTACATTTGTCAATCATCTTCCCAAGTCACAAATTGCTTCACAGCAAACCCTTCTTAAAAGTCCTAAGGAGATCTCAGCCTACCAGGCTCATGAAAAGCATTTCCACTCTTTCTATGGGAGCAAGCTCTCTCAAGAACTTAATTTTGAGTGTAGTTATATCAGCAACTTGTACATTGGCTCAACTATCTATCTATCTGTCTGCCTGCCTGTCTATGTGTGTGTGTGTGTGTGTAAATATCTATATCTATCTATATATCTATATCTATATCTATATATATTTATTTACAAGTGAAAATAGAAAGATAGGTTTCAAACAGCAGCAACTAACATCAGACTAGACCGTGAGAATATCACCATGACAACATGTGGCGAGGCCTATAGTTGAGGTTGGAAACCATAAGCTGTGAAAAACAGAGTTTAATCTCTATTGGTTCTCCCACCTGTAGCTGGTAATGTACAAATTCACATATCAGAGCAATTCTGATGGTCAGTGGGAAACATGTCCATTTTAAAAGAGACTCAATTATTCTCTAGTAATGTCTTAGTTAGAGTTTTATTGCTGTGAAGAGACATCATGACCAAGGCAACTCTTATAAAGGCAAACGTTTAATTGGTGCTGGCTTACCATTTCAGAGGTACAGTTCATTATCATCATGATGGGAAACATGGTAGAATGCAGGCAGACATATTGTTGGAGGAGCCTCCAAAGGCAGCCAGGAAGAGACTGGCTTTTGCAGGCAGCCAGGAGGAGGGCCACTTCTGCCCTGGGTGGAGCTTGAGCATAGGACCTCAAAGCCCACTCCCACATTCTTGAACTTCCTTCAGCAAGACCACATCTACTCCAACAAGGCCATACCTCCTAATAGTGTCACTTTACATGGGCCAAGCATATTCTAACCACCACAAGCAACATGACAGGCCAATTAATCCTGATCACCTACCTAAGACTAAAAGCCATTGTGAGGGGCTAGAGAAAGATGGCTTAGCAACTAAGAATACTTGTTGTTCTTGCAGAGGACCTGGGTTACCAACACCTAGATGGTGGCTCAGAAGCATCCACAACTCCAAGGCACTCATATAATAAACATTCATGTACATAAAATAAACCAAAAAAAGCAGTATGGTTTTTCTACTTATTGTTAACATGAAACAGAATAATAACAAAACCATTCAGCACACAGAAGATAGATTTTGAGACAATGGAAAATGAGCTGATTTTTAGCTGGAGTTTTTTTTTTTTCTCTTGAGCAGATGTTAGATTATTTGAGAGTGACCAAAATGATGTCATAAATACATAATGTGACAAAGAAATGGATACTAAGGGATGGGAAACTGTACCCTTAATTCTTGTAAATCCTTATGGTCAGATTCAAACAGGGAGTTGGGGTACCATAGCCAAATGGGTGGTAACTAGGAAGTGACTCAAGCCAGGCAGATTATCACTGACTACAGCACTATGTTGTTTTCAATGCAGCAACAACAGAGCTCCAGGCTGTCTGATACTGCTGATAGTACCAAGACGGGGCATTCTGTCATCAGAGGACTAGATGCAGTTCATGGCCTGGGTTCAGATAAAGGAATCATTGCACAGGGTTGTGGTTTGTATGGAAGCTGAGACTGAGTTTGTTTGCATGTCTGAAATTCCTGGTGTCACTAATAATTGTTACTTCTGCTTCAACAAAACACACAGATAATGTTGCTGAACCATTACCAACCTCAAGGTGTTAATTTGGGTCTGGAAGAGATACAGCCTTCAGGACTTGAAAAGAGAATGTCAAGATGGCTTTACCTCTGCCTGAAAGGAAACAAAACTTCTAGACCTCTGGCCAACGGCCCTTTCCTGAGTACCATCTAGTAGGGTGGTGGCAGCATAAAGGTATCAGAGTGACATGATTTCCAGCATAAGTTGGGGCCACATTGAGAGACCTGGTGAAGGTGTTGCAATGAACTATAAGCCAGGAGCTCTATACTGGTAATTGTGCATGTATGTGTGGGAGGGGGTGACCAGGACAGAGGCACTGAGAGGGATGTGAAGTATATAAGTAAAAAATTAAATTAAATTAAAAAATAAAAAATGAGGGCTGGAGAGATGGCTTAGCTGTTAAGTGCACTGACTGCTCTTCTGGAGGTCCTGAGTTCAAATCCCAGCAACCACATGGTGGCTCATAAACATCCATAATGATATCTGACGCCCTCTTTTGGAGTGTCCAATGACAGCTACAGTGTACTTACATAGAATAAATAAATAAATCTTTGGGCCAGAGTGAGCAGGTCTGGAGCAAGTTGGGCAGAAGAGAGCAACCATCTTTAATGAGACCTGACAACGTCTTCTAGAGTGTCTGAAGATAGCTACAGTGTACTCACATATAATAAAATAAATAAATCTTTAAAAGCATAAATAAATAAATAAAAATGAAATGGGGAGCAATAGTACTACCAAACCTAATGATGCCCTTGGTATGAGTTTTGCACATGGTTTAAGGAAGGATCCAATCTTGTCTTTTATACATGTGGATATCCACCTTTTGCAGAATCATTTATTGAAGAGAGTATGTTTATCCCATTGTGTACTCTTAATCCCCTTCTCAAGCATCAGTTGAGCACATATGTCTGGGTTTATAGCTGGGCTATCTATTTTGTCCCATTAGTCAATATGACTGCTTTTGTGCACCAGTCCGTTTTGACTTCTGGGGCTTTGCAATGTACTTTGAGGTCAGAAAGTGTGACTTATCCAGTTTTATTCTTGTATAAATTGCTTTGGCTGTTCAAGATCATTTATAACTCTACAGGAGCTCTATTTCTTGAAAGATGTCATTGGAATTTTGAGAGAGGTTGATTAAATCTGCAAATAGCTTAGAGTTGACATTTTAAATTATGGATGTTTCTATCCATGATTATTTTGTCCTCTTATTCTCTGTACCTATATTACTTTCTTTCATTAGGGTTTTATGGTCTTCATCATACAACCTTTCACTTATGTGCTTAAATATATATCTAAGTATTTTATTAGTGTTTATGCTGTTGTGATATTTTTTTAATGTTTAAATATTTATTCATTTTTACTTTATGTGTATGCATAAATACTTATGTGAATGAATGTATGTGCATGTGAGTTTTGCACACTCACTCATGTGTATGTTTACTATCTGCTTGGATGCCTGTAGAGCCCAGAGGAGGAGCTGGAGTTATAGGTGCTTGTAAGCTGCCCAGTATGAATTCTGGAACCAAACTCAGATCCTCTGTAAGAGCAGTTCATGAACCTCAGAGTCATCTCTCCAGCCATGGCTCACTAATATTTTAGCGAGGACTTTCTTTGTATCCATGTTCATCGAGAACATTAGCCTGTAGTTTTCTTTCATTTACCTTTAGTTTTGCTGTCAGGATGATACTTTCTTCATAACAACTATTTTTTTCTTCTATTTTGGAGAGAATTAAAGAAGTGTTTGGCATTAATTTATCTTTAAATGTTTGACAGAGTTAACCTTCAAAGCCATCTCCCCTGAGTTCTTCATCGGAGCATTTTTGATGCCAATCCAATCTCTAGATTTATTACTATCAGTCTGTCTCCTCTTGACTCAGTCTTGACAAGTTTTGTTTGTTTGTTTGTTTTTGTTTTGTTGTTTTTGTTTGTGTTTGTTGGTTTTTTTTGTACCTATGTTGCTTCACAACAGTCCTTTGTGCTCTTTTTAATTCCCATAGCTTAGGTTGTATTGCCTTATCTTTTCATTTCTGATTTTGTTTATTTGACTCTTCTTTGTTTTTTACTTGGTCAAGTTGAAGGCTTGATAATTATATTTGTCTTTTTTATTTCTTAGCTAAAACACCAAAAACCTCAGTGACAAAAGCAGAGGCAGACAACTGGGATTATATCAAACTAAAGGCTTCTGCAAAGCAAAATGAACATCATCAAAACAGAAAGCATCCTATGAATAGGAGAAGGATGTGAAAACTGATATGCAAACTGTTCTCAACCTGTGGGTCACAATCCCTCCAGGGGTAGAATGACCCTCTCAAGGGGGATAACTGAAGACCATCGGAAAACACAAAAGATTATAGTATGAGTCATAACAATAAATAATAGCAAAATTACAGTTATGAAGTAGCAGGGAAAATTTTATGGTTAGGGGTCAATACAACTTGAGGAACTATTGGGAGGTCACAGCATTTGGAAGGCTGAGAAATACTGAACTATCAGATAAAGGGTTAGGATCCAAGGTGCACAAGCAACCTTTACAACTTAATATCAAGAACTGTCCAAAACAAGTAAACAAACCCATCAAAAACAAAACACAAAAAATCTAATTTTAAAATGGGCAAAGGGACTGAATATACATTCTCTCGGAGAAAGCATACAAATGTCCAGCAGTTCTTTGAAAAGGTTGTCAATGTCACTTGTGTGCTCACACTCTCATTTCTGGCTATCTTAACATCAGATAAGAGAATGGCCCTTACACTAAGTGTCTGCACAAGATTACAATAATGACAATAGGAATAATAAAGAAGGAACTTTGGAGGTGACAGGTGGGTTTGTAGTACAGATCGTGTGGTCATAGTGAAGGCCAGAATTTCTAGTTTTGTCCGGTTCTACATATTAAACATGTTCAGTATTCTGTATATCAATTGTATCTCAATAAACTGACTTAAAATTTAAAAAGTGCTTCAGTGGAACAAATCAAGCAATACAGAAAGTAAAGTGAAAACAAAAGATCTAGTGTTGAGCCTTTAGCACTGTGCAGAGTCCACATGTCCACACATTGTGATACAGTCATGCAAACTGGAGTTTTCCTCCAGCCCTACATGATACAAAGGACCCCACAGTTTAGTCCAACAACCAGCTCCCCAAGTTCATCAGAGGACTCACACCTTGCTCTAGACACCCAACAGACCATCATGGTCAATGGCCAAGAGCTTCATCTGTGCCAGTCACAAGGCTTCACATGAGATTGTCCTTGTGACAATCCTTGTCCGATGAACATTCCTCTTGGAAAGACATGTTTCTTCATTGTTTTACATGAGTGCACCAGAAAAGATTTACTGGGGCCCATGTGGAAAAGATTAGTTACTATATAGACTTAGAAAAAAGGTAATTAGTATCCAAATAAGTTAGACTCATATTTTATCTAACAGCCATTAAAGCAGAGACTGAATTTAACATCCTCTGTCTATGGATAATCTTAGTAGAAGAAAACTAGTCGTCTCAGTTGAAGAATAAGTACTGTCCTTGGATGTAGCAATACTTTCTTCTTCCCGAAAATAGGTGAGTGCCAGTGTTAGAAAACTTCCTATGTTGTGTGGGATACATTAGATGAAGATGGAATACATAGAAATCATACAGAATTATGGAAAATTAAGCAATAGGGTAAAATGAATTCTTCCCCTTTTGAGTTAATTATTAATATTTCTCTAGGAAACAAACAACTGAGACTATTGTCTTCTTTGCAGAGGTTGCCCAAGGGTGAACAAAACAGGTAATTTCATTAGACAAAACACATAATCCAGGGTGGTTATTTAGTCATTGCATACAAATGTTCCTGATCATAAAAATACCTTACAGAGGTCTTAGAAACTTCGAATTGTTGAAAGGCTCAGAGCAGTAGATAGGAAAAAAATGTTACAGCATGACCAAAAAATGTACTATGAATTAAAACACCCTATGATTTTGCTTGCAGGTTAATATTTTAACAATAAAAGATATAATAGACTAAGCCATTTGCAATGAAGAAGCTTAAATGTATAGCACATAGTGGGAAAGACATATAGATTTCTTTGGATGACCATGGTTCTCCTTCATTGGCCAGAACTGTGTGGTAAACCTTGGAGTTATGCATTTCAAAGACCACTGAGCCTGGACCTATAGATGGAATTATGTATTTTCCCATGCTTGGAACAAAAAAGACGTGTTGAAGTCCTAATCCTAAATGTCTCAGAATGTGAGTGTATCTAGAAACAGATTCTTTATCAAGTGATCAGTAAAAGTGAGGTCTTCCTTCCTACGCAGAAGGAAGACAACAGGAACAGACAGGACTGGAGAGATACCTACCAAAGACGCAGGCACCAGGGAGGGGCATGGAAAGATTCCTGACTGGGTTTAAAGGGAACACATCCTGCAAATCTTCAGTTTCCTTCAGGCTTCCAGAGTTGTAGTGTCATGCCCTATCTTTTAAATGCTTGGATACTTCAGCTGTTGGACACTAATACACCTACTGCACTGGTAAGGTTTTTGGTTTTTTTGTTTTGTTTTGTTTTGTTTTGTTTTATTTTTGTCAACTTGACCAAAGCTATGCTCATCTTGGAAGAGAGAACCTCAACTTAAAAAATGCCAGTCATTTAGTCTGTGGGACATTTTCTTGATTCACAATTGATGTAGAAGGATCTAGTCTCTGCGGACAGTGCCACCTCTAAACACTGGTCCAGCCTAGGTCACATTAATTACATTTCCCTTGGAGTTAGTTAATAGCTTCTTCATTTACGCGAACTTCCTTTGCCCTGGACCATGCTCCTGAATCGGTTATCATGACTCTCACAGAAACGATAACAGCTTATATGTAATATCCACCATCCATTGTATCAAATCTTTCCTATGCTTGATTTGAGTGTTAGAATTATCTATTGATTTTTATAATGAAAAAATTAAATCTAAAGGTATAACTTGCCAAAACAGCAGATCATGAACCTTAGGTGTTGGCACCAAAGCCTGACCCTTTAAAGCACTGTGACCTATGATTCCAACCTGGGATGCCATTTGGATATGGCTAAATGCTAACAAGATATATGAGTGCTCCCCATTTTGATTAATAGCTCTCATTCTCATCCAATCAGCCTTGATCTCTGCAGTATGGCTGATCAGCCTACATATACAGAGATCATTAGCAATAATTTTAACAGTTTGGGGGTAAAGAGATGACCCATTAATTAAGAGCACTGACTGCTCTTTCAGAAGACCAGGGTTCAATTCCCAATACCCACATAATGGGTCACAGCTATCTGTAACTCCAATTCCAGTAGTCCCAATATCATCTTTTGGTCTCTGTGGGCACTGCTGGCATTTCATGCGCAGACATATATGCAGACAAAAAACTAAACACATAATATAAAAATAAGTAACTCAAAAAAGTTAAGAATTTTTAAAATAATAATTGCAACACTTATTTGGAGATGTTCATCTTTCCCTAGATTTGAAGTACTTCATTTTCAAACTCTTGGCAAGCCAATGAGGAGTTATTTTTCAAAATAATTTGATAATTTATATATACTTTAAGGTACTAAGTTAAATTTGACTTCAGGCCAGCTAATTATATTAAACTAATATTTCACTGTGCAACCAAAAGGTTCAAATGGATTTGACCACAAATACATAATAAAAATACATACATACACACATACATGCATACATACATACATACATGTATACATACAAACCCTACATTTTCAATTCGCTTGTGACTCAACAAATGGAGCCAAATTTAGGTCTATTAAGCTCTGACCCACAGAAAGATCACAGCAATCACCACTCAGACCTTATGTGACACTCTTCAAGTAGGAACACCTTGATCAAACAATGGGAACTCACGCTGCTGGATGAGTGCCCACTTGGTGCACATGCCAACTAATAGGCGCTCTGTACCCAGCACCTGTCTATGAATCCCTGACTTCATGGATGGAGAAGTTGGTGGTCAGAGGATGTCAGAACCTGGGGACTCATAGAGTACCACTGGAATTTCAACAAAGATGATCTGATCCTTAACTGAGTCACCACCCAGATGCTTCCCTCTTCTGTCAGTGACCTGGGGACAGTTAGAAGTGTGTGGTGACTCTGGCACCACGTGGAGCCTGTCATCATCACTTCCTCTTCCTGGGGCTTTTTTGTCAGGTGAGAAAATGAAGGTAGTATTGCCATTGATTGAGACTTTAATCTGATTAAATCTTTCTGCCTCTCAAGAATCTGGTTTTTGCTTGTTTGTTTTTGTCTTTGTTTTCACCTAGATTATCCAGGTTGGTCAAAAAATTATTTGATTCTTCAAATTCTTCATTTCCAGTCACAAAAGGGAAACGTCACTTTGAAGGGAATGATGCTGTTCATCTGTGATAAGAGGGTATCCATATAGCCGTACCTCTCAAAGTGTCCTGATCCCATCTTGCAAGAGTTTGTCAAAAAGAATACTTTTGTTTGTTAAAAATACAACTGCTCCAGGATGGTGTTTGGTACAAATCTTCTTTTTGACCCACCCTTTAAGAAAGATTAATGGAGGAGTAATGGGAGGTTGGGGCTGGGAGGAGGGGACACTGAGGTTGGGATGCATTGTATGAGAGAAGAATAAAGAAAAACAGAAAGAGAGGAAGAGAGAGAGAGAGAGATTAATTTTGAGACAAACCCTTTCTGAAGTTGCTTAGTAGAATCACTACATGCCAATCTCAGGAATTAAAACAAAGGCTACAATCTGAATGTCAGGGCATCATATCTTACTGAAATGCTATTTCAAAATAGACAAGGTTACAAAAAGGATTCTGATTGGTAACAGCATACATTGGGGTGGTGATTTTTGACCTTAGTTTGGAATTTCTCTTTTCTTTCTTGGGAGTGTAAGCCCAATGTTGTGCAGTTATTTTGCGCAGTTCATTTTGTTTTCCTTAGTGTCATTCACTGCTCAGAACAACATGAAATATATCTTCTTCACATGGAGAGTGAATTCAGTGACAACTCAAGCACATAATTCTTCTCTGCATGGAAGAAGATGCTGGACATCTGCTCACTATGATACACAGCACAGCACACCGACACTGAGGAACTGTGCAGGAAGGGGACTCCTTGCATCACACAACTCAGCTTTACTGGGAGACTATTGAATACACTTCCAAAAACTCTCATTATTTGTTTACCTGAATCCTTGAGAATGAAGACTGAAAAAAAAAACAGTTTATTCTTTTCACACTGAACCTCCTAACCCTACACTAAGGCTAGCCTATGGTAGTTGATACTCAGTAAACTATTAAATAAATGAAAGATTTATAATTTTTAATAACAATCATAAAAGATATACTGGATTTCCTTTCTACTTGCACTGCAAAGAAAACTAAAATGAGTCTTCCACTCCTAAATATCATTGAACACTATTTTGCTTTAGGAAGGATTCTGAGCTGATACATTCTATCCTGAAAGAAACTCTTTAAGATTATGGGGTGTTCTAAACAGAGGACCTTGAAGACTCGGAGAGCAAACAACTGAGAAGCTTCAGGAAGTCCCTGAAACCTATCAGATGCAGTAGACTCCTCCCTTCTCATGCTTTATATGAGCCATTAAGAGTGGGGAGAGACACTCACAGGCAAGTGAAGCTGCCTGGAAAACAGAAGGACTGAGTTACTTGGAAGACAGCTCACTCGTTCTGGAGTTGGATCTTTGTGACATTTTTTGCTTCTGTGTGTAAGCCCAATGAAACTCACTGGTTCAGCAAGTTGCATGTTAGTGGGATCCTAACTTTGATCTGTCCTTGCTTGGTTCCTTATCTGGGGGTGAGATGTTTCTTCGTGTATCTCCAGCCATAGTATCATACACACCCTAATTTTTAACCCAAATAATATGCCACTGTTTTGTAGGCCTCTGTCTTACTTCTTTAATGCCACATGTGCACCTAGACTAGGAAAGCTAGCTCCCTCTTTGGGCTTCTGCACCCTTACCCCAATGGTTTCCAGTTTCTATCAAAGTGCACCACAGAGATTTTCACCACCACACTTTACTTGACTTTTTGGAGCTCCAAGCCTCAGATTTCTCACTTTGTTTTATAGACCAGTTTTATATTTACTGGAAAAAGGAACAAATAATATAATATTCCCATACAGCGGCGTCCTATACCATGATTCCCTTGTGAGTAAGTGACATCTTGTAGTTGAATGGTGTGTTTCTTTAAATTAATGAACCAATGTGATATATAATATGAACTAAAATCTGGTGTTTACATTAAATGTCAATCTTTATATCACATAGTTCTTGGGATTATAAATGCATAATGTCACATTTTCATCATTGCATATACATAGTGCATTACCAAGCTCAGAATCTCCTCTCTTTGTCTATTTCCCCAGCCTTTCTTACTGTGAACTCTTGAGAAACATGGATCTATGTATTGTCTTTATACTTTTACCTTTTCCACGGTACCCTTAGTTGGAGTCACACAGGATACAGCCTTTTAGCTAATTTCTTTCATTTGGTAATATAATTTGAAGTTCTTCCATGGAGCGTGAGATACTGTCTAGTGGTAGAGTACCTGCCTAGTGTATGCAAGGCTCTGGTTTCACTCTCTAAAAGCACATACATAACATTCCTCTATGTCTCTTTGTACTTCAGTTCCTGTTTGTCACTGAGTTCTGTACATATGGATGTACCACAGTTTATTTCTTCTTTGATTAATGGATATCATGGCTGTTTATAGGGTTTAGCAATTATAAATAAAGCTGTTTGTTGGTTACTGTCTTGTTGCTGCAGTAAAGCATTTTATAAAAGTAACTTATGAAAGGAAAGGTTTGTTTTAAGGGTCCATCAAGGTGAAGAAGTCACGGAGGTTTCGCTACAGTGGTCACTTTGCTACAGTGGTTGATTAGTTCCAGAAGATGGAGAGGTACATATTGTAGTGTTTGTGGTGGTGGGGACTTATAATGTATCATCTGCAAACAAAGGAAATGTATTTCTTTTTCCCAAACTTGTACAGCTTGTCTTATTGCTAGGAACTTCAATATGATTTTCAACAGGATCATTCTTATGTTATTGAATTTAGAGAAAAAAATTTAGTTCCTCACCTTTAAATAAGTCAGTTACAGAGGTTGGTGCATGCTCTTATTTTGAAGAAATTAATCTATATTCTTTGTGTATTAGTTTCTTTATGGTAAATGGATATTAAATTTGGCCTGTTGAGAATCTTTTCTGCCCCTGATACTATATGATTTCTCACTAGCCTGTTGATATGGTGGATTAAAATAGTGAATTCAAGTATTGAGCTAGCCTGGCATACATAGAATAACTCTTACTTAACCATTACCTTGCATAGTTTGATTTGGGTATATTTTATGAGTAGTTTTGCATCTATGTTCATAAGAAATGTTGGTCTATTCTTTTCCTTTCTTCCAGTATCTGTATCTGACTTGGCACTAAAATGATACTAGACGGCCTCATAGAATGAGTTAAAATGTAGTTTTTTTTTTCTACTTTTATTTTTACTAATAGATAAAGGCCAATTCAGACCATCTGTTCTTTGAGTTTGGGAAGTTTGTACCTTCCAAAGAATTGGTCCACTTGATCACATATCAAAACTGTAGGCATGAAGTTGTGCATAATACTTATTTATTACATTTTTAATCTTCACAAGAGTGATGCCATTGATCCCTTAGTCTCACTACTTGTTAATTCACACCCTCCCTCTTTTCTCATTTATTCTGGTTGTGGGCTATTAACTCTCTTTTCAAGCAGGCAACTTTGTTGGGTTTCTTTATTAATTCTGACTTCATTGTTTCTGTTTTTTGTTTTTGTTTTTTTACTTTATTGAGGCTCATATTGTTCATCTTTCTACAGTTTTCTAAAGTGTTAGTTATTGACTTCAAATATTTTCCTATTTCTAAAATAAGCATTCAGTGCTACGAATTGCCCCGAAACAGCTTTTGCTGTATCTTCACACATTTTGATCAGTTGTATTTTCATTTTTATTTAGGCCAAAGTTTTCTACTGATTTCTTCTTTAGTCTACTTGTTGAAAAATATTATTCAGTTTCAAAGTATTTATAAAATTCCAATCTAGTGTTTGGTTATTGATTTATAACTTAATTTAACTGTAAGATAGGGACGTTTATTACTTCTTGAATTTTGGGGAGGTGTGTCTTATATCTCAATATGTGTTCAATCTTGATGAGTGAACAGTGTGAGTTTAAGAATGAGACAAATATTCTTACTGCTCTTCTATAGGTAAGCTTTGCTTTTTCTTACTTTCTGAATTCTTTCAAAATTGTCTCTGTGTCCACAGTTTGGGTGATATACACCGGTATCAAATTTGGGAGTCTTTGTTTTGTATGATATCCTCTGATAACCTGGATGGATAACCTGCTCATTGTTAAAAATATTGACATATTCCCACCAGTATTACTTCAAATACTTCTTCCATTTTGCGTTCTCTTTTTCCTCTCTGGGTTTTATCACTGTGAATGTCTTACACTTTTTTTAAAAATATAATTGTCTTCACTTCAGTGTCTTAATCTTTTCCTGTCTTTTTTCTTGACCTCTTTCATTGATCTTGTAAAGTTTTGTTGATAAGTCTTCAGAATTATTGATCTGTTCTTCCTTCCTTTCTTTCTTACTGATAATCACCATGTATTGATTTTATACATTTTAAATGACCTACCTGAGAATTCCAAAATCTGTGTCAGATCACAGTCTGGTTCTGACATTTGTCTTCTCTCATCACACTACCTTTGCTCTTTGACATGTGTGATAATAAGAATTACAAAAGATCAAAATTGCCCTGTTAGTTGTTGTATCCCAACAGCTGCTCTGAGTTTAATGTTATTTGTAGGTATAGAAGCCAGGCGCTCGCATTTCCAGAAGTTGCTCTGTTAGCTTATTCTTTTTTACTTCTGATGTCCCTGGAATTTCCTAAGAATGCCTGAGTGCTGTCTGTGTCTTACAGGGCTCTGATGGAAAGGCTGTTGATGTATTAATGGCCCATGATGGCTGTAAGCTGAAGAATAGATTAAATCATCTATAATTCTATGATTAAGTACTAACCAGGTTGTTTAGTGGCCCTGAAGCCCTAAGTGGCCAAACCCAGGGTTGTGTCTTAGCTTTACCTTTTAGGGCAATTACCTGAGCCTGGAGTTGTGAAAGTGTGAAAGTGTATATCACTCAAACTGTGGACACAAAGATAATTTTGAAAGAATTCAGAGAATAAGGGAAAGTAAAGCTTCCCTGCTGAAGAGCAGTAAGAATATTTGTCTCATTCTTCTTAAACTCACACTGAAAACTCATCAAGATTGAGCATACATTGAGATATAAGACGCACCTCCCCAAATTCAAGAAGTAATAAAAGTCCCTATCATACAATCAGATTAAATTATGAGTCAATAACCAAAACACATTGAAATTCCAAGCCTTTCACATCTCAGATGGAACTTCACTGACCCCTCAGGAGGGGCAGGTCCTGGATTTGGAGACTATTCTGGGAATGTTTCAAAAGTGAATTGCCACTTTTTTTCTCAAAAACTGAAGGACATTATTCTCCCAACTTTTGTTTGAGGACATAGAAGAGTTCCTAAAAGTAAAAATCACAAAATCTTCCCACTCCCACTTTTCCCTACCCCTCCACCTTCTCACTCTGCCCACCTTCCCACTCCCTCTACCTCCCAAATCCCTCCTACCCTCACCCCTCCCCAGCCCTCCACCTTCCCACTCTCCCCACCTTTCCACTCTCCCTCAACTTCCCACCCAAGTCAATATTCTCTCAAATATGTCCTCAGCCTCCTGAAACTTGTCAATTATTACTAAGAGCTTCCTTCTAGTTAGTGGCTTCACTGGCTCCTGCTCCTGGTAAACTCATCCCAGCCATGATTCTCAGTATTTTCTTTTTCCAGGTCTCAGAGCTAATGATTTGCCTTGCAACCTCAGTTCTCTGATGAAACTTAGAAAAGTCACTGGTATATAGTATGTTTAGCTTTTGTTTTATTGAGAACCTTGGTCTGATAACTTTTGAACTCTTTATACCTCCGAGCACTTTTTGGTTGCTGGGGAGTGGTATTTGTTCATTTTTTTGGTAGCCTTGGGTTTTGAACCTAGTTGCTATGTGCTTACTGGCAAGCATTCTACCTACAGGCCTACCTTTTTCAACTATTTTAAGACAAGATCTCATTAAGTTGCTCAAGCTGGTCTTCCGTTGCCTCAGCATCCTGAGGAGATTATAGGCCTGTGGCACCAAACTAGGGTATGCTTCTTAATTCACAAGGCAGTTAAAAAGAAACAAAGGATAAGAGATTTTTATAGAATGTGTAACATGCCTTGCCTATCAAACAGCAAGCCAAGATACTTATAATAGCCATTCACTGACACCTGTATTTGACATGTATTCCCAACCAATTATCACATACACACAACATAATACTATATGTGGGCAAAAGCTATTAGTTCCATTTAGATGTGTGAGGCTGAAGTGCAGAGAGACTCTAGACCTAACCTTCACCCCATGCTCCTTCACCAGACCCTGGCTTTGCTCCCATCCTGTGACTGCATCTGTCTCCCCTACTCACATCTCTTGAGTGGATGGCTCCGAAGGACCCATCGTTTTGGATCCTGAGACTTTCCAAATCCACTCCATGGGCCCGTCTATTCCCTAGGCTACTCCTCAGCCCTGACTGAAGTTTCAGAGCTTGCCTCATGATCTCATCCAGCTTGTGGACACAAAAGCTAAAAGGAGGAATCTAGATGATGAGGAAGGAAATACACACACATGGATGTATGTGTGCATGAGTGTGCACAAACACAGTCTGTGGGTGTTTCTGAGGGATCCTGCCTTTCCAAGAGTGAGGTCAGAGGCTGGGACAGAAGGGATAGAATGCCAGTAGAAACAAACAAGGTAACTAATGTGGAACAACATCAAATTAAAGGTCTCAGTCTCTCTCCCTGACTATGCCAAATTACTTCCTCCATGAGCAAGGACATACCTACTTCCAGGAAAGTCGCAAAGAAGGCTGGAACAGTGTGACGCTTCCCCTGAAATTGTTACCCCAGGCTGGAATATAATAGTTTTTCTCTCTTGCTTTTCTTCCTTTCTCCCTATGGATGTCATGTGGTATCTGAGAGCTGTTTTTTGACTTTTTTTTTTTGTGGGAGCCAAGGGGAAGTGAATGTTATTGGAGACTACATTAAAGTGGAAACTTAAAGGTTTTTGGAAAGTTGTTTGGATGGTATTTTGTTGGGGAAAACATGTGAAGGAACATCATTTTGGATCCTGAGACTTTCCAATTCCACACGATGGGCCCGTTTATTCCCTAGGCTACTCCTCAGCCTAGTGGACACAGGTGTGAAAGGCTAAGTCATGTGAAAGGAACACTTTGCTGATGCAGACACAGGAGAGAGGATGTTTTGTTAAAGCAAGAACAAGAAAGAACACATAATGAAGGATTTTTTGTTAATGACACATGTGTATTGGTCCGTCTTGCATTGTGTAGTTGAGCTGTATTTGTGAGGACTCTACAGAGAGAAATATACCAAAAACCCTTCTGGTGGTTTGCTACAGTTTTTTGTCCCTTCTGTTGACTCAGGTTTATTGTCAGAGCGATGTCAGCTGAGACAGATGCAAATGCTGAAGCAAGACCTTTGTTGAGGCAAGATACGTGAAGGACACATGATGTTTGAAGAGTATAAATAGGACTCGACGGATAGTGACAGGGGTTGAGTTTGGCTTGTTTATAGAGCTTGTTGTGTAATGCTTGTGGGTCTCATCATCTTTGTTGACCTTTGCTTCCCTGTGAGAGGGACAGCTGAGAACTTCTCTCAATGTTTCTCTGCATCCCTCTTGTTGACTTGTGTTGAGGTTGAGGCCTGACTGTCTCTGATAGGTATTGTCACCATTGTTAATCCATGTTGTTATCCCTCCTCTAGCAAACTGGATGATTTGTGAATCTGTAAAGTGTTTTTGTATAGACTGAGCTGCCTCTGCTAACCTGTGAACTGAACTGCTGATTTCCAGACAACACAGATGGGAGTTGCTCCAAAGAACCTTTCTAAATAATTGTACCTCCCCCCATATCCTTTCTTTCCCACTACCTCTGGTGGGTGGTGGGCTAAAAGGAGGTTAAAACATTTAAGAATCATGATTAAAAATAAAATTAAAAAAAATTAAGGTTACACTCATCTGTGGTCATTCCCAACCTAACTTGTCTCTTCTTGATGTCTTCTGTTTTTAGCAAGAGGGGGAGGAAGAGAAAATGGAAGGAAATGAGAGGGGATGGAAGGAAGGGAGAGAGAGAGAGAGAGAGAGAGAGAGAGAGGGAGAGAGAGAGAGAGAGAGAGAGAGAGGGAACTGTTCATCAGTAACTCTCCCATCTCTCCCATTGATCTACATAACCCTTTCTGGGGAATCAATTTACATCAGGAGATCAGTATTCTAGTGTTGCTGTTCATTAGAGTTCATTAGGGGATAAAATCAATTTCCCATTCTTTGCATTTCACTGCCCTGAAATCATGCACCCAGCAGAGGTTTCTCACAATATTGGTTCAATTTAATACCTAATATCTCACTTTTGTACTAACAGAAAAAGATCAATGTCCAGCCAGTAGTGTAATGGGCATTTAACAACGGGCACTTCCCAAAATAAGGTGGGGGGATAGGGACTGCTTTGTAGAATTTGCCAATTTTTGTGGCATGAACGTTGTTATTGTGGCCAGCTGTGCACTATAGGTACACTATTGCCAACCATGGCACTGGGAATGTATTAACTGTAAAACTACATCCCTTAATTTCTCATGCAGATGTATGTAGTAGTTTGATTACAGCATCATTAAACACTCAATGTGATGAAAGCTGCTCTGAGCAGGTTCTGATGTATGACCAAGGCATGGAATGAGTGTGGCACTAAGGAAGGCCCTTGGGTTTAATTACTACTTTCTGGCCTCAGTGGCCAGAGTATTCAATCTATTCTGACCCCTGACTCACTCCACACACCTTGTAGGGTTCTGTGACTTCACTATCTATGATTATCACCTTAAGGAATTCTTTGTCTACTCAATGTACATAATACTTGTAGACTCTTTTCCATTCAAATACAAATAAGGTGAATCAATAATAATTTTTAATGACAATGACAGCTAAGATTTACAAAAGTAACTTTTACTCGACTGAAATAATTGTCATCTTGGAGGCTTACTGCCTCCATCTGTTAACCTAGTGCTGGAAGTTTCTAGCCTCAGTATAATCTTATCTAGACCTAGATTGTTTTCAGCCTCTGAGACTTACTGCTGAATAAGCTCACATTTCTTGGTCTTTCTGAACTCTGGCTGGCTGGTTCACTCAGCTTTCTGGCTTAGAATTCCTCTCCATACTAACCTGGCTTCTCTCAGCTTCTCCTGAATTGTTCTGCTTGACCTCAAACCAGCTCTAGCAAACTGTTCTAATCTTCTGGTTCATTCTCATTCTCTGGCTTGTTCTGTCTTCACCTATGTCTAGCTTGTTCTCTTTTGAATCTCTTTTTAACCTGTCTTTGTAAAACTCTTCCAGTAAAATGGCCTCCTTTTTTCTTCTTTTTTTCTCTCTGCTTTGTTCTTTCTTACACAGCCTCTTTTTAATCTGTTCTTGTGAGAGTTGGGTGTACCCTATTCTCTCAATTCTTTCTCTGATTCATCACTTTGTCTTCCACTCAATGGATTTCAAACATGGATGTTTCATTCCGTAAACTGACTTTATCTTCATTGTTTGAGATTAAAAGTGTGCCTACATTACAGCCAGAGGAATTAAAGGTGTGTGCAAAGGATTGAGCCACATCACAACTAGAAACTCATGTTTCCAGTAAACAACACAACCTCAGGGTTCACATTGCAATCAAATATCCTGCAACAAGGGAGTAGCGTTTGCTAGGAATATGTAAGGTGACTAAATCCCTACATCTCCACACCATCAATGCTGTGCGTAAAGATTGCAAAAACGGATAAGCAGAATGCACAGAGGACTAGATGGTGGAGGATCTTGTATCCCGTGGCCTTGGCACACAGGGCTTAGTCATCATACTCTAAATAAATCTGCTCTACATTTGTGCTACTGAGGGGGACATGCTTGGGACTATTCGGAACAATGATTTCTAAAGGAAACTTTGGCAAAATAAGAGCAGAGCAGATAAATCAAGAGGCTTACCATGTTTTCAGGGTAAATTTTGTTTGCTAGCTCAAATTGTAAAAGGTTTCTGAGCATGATGCATGGCCCCTTCCTTTTTACCTAGCATCTACAGAAGTTTCTGACAAGGAAAAAATCCTGATTAATTTTTAGAAATACTTCTTTACTACTGGCTGAGAAAGATGGCAGTGTAGAGTAACACAAACCTCCATAAACAAATTAGATATTCCCTTATCCTCCAATAAGATCGTATAAGAAACCACCAATTACTGTGAGAATTATCTTCATTTTAACCATCTGGTTCTTCTGTATAGAGAGAGCGTATGCGCATGAGCCAGAGACATAAGACAGGATAACTGTTGTTATCTTGATATATTGCAACATGTGAAAATAATTGCTTTTCGTGTGGTTAATACTCATATCACACACAGTACAACTTTAGGGCAAAATTCTTGTCTGTGTTCCATGTAAATAATTAGACTCCAACATTCAACCTTCCTTATATGTACATAACTGACTAGACATTCTAAGACTGACTTAATTTTGCATAAAATTTTCCAAGTGAACCCAATGATGAAAACCCATACACAGAGTGAATAAGGAGTCAGTTTGTGATTTCCAAAATGTACATGAACATGTGATTTGAGTTTTTGGATAAGGATAATGCATGTGGTCTGTGTGCAGCTTGGTTGTCCCTTGTTTGCTACTCAGATTTACTCCGTACCCTCTGTGGGCCTGCTCTGCATCCAGAGAGATAATCACATCGTTTACCTCCACCAGTCCTTTTGTACTTTGGCTTCTGGAGCACAGGTTTGGGCAGACTAGGCAAATTAGAACATGGAGAATGCAGACTTATCCTCCTACCTGTCTCTGAGACCATGTGGCATGTGCACTTTCTTCCTCTTCTCCATGTGGCCCTTCCAGATTTATGGAGATAGTTACCCACTTTGCTGGCCTGCTGAGTCCAAGGTGCCTCTGACTGATTGCCTTGATGCTAACTCCAGCTCCATAAAGAGACTGTCCCTCAGATTCACTTTGGTTGCATAATGTATACACCATCTAGCTCTATAAAGATAATCACTGAAACTCTTACTTTAAAGTTAAGTATGGACACCAAAATTTGTCACATACTGTAAACTTGTTATAGCTGACATCTTGTCGTTACTATGCACATATGCAGCTCAGTGGGTAGAGAGCTTGTATTTGCGTGTCATTCACAAAGCCCTGGGTTTGAATCCTAGCCCCACAGGTACAGGATGTTCTGACATATGCTTGCACTCTTAGCACTTGGGAGGTAGAGGCAGGAGGCTAAGGACTTTAAGCTTATCTTCAGCTCTGTGTAGACATATTAAGTACATACTCACATAATTTCCTCTTATTATTTCTCTGAACAAGAACAAATCCTAAATTATTTAGTCTAAATGAAAGTGAATTCAGGCAAAACTTCAGGAATAAAGTATAATTAGTTAATTTTATGTAGCAGAACTAAAATAACTGAGGGAACATCTTGAAAGAAAAAGACCTGCTCTGCTCACAGCTTCAGAGGGTTCTGAAGTCTAGGCAAGAGTTGCCTAGACTTATGGGTATCATAAGAACATAGTGCATGATGGGAGATACCCCTCATGTCATCATATCCAGGACATTAGGAGAGAGTAGGGTGGAAGCCAAAATAATTTTCCAAGGCACATTTGCAGTGATCTACTTCACCGAAATAGGTCCTATACCTCAATGTTTTCAGGACTTTTATAAATGACATCTAGGACCAAGTGCCTGTCACTTGAGCCTATGGGGAATTTAATACTCAGCTTTCAGCACTTGGCTCCTGTCCCCCAGATACTCATGACCAAGCACATTTAGGCCATCTCCAAGAGTCCCCAAAGTCTAATGGTTCCAACTTTGCACACAATTCTCATTTCAAAGTTTCTTCTAAGACACGAGATAAACCATTTGTCTGCATAAATTCAAAAGGAGAGTTATATACTCCCAGGTTATAAGACTCAATCAATGGCACAGAGTAAACATCCCCACTCCTACAAGGCTGGACAAGTGCGTAGCAAGGAAGGGCTGAATGAAAGCAAGGTTTCTGGAAACTCAGCAGGACACACAGTAAAAACTTCTGGGGCATGGGGTGTCATCACGTGGGCTTGAGCAAACTCGTGCTGGTGGCTCTGCCAGCTGCAGGCTGCATGGAGTAGGCTGAGTCCATCCCCCTTGCTTATGCCCTGAAGCATTCCTCAGCAGATGCCCGGGTTCCTTAACTTCTCCAACATCCTAAGGTCTCCGATGCAGCTCAGGTTTTGCTGTCACAGCTGCAAGCAAAAATCCCTCTAAGGAGGTGTTTGCATGGAGACTAGATGATCATTGTATTATTGTCAGGTGGCCAGCTACCTGACAGAAACAACTCTTGTCATACAAGCTTGGGTGTTCTGAAAATCCACTTATCCTCTGATAGCAGAAGATGGGAAGAGCTAAAGAAGTACCTTGGTCTCTAACCATGGTTTTGCAATGAAATACTGAAAATGAAGAGTTCAGAAGAAAATCATATTTATTCTATTCCATGTTGTATGACTCTGGTTTTCACAGTTTTTGCCTGTCACTTTAAAGAACCCTGTTATGTGGCCCTCTCCACTTGACAATCAGACTTCTTCCCAGTGAACAACAAAAGGAACTGAAAATAATTTTCAACAACAACATCATTTCAACATGATGAGCTGCAAGGGGCATTTGTACATGAAAAAATGCTTATTTATCAATTTTTTCTTTGTTCTGGTTTTGCATATGTGAGTGACTACCACACTGAACAGCATGGATATAAAATATATTTTTATTGTGTCAGAAAAATATAATGGACAGCTCTGTCCTACAGAACTCTGAACTCTGAACTCTGTCATTATGAGTTCAATTTTAATAATGTGCTTAATAGTTCATGTTTTAAAACAACAGAAAGGGCCTGGGGGCATGGCTGGCTCAGCCAGTAAAAATGCTTGCTGTGCGAGTGAGAGGACCTGAGTTCAGATTCCAGAACCTATATTTAAACAAGACAGCTTGGGGCTAGAGTGATGGCTCAGTGGTTGACAGCACTGGCTATTCTTCCAGAGGTTCAATTCCCAGCACCTACTTGGCAGCTCACAACTGTCTGTAACTCCAGTTCCAGGAGATCTGGTACCCTCACACAGGCGTATAGGCAAAACACCAATACACATGAAAAAAAATAAACCTTTAAAAAAAAGGGCAGGTCATGGTATGCATCTGTAATCCCAACTAGAGAAGCAGAGACAGAAGGATTCCTAGGAATCATTGCTCAGCCAGTCTGGCTCATTGGGGAATTCTAGGCCAAAGACAGAACCCATCTCAAAGATGGTAGCAGGGATTCCTGGGAGTCACATCTGAGGTTGCCCACCGGCTCCTGCTCACACACACCATATGTACCTGTTCCCCCATACACACCTCTCACGCATGCATTAAATAAAGCAACAATACCAACAATAAAGTGATTTAAAACAAAAATCACATCTCTGTTTCTAAGGGACAATATTTTGATGAAACAGGCATTTTTTTGTAGTTGAAGTTCTGAGAAATGTGTTTTGCTATGCCTGGGTAGTGAAATCCACACTGGTTGGTCTTCTGAGTGCTAGCTGCAGGCTGCCAGTTTAGCTACCAGCGCTGACTCTTGTGTGATACCTAAAACTTCAAAACAGTCCTAAGCTTTTCAGTAAAATAGAATCCTCATACAGAAGTGTGTTTAATCCACTTTATACAGATGCAAAGCAGCCTGGGCTTGGCATTTCTCTGTGGCTTGACAAAGGCAGGTTGTTACTTACTTATGAGCCTCTCTGGTTTTAGCCCTTATTTAGTACTAGGTCTAGCCAGAAATGTGTTTTCTTCTGTTTATACTCCTCTTCAAACAGCATTTAGTAAACATACAGAATACAAAAGAATGGAGTGAGTTGTGTCTAGGGAAGGTGTTAAGACAATTGACCTGTGTTTTTCTAATAGAAATGGCGGAGAGGAGGCCACTCCAGCCCAATCAATGGCATTAATTGGTTATTGGAGCAAATGAATGCTGCTCTCTATCTGCCTGCCCTCACATTTAGGAGAAACTAATGGAGTCCATTAACTTTAGCATCGTGAGTTCGAAGCAATTTGGAAGGGGCTACTCTTATCTTTCCCTGGGTTGCTCTTTTCCATGCACTTTAAGGGGAGACACTACTCAAAACAGTCCAGAAGGAAGCGCCCCAGCTCTCCTAATACTTGGGAAGTGAGAATGACAGGCAGGCGATGGGCCTTTATCTCTGGAGGGAGACAGCTGGAGCGAGCTCTCTTTGAGGGGCTATGAGCATCTTGCTCTTTATTCAGCTCCTCTGATGAGGCCTTTCGTTGGGCATCAGTTTACCCATTGGTAAATGGAGTTGAATAATATATACTTACCACTCCATAGTAAATGAATATTGAAGATCTTTGGCTAAAGGGGGCTATGAATATGTAAGAGCACTGGGAATACAAATCAAGAATTCATGACTTAGGAAAAGCTCAATATGTTGATAAATCTTGAATTTTTGCAAATGCTGAGATGTTTCGCTTTTATTCAGAATATATAATAGTTAGGGATTGAGGTTTAGCCAGAGCGGCTTTATGCAAAGGACACATATGTAACTATGTACAGTAAAAAGCTGTACATCTGGCATGTTGGGGAAAATTGGAGGCACCAGTCAGTCAAAAGTTCTGACTAACAATTTCATTGCTTTTCATATTTCTTGGTTTCTGTCTTGGCCTCTCTGCTAAAGCCTAGATGGGGGAATAAGCTGGTGATTTGGTTCCAAGTTGCCCAAAGTCTACTGCAGCAGAGGTGGAGCTGGGCCACACTCCCCAGGCAAGGCTCAGAGCAGCCTGAGGGAGTTCCCAGACTGTGGAACTCAGGTGACACTGTGACAAAAGAGAGGCAAGTGGAGACATGAAATACATTCAAATAGGTTTGTGCCAGAAGGTGGGCAGAGTCATTGCTGGCCTGTTCTCACATGGGTACAAAACACAGGGACTAATTTTTTTTTTAAATTATGATGGTACAAATTACAATACATTCAATACAACCAGTATTTTGAATTTTGTTCAGGGTAGCTAAACACTCATGAGGCTGGCCAGAGGTAGTGAGGTCCAGCTCCCAGTGGTCCTGGGATTAGGAGGGAACATAGCAAATATTCTGCAGTGGACAGCATTACTAAGCTATGATGCCCAATAAGCCAGGTGTGTTGAATGCATCCCCAACTTAGTGGCTGTTTAGCCTTATTCTAAGCTAAGGAGCATCTTCATCCAAGGCCATTTCCTTTGAACAGAAGCAGATCTCACTGGAACATGCAGCTCAACTGAGTCTTTGCTCACTTGCTGCTTGATGTGGACACCTATAATAATAAACAACCTGTGTAGTCATATGAGATGGCCTGGATGTGAACCTCAGAGAGCCCTTTGATATCTCCGGAAAGATAGATATGTTTATGGGGAAAACTTATTAGACTTAATTTTACAATCGTATGCTAATAAAAATCCAGCTTTAGCTTTCTGGGTAACTTGAGTTTGTCACCTTTTTCCCATTTAGAAATAGAGATTTAATTCAGGAATAGCTGTTGAGCATAAATCATAAACTTCCTAATAACAAAATGTGCCAACTCTAGATGTCATTTGCCCATTCCAAAGAGAAACAGTGACTTTTCATTGCTTTCAGGGCAGGGGAAATAACTCAGTAAAAACCTTTGTTCAGAACCCCAGCACTCATATAAGAAGCCAGTAAAGTGTAATGCTACGGCTAGGGGTTAGATATTGGAGGATTCTTAGAGCTTGCTGGCCCCCTAGTCTTGTCATATCAGTGGGCCTCAAGTTCATTAAGAGACTCTGTCTCAAAAAATAAAGTGGAGAGGAATAGAAAAAGATACCTGGTGTACTGGTTGGTTTTGTGTGTGAACTTGACACAAGCTGGAGTTATCACAGAGAAAGGAGCCTCCCTTGAGGAAATGCCTCCATGAGATCCAGCTGTAAGGCATTTTCTCAATTAGTGACCAAGCAGGTAGGGCCCCTTATGGGTGGTGCCATCCCTGGGCTGGTAGTCCTGGGTTCTATAAGATAGCAAGCTGAGCAAGGCAAAGGAAGCAAGCCAGTAAGGAACATCCCTCCATGGCCTCTGCATCAGCTCCTGCTTCCTGACCTGCTTGAGTTCCAGTACTGAGTTCCTTTGGTGATGAACAGCAGTGTGGAAGTATAAGCTGAATAAACCCTTTACTCCCCAACTTGCTTCTTGGTCATGGTGTTTGTGCAGGAATAGAAACCCTGCCTAAGACACCCGGCAATGACCTTTGCCCTCCCATTTGTGTGTGAGAGTATATGCAAGTGTGTGTATGTGCATGTATGTATGTGTGTGTAAGTGTTGTGTAAGTGTATGTATTTGTGTATGAGTGTGTGTCAGTGTGAGTATATGTATGTGAGTATGTATGAGTGTGTGGTATGTGTGAGTGTATGTGAGTATATTGAGTGTGTGGGATGTGTGTGAGTATATGTGAATGTGTAGGGTGTGAATATGTGAGTGTCAGTGTGAGTGAGTGTGTGTGTATGTGAGTATGCATGAGTGTGTGGGTTTGTATGAGTGTATGTGAGTGTGTGTGAGTGTGTGTTGGGTGTGAATATGTGTATGTGTTTGAATGTGTATGAGAGTGCAGGTGTGTGTATGTGTGTATGAATGTATGTGAGCATGTGTCTATGAGTGTCTGTGAGTCTGTATGATGTGTGTGAGTATGTATGTGAGTGTGTGTCTGTGAGTGCATGTGTGACTATATGTGTGTGAATGTGTGTGTATATGAATATGTGTATGAGCGTGTGTGTGTGCATGTGTGTATGAATGTGTACCTGCAAACCCCTTTCACACACTTACTTCTTGCTTTTATAACTAATAGAAATTTCTTACGTGGGATTTCACTCGGGAACCACTGAAAGCTTTTGGAGGTAGCAGTTGTACCCACAATTCAACAGCAAATTCACTGGCAAGAAACGTGTGGCAGTGCTTTCTTGCTGGCAAGCTTAAATTAATTTGGGGTTAAGTGTGGAGCCTCTGGTGGCTGCCTCAAAGGACAGAGTTTCTGGGACAGTAAATATTCTACCGAGTCCTCAGAACAGCAGTTCCCATGTGTCATCTGTATTCAACTCTGGGTGTTGACCCTTCCCACTGCTTCCTAACAGGAAGAAAAAGGTAAGACAGAGACATGTACACTTATGGCAAATTGATTAAAGTTTTCCAATTCCACTTACAGTTGTAAGACTATGTCCCCAACCCCCTACACTGAGAGAGCTAACCTTGTTGCAATATAGTTTTTGGATCAAATAGTAGCTTCCAATTTTGCATTGTTATTTGAATGTTTATTTGCCAATATGAAGTTGAGCATTCTCTCTTGGCTTCCAAGTCAGGCTCTTATTGGTCTGTGAAGTCCCAGTGTCTGGCAATGACTGCTGTGGACTGTCTTCACAGAGTAGATTTCCTCAGAAAGCAGGTAGTTGAGAGACGTTGCTGTAGCTGTGGCTTGGCATGCATGCCCTTGTTCTTGAATAGGCTGGAGACTGCATGCTTCTTCATTGCCAGTAAAGTAGACCTCTTTGTTGCCATTGACCTGAGGCTCACAGGGAGCTTCAGAACTGTGCAATCGTGCACATGTAACTAACTATTTAACACCCTATTGGTTGACTCTCTCATTGGGGAAGCTTCCAAAACAGAGACAGCTTTAACTTATCTCTAATGTACGAAAGGTTCTTGTAGGTTTTAATGGTCCTTCTCAGCCCAAACCAAGGTTTGCCCACAGTGGAAATGATTATAATATGGTTTCTCCTAGATCAGTGTTTCTCAACCTGTGAGCCATCACAACCCTTTCACAGGGCTCACCAAAGACCATTGGAAAACACAGATATTTACATTGTGGTTTATTACAAAAACAAAATTACAGTTATGAAGTAACAACAAAAATAATTTTAGTGGGGAATAATGTTGGGGGTTACTAGAACATGAGGGACTGTAAGAACAGGTCCCAGCACTGGAAAGTTGAGAACCACTATCCTAGATTATCTGCATGGTTGCTTTGCCACTAAAAATGCGTGATATTGGCCAAGTGAGCCCAGAATAATCGATGGCAATGGTTTACTTACCATCAGTCCTGTTCTACTCTCAGGGGAGACAGAAGTCTGGAAGCAGGATTTTTCTGAAGCTGTCCCAAGTTGCAGATAGGCACAAGCATTCTTGCAGTTGCAGGAAAAATACATGCCTCCCCATCAACTGGGAATCTAGGTTACTTTTCCTTGTATTTTAGTATTGTTTGATTCTTATATTAGCAAATGGTGTATGTGCTTTTCGAAGTCAAATACCGTAAATTTTAACAAATATTTCCTTATTTTTAAAATGTGGTTGGCTAGAGAGATGGCCCGGCTGTTGTATGTGTGTGTCAGTCTGTCTGTCTGTCTGACTGACTGTTGGGGGGGGCACCTTCCCATTCCCATGTCTTCCTAGTCTCTGCTATTCTATTGTGCCTCAATCAGAGAGGTTATCATGGGGAAAGCTGCCTTTGCCCAAACTAGAGAGAAACAGTGAGTAGCTGCCAAGGAAAGGAGGATTCTTTAGGGAGAAGAGAACAGAGGCGAGTGGAGGCCAGAGCATGTTCCAGACTGCAAAGAGGCCAGTGCACTGGAGCCAGGGAGCATGAGGAAAAGGACCAGAAAAGAGGCCAGCCAAGGCTCTGATGCAAGCACCCTGTTCAGTCCTAAAGGTTTGGCAGGGCAGAAGTGGGAGGTGCATTAGGTACTCCTGCAACTCCAACAAGAGAGGAAGGAAGGCCTTAAACTCAGCACCCACGTAGGGATGCCGAGGCGGCAAACAGACTCAGCCGTTCCTGGCTTAAAAGGTCTGAATTGGCCAGCTAGGGAAGCATGTGGGTTCATGTACTGTCACAGTGTTGTGCAGAAAGGGAGTATGGCCTGGGAAGCTGGAAGGGACCGAGGGACACACAGAGGATTTCAGGCTGGTGAGAAGAGGGAATGTGCCTAAGACAGCAAGAGCAGAGCAAGCAGCTGCAGGGCTGTTAGTGTCTAAACGCCCATTTGGAAGATTTCAAAAGACTGCCAAGATGTTACATTCATTTTGTTTTTAATTAAGAAGGAAAATCATATGCCTCTTGACAGCAAGAAAGAGCAAAGAGGGGAGAGAAGGAAGGGATGGAAGGGAGAGGGAAGAGAAAGGCAGAGGAGAAAATACGTGTGGGGTGCATCACTGTGACTAGGTTTCAGTTCTTTATCTGGACAGAAGCTGGGCACAAATGTTTTAAATCATGTTTAAAAAAAAATCTAACCATCAGATCTTATCCTAACTCTGAATCTCACCTGAATTACTAAGGCAGCTAGAACGTTTGAGTACCTCCTGCTCTCTTTTTCCTTGAAAGAGAAGGAAGAAAGGGAGGGAATAGTCTAGATACCTCAACAGAGTTACTTCATTTGATTCTGAGAACTTCAGATCTATAAACAGCTAGTCTGGTCTTATAGATGGAAAAAGTAGAAATCAGAGATATTAGCATATCAAGCTGCAAACTTGATAAGACACAGAACAGCCTACTGCATTTCCCCACAATCAACTTGAGAGAGGAATTACTTCAAAATATGTTTCCCTACTTCTTGTTTCAGTGTGGATTCTCAGGACTGCTCAGCCAAAGTTGCCCTCAAGTCTCTCAGGATGCCTTTAGCCTTGCTGTTCTGCGTGGCCATAGGATTAGATGTTACTGGATAGCTATGAAATCACAGCTACCTCTTCAGTTCACTATTGCTTTGTACTGTTTCCTGTAATGTTAATAGGATAATTTTGTAATTATTTTTTCATATGAAAGTTTTCATACGTTTAAAACAATTCTTTTTTAAAAAGTCACTGAAGTAGCTGTCTCCAGGGAGAGTTACACCAGCAGATCATGATTTGTCTCTGTTGTTATTGTTTAATACAGTGATTTTTTTTCCTCTTCCAAATAAAGTCCATCAGAAATGTCAGTCAGACAAAATTATGAAAGTGACTTAGGAGATGTACAATGACTAGCTCATATAAGTACAATCACAACTCAAGTGCCCAGTACGCTGATGCTCTATCGCACAATCTAGGCATTCTAAAACACAAAAACAGAGGTGATGTGATACTAGAGAGAAGAATGGAAGCATTGTAGTGCTGACTTTATGTCCTAGTTCTGTTATTTACTTCTTGGGAAGGCTGACTTTTCACCGCTTCAAACTATCCATCTCTCATTATATCTGAGTCACCATAACAGGCTTGAATGTCACCCTGAGGATGCATTACAGGGTTCCTCACTGAGGGAACCCAAGACAGGAACTCATGCCAGGAACTTAGAGGCAGGAACTCAAGCACAAACCACAGAGGAATGTTGTTTTAATGGCTTAACTCCAGGCTTATATTCAACTATTTTTCTTAAACTTGCCTAGGGATGGTACCACCCACAGTGGGCTAGACCCTTCTACATCAACCAGCAATCAAGAAAATGCTCCACAAAAGAAGCCCACAAGCCAATCTAGTGGAGACAATTCCTCAACTGAGGGTCCCTCTTACCAAATGTGTCAACTTGACAATTAAGATCAGGCATCACACTGCCTGATGTATATACATAGATGGGAATGCATTTGGTTAAAATCAGATGCATTATGGGGAAGGGCATGTGCAATGAACAAACGGTTACATAATCCAAGCTGGTTGACCAAACAAGAAAACCACCTATGCAGACTTAAGCACCTATAAAACAAAAGCCTCAAACAATAACAGGGGCCTTGAGTACTTACTCTCAGACTCTTAACAGTGTATTTCTTGCACTGTTTTGAATACAGTTTCCTTGCTACTTTACTATCTGTGTGCACCTTTATTTCATTCTTGAATAAGACACTAAGAAACATCTGGTGTACACCCTGACCACCATAAAATAGTTTTTCTTACATGCTCATTTCTAATAAGCTCCATAGACATGAACCACTATATTTTGTCATTCACAGAGCTCCTTGAACTATAGCCCTCTAATGTTACAGAGATAAAAAATCTTTTACACTAATTTTGAGACAGATTGTTTGTGGATTAGGTTGGCCTGAAGGTCACTATATAGCCCAAACTGAACTCAAACTTAATAATCCTTCTGTCTCTCTTCTGAGAGTTGGGATCACAGGTGTAAGCTGTGATCACCATGTCTGGCTTACAACAATTAATTTTGGATGGACTCAGAAATGTTTTGTTTCTGCATTAAGAATTGAGGCCACTCCCTGCACTCAGTAGATCCTTACAGACTCTGTGTTGATCACAGCATCCTCATCACCAGGTCTTAACTAAACGTGTGTCATGACTACACAAAAGTATAGTTGTCACTTTTTTTTTCTTTCAAGTTCCTGTGAGTTCATAAACAAAGTAACTTAGAATGCAAAATGGAGTAGTATTTTGGCAAGTTATGATTTGCAACTTGTGGTATTTCTATAAGCCTCTGAGGTTTCAAAGTATCTTCACAAATACTGGAGCATCCATAACACTACCAGTTTGGCTCATTACCCCTGACTTTGATTTGGTCCAAGGCTATGCCCTTGTTAAAGATGTGGTCAATGGCTGAACTCCAGTCTCAGCCTTTCCCTTGGGTTTAGATGAGTATGATAAGTTAAAGACATAGTTGGTGTTATGGGACCTGGGATGATGGTGCCACCCTTGGAAACTAGCTATATTTGGTTCCAAATCCCCATTAGTCTTCAGGGCTTTGCCTTACAAACATCAACCTGGCAGAGGGGAGCTAGACATGCAGGGCTGGCTCTGATTGCCCAGTAAACAACCCAGGTGAAAGCGATGAGGAAGGTGTACTAGAATTTTAGAAGGTGCATCATTTTAGAAATAGGTTTGTTTCTTATCTTTTTCTTATCTTGACAAGATCTCACTGTGTATAGACAAGAACTGGCCTTGAACTTGCAACATCTTCTTTCATTGCCCTGTTGAGAGCTGGTTTTACAGACATGTGTTGCCATGCCTAGGCAACTCTTAAGCTTTATTGTAGAGTATATTGGAAACACCATGTAAATGTAATGGTGTGTATGTGTATTCCTCTTCACTGTTGGGCAGTACACTGCCTCTTATTTTGGATACCCTGTTTTAAAATATATTTCTTTCTTTCTTTGCTTATTTATTTATTTATTTATTTATTTATTTATTTATTTATTTGTAGCTTAGGCTAGCCTCAAACTCATGATGTATCTAGAGATCTCTTGACAATCTAGTATCTACCACCTGAGTGCTGAGATCATAGACTTGGCCCACCATACTCAGTTTATGTGATGTTGAGATCAAAACCAGGGCTTCATGCAGACTTTATATCCCCAGCCTTTATCAACCACATAATAAGCCTTCTCACCCCCAATCTGCCCCAACCCCCAAAGCATCTTTTTGTGTTGACCACCTAGGAGGAGGCACTGTCCTAGGGCTAGGTAACCCACTGACTGGAATGCAGCTGCAAAGTTTGGAGATCAAAAATAACACACTTAATATAATAAGAACCACAGCATGCTATGACATGCAGGATGGTGGGATGCCCTGGGAGCTGTGTGATCACAGGACTTGCAACATATCGGCAAAACTGTTCTAGACAGACTCCATGATGCTGAGACCAGATGGACCCAAGAATGGAGATGAGCAGGAGGAAGATAAATGATCCTGGGAGGATTACTGGGGGAAAATATGTCTCTTTTCCTTTTTTCCATATCTATTATTTCCAGTATCCTTTTTGGATATCTTCTGGGGCAGAAGCTATTAGCTGACTCCCAAAACCCACTGTCCTTTTCCTGGAGCTAATGACATAGCTAGAAACATTTCTGTCCCACGTATTCAGACACAGGGCTTGTAAAAAAGAAAATTTCAAAACTGTAAGTATGAAATTGTTCATTAGTCTCTGTCCATGTCTATGGAAGGTAGAAGTGACAGCCAGAGCTCTAACAGTTATTGTGGGCTGTAAAGATGGAACATAGAACAACAGATGCAGGGAGAATGGAACTTTTGATGGAGAGGTCAGGGGACGCTGACAGCTTTGTGAAGCCACCTTACCTTAGCCATGTCATTTATCTGAGGGGACTATGTCTTCCCTCATAAATGCAGCTAAGCCTTTCAAAATCACTCTAGATCATGCCTCGCATTTTATCTTATAATTATAGTCCATTTCACAAAGCGGTGGATCTCCTGGTAGTCCAGAAATTTCTTTGAATTTTCTTGAAAAGAGAAGCAGCTAGCACAACATGGTCCCCCAGGCAGATCCGCTCATCTGTCCAGTGGCAGTTTTTACTTTACAGTTTATCTCTGGTGAACTCCAGCATCTAAACATACAGAAGATGTGTGGGATTGTGGAAGCTACTTGTGTTAAAAATCAAATTATCCCTCTAATACTTTCCTTCCTCCCAAACCAGAGCTCATTTACATTTGCACTGAGAATACAGGGTCACCTCCAAGTTGAGCTCTTGTTGGCCTTCAGAAAACTTAAGCTGTCTGCCATTTCTGTAAACTTCCAGTTTTAACTGTCTGTCCTTAAGACAGAGTTACCTGGCATGTGGGCTCCATCAGGGATAAAGGGAAGAAAAATTAATCTGTACACCCACCAAAGCAGAGAGATGAGAAAAGGAAAAAGGCAGGGAAAATCAACAATATCTAAAAACCAAGATCATTTTTTTAATTTACATTCTCTGCAGCTGAACACTTAGCTCTTTCTTTGTTAACTTCAGTCTTTGGAGTACTCTTTTCCATCGTAAGCACTTTCTAAAAAATCATTTTCGCACATTTCTCAGATACATCAATCCTTCCGGCATTCCTCTAAGCACACATTATGGTACCCAGGTTCTAAATATAAAAGACTTTTATTATGTCCATTAACCATGGACATATGTGCTCCAAAAGTTTCCTGACACGCAGTCATTTGTGGTTTTTTAATTATAAACAGAAAATATTCACTAGAAAAATAAAGAAGTGAGTCCATAAATATATCTTTATACATTTGAATTTTGTTCATATAGGACAAGACAGTGGCTAAATGACTCTCCAGGTCACCCACGACAGCATGTGAGCATGCGTGTGTTCAGATATGCTGAGTGACACACACAGTTCACTTGTGCAATTGAATCCATACACTGAACAGAACTGAAACATCTGTAACTATGAAGACTATGGGTACCACAGTCTTCTAAAATATTTTTCTTAGATTCTCCAGGTCTTGTTCCACTTGAAGACTTAGTGTGGGAAAGGGGGATAATGCCCAGTAAACTATTTGACAAACAAAGTCAGATTTATTGAATGCGTTTTATTTAACAACCAAAAAATTCTAACAGCCTAACAATGCACATAAGTTAAAAATTATCACTTAGTGATAACAAAGATAGTTGATTTACATGGAAAAAGGAACATTTACAATATGTTAATCCTTATTCACATTATTGATACTGCAATAAAACACAATTTGTTTTTTTTTCTTCATTTCACAAAAAAAAAAAAGGCGGGAAATTGTGCTTTGTCAAGAGGCACTACAAGAGAAAGTTTCTTCTTCCAAATAGATATTATATGACAGATATTGAATAAATAGACATATATGCATTGTAATTCGCAAAGATCTGGCAAGACCACAGGCTAAAATGCCCACAGATTCACTTAGAACCACTGCAAACTTGGCAGTGAAATTAAAAAATAAAAGGCAAGACTTAGCATTGAAAAATACCTAATAAATTTTTGGTTGAAGTGTAAAAGATACCAAATGCGGATGCCATCGATCGATGAACCACCTGTAAGAGCTTGGCAAAAAATCGGTGTCTAGGATGTGTACAGAGTGACTTCAGCAACAGCGTCAGAAGACAATTTGGAAAGAGTAACTCGGAGATCAGGAAGCAGCAACTGTGGACTCTCGGATTAAAGCTGCAGCATCTACAGAAAGGGGAAGGGCGGGCCCAGGCCTCAATTGCAAACAGCCATCCTTTTGCAAAGATGCATGACGCTCATGTCAAGGGTAACTGTTTTAAACATCATTATTTGAAAAAGTACAGGAAAATGTCCCTTTGAAAACTCCAGAGGTTACTAAGCAGCTAGAATTAGCTTGTATTGCAACGTGTCTTCTCCCTGTATAGTGTAAGTTCTGAGTTAATATCTACACATAGAGGTTTTTTTTAAACTCCTACCTCTTATACCTTTCAAATATATAAATAGTATTAACAGTTATATTACAATGTTTGTGTAGTAAACAGAAAATAAATCTCAAAGTGATATTGCATGAGGTCTTTGACAAGGTTGCATGAGGATACAACTCAAAAACAAAACAAAAGAAAGTAAAATCCAACCGTGCGGGACTGCTGAGTGGCCATCTCGACCTGGAGTGGGTTCCGGAGGCCGGTCCCGATGGGGAGGTCTCCTCTTGCAATCGCTGTCACTGAAACTGGAAGGTAATGCTACTGTTTCTAATAGGAAACTGGAGGAGATTTGGCAAACTGTGGTAGATTGCAGCTTTAACGCTTGTTCCACAAAACAGCCCGTTGGCATTAGTTCTGCTTTACGTAAGGTAAGCGCTATGTGGGGCACTGGGACACTTATTTCCTTTTTCCGAGGAGTAGGTGACTCTGCTGAAATCGCTTCATTTACTTTATTGCCTGGAGGTGCATAATGATTCCAAACCAGGTTCCTGCCAGGGCTGCCTTGGCAGGGGAGGGGTGGAGACGTGAGCTCAGGGTCTGCAGAGGTCTGGCTAAAGTGAAGGGGATTTGTGACAAAGAGGAAGTCTAAACGGAAGAGGGGCAGGAACACTTGGGGAGAGGGCCAGGTGGAGTTATTACATCGGGAGCCCCTCTAACCGGACAGAAGCTTCTTTCTCTAACCTAACATTTCATTAAACTACGTTCTATTTAAAACAAAACAAAATGAAAACAAAAAACAAAAGAACAGAAAAAAAAAAAAGAAAGGAAAGGAAATGGTAACATCCCAACAATATTAAATGAGCAGGCTTAATAATTTTAAGATTTGAAGCCACAAGCGAGTAAATAAACTTCACGACAACAAAATGTGGCTCACAGCATGGATTCCATAGGTCCAACGTCAAAGTGTCATTCATCGAGACTGCGCTAAAGGTCAAGTTTCCTCTGCACTGAACTTGGCTCGGAATTCCACAGAATGCATCTGCTCGATACAGTGCTGACATGCTCAGTAATGGAGTGTGGAGGGTCACGGCGTTGTCATTGTCTTAAAATGTGCATTATGTCCTCAGGGGTAATTTGCCTTATGTCGGTTTTTTTTGACATGCCCTGATTTTCTCTCACTTTACTCTCTTCTTTCCTCCTTTCCTCTCATTTTTTTTTTTTGGCAGTGTTATTTTGATAATACATACCTCAAAAATTACCCATTAAGCTGCCAGATAGGAAGCCATAGAATTAAAAAAAAATCAGGGACGAACACACAAAATAAATAGGAATTCAAAAATAGTTATCCCGCCCTGAGAGCAGGCTGCAGTTTTTCAAAAAGTCAAAGTGACTCACTGTGAAGTGGTATTGGTTTTTATACATAAACAAGTCTTTTCTTTAAGAACTCATTTCACAGTCTAGTCCTTCAGATTGTAAAGTTCTCTGTCCCATGCAATTTTAATATATATATATGTAAATATAGAGATATGTACATATACATATACACACACTCGCAGCTTCCTTCATTTATTTCGTGGGTCTTCCCATCCCGGAATTTGCCTGGTATCTCTTCCGTAAGTCCAAGAATGACGGCAGGGTCTCCCGTGACTAGAATTACTGTGTTCCAGTCAATTGTAAAAGTTTAACACTTTGCCAAGGTGACGTCTGATTCTGAAACTCTGAGCTTACTCAGTCTATAGGCTATCCTGTGCAACAAAGGAATGCCATTGAGGGTAAAAAAAAAAAAAAAATAAAACAGACAAAAACAAAACAAAAGAAAACAAAGCTGAGAGGAACTTGAAAGAAACTAAGACAGAAAGTCCTTGGACCCATCTGTTGCTCTGCCTGTAGAGTTCACATTATCTCTGGTCGGGCTCAGCGGGCACTGCCTTGCTCTTCTCAGCGCTCTCCTCCTCGGCCTCCACCTTGTACATCTCCTCGGAGCCTTCCTCACTGTCGTTCTCCTCAGACTCGGTCAGCAGCTCCTCGTCCTTATACTCGGCCACGTCCACAGCAGCGCCCAGGTGCTCCTTCAGCTTCCCATGATGCTTCACGTGGTACCTCTGGTTCTGGAAGAACTTGATGATGGTGTGTTTGGGGAGATCCAGCTGGGCTGAGAGTGTGTGGATGGCTTCCTGGTCAGGATAGAGGCCTACGTCATGGATGAAGCTTTGAAGGATGCCCAGGGCTTCCAAGGAGATCTTTGTGCGAGACCGAGGCTTTTTGGCACAGCTATCTTCTGCTGGAGGAGGGGGTGGGGGTGCTTCTTCTCTGGGAGGGGAGCTCTCCTTAGTTGGCTGAGACTGCTGTCGATGAAGGACCTGAAAATAAGAAGGGAAAGGAAATTAGTGTGACTGGGATCTTATGTTTGTAAGGCCAGCAGACCTTTGCAACATGTATTATCTTCCTCGGACTGCACTTAGATAAAGTCAAATCTTGGGAACCCTGAAATCAGTCTGAAGATTCTGATGATCATCTATGAAACACGTGAGCAGGGTAAGGGGGTCCACACTTATACTCCCAGCATGTAGGAGGTAGAGGCACGAAGATTTCCATGAATTTGAGTTCACTGGGCTACACTGCAACTTGATTGCCTGCCAAGACTGTATAGCAAGACTTTGTTTGAAACCACCACCACCAACAACAACAACAACTGAAGAGGAAAGAAAGAAAGAAAGAAAGAAAGAAAGAAAGAAAGAAAGAAAGAAAGAGAGAGAGAGAAAGAGAGTGAGAGAGAGTGAGAGAGAAAGAAAGAAAGGAAGGAAGAAAGAAAGGAAGGGAGAAAAGAAAAAGAAAAACAGGAAAGAGTTGTCTAAACTAAACCAGCATTGAGATTGAGTAGTGAAGCCTGAGGTCATATGGAGCAGGCCTTCATGGAGGGGCTTGGTTTTAGATCACCTCCACTTGGAAAGATATCCCATTGCACTAATGGCAGACATCACACTTCAATGTTAGACTCTTCTTCATAGTTGGGGGAGCTGGGCAAGTCTTTGAGCCTCCATCTCACCCTCTGTCAGGGAAGGATTAAGGAAGTAGCATCCTGCCAGGGAAGTGAGAGGCTCCCAAGACCCAATGGGGATGACATTAGCCAAAATAAGCAACAAAAAAGAGATAGAACCAGTAGCGACTATGTCCAGTAGATAGGCATGGCCCCCAGTTGAGGAATGGGGCCGTCTCAAAATTTTTAACCCAGAATTGTTCTTCTCCAAAGAAAAGACAGGGAAGACAGGGACAAAAAAAAAAAAAAATGAACAGAGACTGAAACAAAGGCCATTCAGAGACCACCCCACCTAGGGATCCATCCCATCTACAGATTCCAAACCCCCACATGATTACTGATGCCAAGAAGTATTTGCTGACAAGAGACTGGTTTGGATGTCTCCTGAGAGGTTCTACCAGTACCTGACTAAGACAGGTGCAGATATTCACAGTCAACCATTAGACTGAGCCTGGGGACCCCAATAGAAGAGCTAGGGGAAGAACTGAAGGAGCTGAAGGGGATTGCAACTCCATTGGAAGAACAACATCATCAGCCAACAAGATCCCCCAGAGCTTTCAGGGACTAAACCACCAACCAAAGAGTACACATGGAGGGACCCATGGCTCCAGCTGCAGATGTAGTAAAATAAAGGATGGACTTATCTGGCATCAGTAGGAGGGGAGGCCCTTGGCCCTGTGGAGATCTGATGCCCCAGCATAGGGGGATGCTAGAGGGGTGAGGCAGCAGTGGGTGGGTGTGTGGGTAGGGGAGCACCCTCATGGAGGCAAAAGAGAGGGAGGAGAGGTAGGATGGAATGGGTGGGTTTGTGGAGGGGAAACCTGGAAGGGGGATATTATTTGAAATGTAAACGAATAAAATGATTAACAAAAAAAATTCAAAAAATTTTTCAAAAAAAAAAAAAAAAAAAAAAAAAAAAAAAAAAAAAGAGAAAAGAAAAGAAAGAAAGTGGCATTCCAAGCCTGGCTCAGATATTAAATGCATAATGTATATACAGTACAGTGTTCTGAAAGGAGGAAGGTACAGGGGAACCTTTTCAGTAAGAGGCCATAGTCATTGCTCAGTGTTTCTCAGTGTAAGCAAATGAGCTCAACTCTGCCCTCTGAGAGTGGATTTGGCCCAGGGCATCATGGCTAGCTTATCCCCGCTGGGTGAAGCCTCTAGTTAGTGATACTCATTGGTCCTCTCAGTCTCCTTGTTCCTCAGGTGGTGTAGAGAAATGGGTGGTAACTTGAACTGGATAACACGCCCTTTGTCAAATTAAAAAAAAAAAATCTTTATCTTCTTTTAGTTCTGATTTTGCTCTTTAAATATGATTATTTTAAGTAATATATGTAAATTTTTCAAGCAATTTAAAGATATAACTTCTGTATGTTTTAAATTTTAATTGACTGCTTTAACCACATTTAGATAGGCATTTTAATATCCCTATAAACTAATTAACCCTCTGTTTTGAACATACTTCCACATTTCTATTTTTTAATTTTTAATTGCAAGGTTTACTAGCTAGCTGTTAAAATTTAAATATTTCTCCTTTTCTTTTCTTTTTTTCATAACTATCCCTCTTTTTATCTCTACCTATGCCACATATTCATAAGAGAAAACACTAAGTGGGCAACTTTATGCTGAGCCTCACCCACCACCATTATCACTACATAAAATAACTTCCATTCTAATACGAACTTATTAACTCTATGAAGACAGGAAGGGGGACTGTCACCCAGCGGGGAGACTTGGCCAGCACTGGCAGCCGACCTGCAGCTGCGTGTCATAAAATTAAAAGGCAGCAATGGTCATCCCTGCTGAGACCTGTGAGGTCAAGTACAGAGCTGAGGACCACAATGACTGTGCTCAGGTGGTGCTCAACTGCCTGTATCCTCTCAAGGTCCTTTACGACAACAAGTTCACTTAAAAACAACACACTCTTCTGCTTTACAAATTTCTAACGCCTTATGAAAGGTTCTCCCCAGTCAGGATTCCAAATTACACATTTTCTAGAGTCCATGGAGAATCAAGTCCAAGCAATACAGAAAAAGAAATGTATGTAGCCACCCTTAAAAAAAAAACACCATGGTATCATCATCATCCCTGTCACCTTTCCTCCCACCACAGGACTAGCCACGTGGCCCATTTCCTAGCTAAGAACCAGCACTGGCCTCAACACAAGCAGCTAAAGGTAAGAGAATCTGCCATCTGCAACATCTCAGAGGCCTGTGATGAAAGCGTACTTTATCACTCATGTGAAAATGCCAGCTTTTTATAGAGTTTAATAAATAGTAGAGGAGATAAGATATGGCAGCAACAGAAAAAGCTTGTCTTTTCACATTACTACTACTAATTATTAAACACTGATGAGGGGCTTGCTGTGGTGGCCCATAGCGGTATAAGCATGTGGAGACTTGAAGAATGAAGAACCACAAACACAAGGCCAGCCTGGGCTACATAATGAGACTGCCTACTGTAATAAGCTGGTGGCTGGTAGCAGAAAGAAACTGAAAACAAAGAACTATAAAACAGTGGACTAGCATCCAAATTGTGCTGACCAATTAGAGGCAATGTTCTTAGTGTTTTCGTTACCACTTTCAACTAAGAACAAACTCGTGTGGTCTGATGTGGTAAGCTGGCATCAGCAAAAAAGTGAGAGCTCCCTTATTCCAACGTCCTAATTATCCCCGCCAGGGAGAGTGGGGCTGCATTGCAGGCTCCCACGGCTCTTGGTGGCTTTGACAACAGGAAGATGTGTGCTTGGGGCCTAGGATGTGGGCAGTGTGAGCATGCTAATAATAAATAGAGCTCTGTGTCAACAGGTGAGGGGCTCAGCTTTTGGTGAGAAAGAGGACTGGAATCAGGGACAAAGCACACTCCAGCCGGACATGTGCTCAAGCACGAGTGGTCCCTATTAGAGCAACTGCGTTAATTGGAAAACAAAAGAGAATTAAAATGCTCCATTTTCTAAATTATGCTTGCCTTCTGTAGTAAAAGCCAGTAGAACGGTTCCATTTAATTGAATAATTAGATTGGTTCTTAAGGGGCTTTCCATTGTGCACCGAGTAGATTTAAAGAGATTTTCCAAAACTATACTTTGAAGTTACTATAATCTTTCTGCATGATAGCATTTGTTCTCCTTAGGCCCTACCAGTTGGACTACTCCACTTCCCCTCGTTTCTTAGAACAGAGCACTGCAATACAAATGTACAAAGAAGACAAATGTGAAACACCCAATAGCAAGAATAACAGCATGGGCTGGCTCACTGCTTATTTGGTTCCAGGCAGTCTAAAATAGATAAATATAAATGTAATCCTACAATTCTTCATGAAGGTGTAATCTGGACCAAGAACTAACTGGGAACACACTGCATGGGAGGGTATCCTCTACACTGTCAAGACTATAGGGAGTAATCAGGCTGGGAAAAAAAAAGGGGCTCCCAGGGGATTTGCAGATCATAGACTAGAAAAGCATTTCTAGAAACAAATACTGGCAATAAAAATTTCTCCTAAAATGAAACGTACTCTCTGACTGCACAATACAGAAGAGCGGGCTGGTGGCAGGTCAATACAGGCATAAAGTAAGTTCTAGTATTTTCTAATAGACACGAAAAGATCTGTCAAAACACACAATACAAAATGAACATCTCTAAAAGTGATCTGCCTTCTAAGCTACATAAAGGGCTGAGTTTTTTGCTTGTATGCTGCTACTTGCCAATGGCGGTCTGCCTCTCACTTCAGTAAGCCTTGGTTTTCCTGTCTGAATTTGTTACTGAATGCTCTCTGTTCCCTTTTAGTAAGTAGAATGGGTCAAGGCTAGTCTGTGTCTCCAGAAAAATACCATGAGAGTCACTCCACTGATTCTTGGTGGACACACTTGCAAGCAATCCCATTCCTGAGTTCACTGGACAGTTCTTGCATTTATTTATGATTAGCTAGGTTATTTTAATTTTTCAAGTTTTTGAGATTATAATTATATCACTTTTCTCTTCTATTCCATCCAAAGCCTTCCATCTACTCTCTTCTCTGCTCTCTTTCAAATTCATGGACTCTTTGCTTGTTCCTGTGTGAGTGAGTGTGTGTGAGAGAGAGAGAGAGAGAGAGAGAGAGAGAGAGAGAGAGAGAGAGGGAGAGAAAGAGAGAGCATGCATACTCCCAAATCTATATACTCTGCTCAAGCTGTATACTATTATGTGTGTGTGTTTTCAGAGCTGGCCATTCACTGGTGTGCCCCTCCCGAGGGAAGACCCCTCTTGCTCTCATCATTCCTTTGCTGCCTTTAGTTCTTGTGTTGGAGTGAGGCCCTCCTTCTATATTGGCATGGAAGTTGATGCCATCCTTGCTTTGGCTGGTTTTTAACATCTACAGTCACATAAAACCTAAGTAACAAACACAAAGGTACACTGTCTACAGCCAGAAAGAATACTGCAACCTCTGAAAGATAGGTCCTAGTAGTTTCAGTCATAAAAGCCCCAAAGTTGAAAGAATGCAAGTGTTCCTCATGCATACAATGGGAAAACCAGGGTATTATATTAACAGAGATGTTAGACCAACTAGCCCACCATGGAGAAGCACCACAAACTTACTGTTGGTTGAAAGGAGTCAGATGCGAAAGACTAAAGATTCTACTTATGGGAGAGCCAAGAAAGAAAGAAAGAAAGAAAGAAAGAAAGAAAGGAAGGAAGGAAGGAAGGAAGGAAGGAAGGAAGGAAGGAAGGAAGGAAGGAAGGAAGGAAGAACGGAAAAGCAAATAACACACTGCAATAAGAAAGCCTGAAGCAGTTGGGCATGATGGTGCATGCCTTTAATTCTGGCCCTCGGAAGGCAGACCAGGCAGATCTCTCTAAGTTTGAGGCCAGCCTGGTCTACAGAGCAAGTTCCAGGACCAGCAGCAACACCATGGGCACATTGTCTTTGAGAGTTACTGACTGAAAAATTAGGAGACAGTCTTTGAGAGATGCTTTGGGAGATTCTCTGCATTGATGTGGGCATTGATTAAAGGAATGAAAATGTGTCTGAAAGATTATTCAGCTGTATGTTTAAGAGCTATGATTTTTACTATGTGTAAATTGTACCACATCTCAAAAAAAAAAAAAAGTTTATGGATCCAGAACCAGTGTGATGTTGTGCAGCTGTGAAATATATCAAGCAAGAAGTTTGAGAATTCAAGGCTAGCTTGGGCTACATATTGAGACTTGTTCTTACAACTAGGCAAAACTTTTAGGGTCCAGGAATTAATGTTTAAGGTGCAGCACCATCTTCCTGTGATTTTCTAACATAATGAAACGCATCACTTTGTAAAGACAGCTGTGCCTTTACTCTCAACCTTTATGTATCCATTAATTCTTCTCGGTTCTTTTGGGTTTTGGATTTTTCTGTCACAAATGCATTTAAGGCATTTCTATAATGAGATTCCTGGAAAGCATATTTTAAAACCTCTCTCTTTTTCATAGCATCATTTGTTTTCAACATAACTATGGTGGGAGGGGGCCACAGTAATGAAATATACAAACTCCAGTGGTAGAACAGCAGCAGTCAGAATGGATATTAGCATCCATGAAATCTAAGCCAAATGCCCCAAATATATATGTTTTATATATGTTATATATGATATAGATCACATATATACTCTATTTCATGGTAATCCCATATTTTCACCCATTTTATAAGAAAACCAATCCAAATATGTTGAGGGACCACAGCTTATAAGTAACAGAACTTGCAGTTCTTCTAAGTGAACGTGAAGCTCATGAGCAGAGTGTACAGAGGTAAGCTGAGTTGATCCTTAGAACAGATGGGAAGCAAAATCCTAAATCAAACATCCAGAGGAGGATTATGAGTGACAAGGAGGCAGTACAGAGGTGGAGGAGGTGCTTCAGAGAGGTAGGTGACTGGGGAAAGCTCACCCAGGAAGCAGCAGCCTAGGTACAAGGTCTGGGGGGTGCGGGGGGTGGGGGAGTGGGGGTGGGGAGGGTAGCACTTGGATGAAAAGTGCTCCAGACAGAGGAAGCAATCACAAAGGACCAAGAGGAGAAGACAAGCACATGGCATCTGAAAAACAACGCCAGCACACTGGAGCATGCGCTCCGATGCAGCAGCAATTGCTGCTGGCAGCTTTACATTTATTTATTTCACATGTGTGCCAATATGTGAGCATGTCTGTGGAGAGAGGTCAGAGGTCAGCCTTGAATGTCTATTCCCTGGCACCATTTACTCTCCATGCCTCCTTTTTTGACACAGGATTGCTCATGGGTCTGGAATGCACTGAGGAAGCTAGACTGGCTGGCCATTCAGCTGCAGGAATCCACCTGTCTCAGCCTCTCAGGTCCTGGGATTAGAAGCACACTACCATGGGTTCTGGATATAAATTCATGTCCTAGTTCATGTAGCAAAAGCACTGTAGCAAATGAGCTATTTTTTATCAGAAACTCCCCCTTACATTTAAAATAATTAAATATATTTTTAAAAAGCCGTCAGTTCTTCAGTCCCATTAGCTAATCACAGGTGCTTGGGTGCCTCCTTCGTGCAATGCTAAGATGGAACACATGGACCAAGGCGTTTCCTTCCACACTTACACAAAGTACTGGTCCTGCACCGTCATGTAGTGACAACAGAGAGACACAGATCCAGTCCTGGAGCATGGGGAGCTTAGCATTCTAACATCAGGGTGATACAATACCCCAGAGAGACCTGTGAGCATATAGTTTATTCTAGCCAAAACCAGAGCTTGAGCTGTAAAATACTATACTAAGACAGAAGGGTAAATACCTGTATGCCCATGTACTAAATCTGAAATATTCAGTATATACTGTTACTAGATCATTGTTAAATTATCCCAAGTAGAAACATTAGTATAAAGTAGCCAGAAATGTGCCTAGACATTTCTACCCTGGAAGAAATAATCACTCTACATTTAATTGATGGCTGCCTTCTGCAGCTGTGGCACTTACCATACCTAAAAGGAACTGTGTTTACAACAATCAACCTTTAATTCATAGAGAAAAAAGTAGACTCATGCATCAAATATCTGAGTACTTAGGGGGTACCTACAACAATTGGTCCCATTTATTTAGAAGGCTTCTAAATAAGGAGTTCTAGGTCCAACAATTGAGGGTTGGTGAATAAGCAAGCTATGGGCAGGACATAAACAAATTAAAAGTTCAAAGCCTGATAATCTCTCTGAGCTGAGACATAACATGTGTGTATATGAATAGACACAAAACTAACAGCGCAGGGAGAAAAGTTGTAAATATATTTGGAAGGAATACCATCTTTCAAATAGAGCCTTAAAACCTTCTTGACCAGTTACAAAGCATAGTTATAATATGGACACATGTTGCTTCTCTGTCTTAAAACTAAAAACTTGGAAAACAGAAGGAGCTCATGGTACCATGACAAAAGCCGAAGGAGAGAGAGATAAAGCCCTCTTCTTAAAACTCTCAGCGTTCAAATAGATTTTGAAGGCCTCAATGAAAACCAGCTGGGAGCCATGTGTAAAGTATAACGGTTCTGGCCTGCAGGGGAGGAAGTAAGATCTTGAATGATTAAGTTTAGGAAAGTATATAATTCACTGTATCATTACGGGGTGAACTGGATTACTTATAATAAGCCAAGACTTTGTGGTCGTTTTTATATAGAGAAAATGAGAAATTATTACGGAGGTGACTGTAGAGGGTGGTGGGGGTATGGTAACAGGTTAAAGCAGCTTTCCAGGTGGCTGCATGTAGCTCCCTAGGACAAGATTCACCCACAGAAGCAAGTCTTGCTTGGAGCATAAGGCACAGCAGCAGGAGGTGACAAGGACAGGATATCTTCTGTCCATATCTACGAGGTATTAAAGTCAAAATATCTTTTACTCACTTTGTTTTACCTCATCTACGCCAATTAACATGAAGTACTCAATTAAAAAAAAAGGAAAGTATTCCTGCATCAAAAATTCCAAGAAAAAAAATACATGAACCAACGAGAACAATTGGTCGAAAGTCCTTTGGCATAAGTCTGCTGTAGCATACCAAACACAAGAATGATTGCATGCTATTATTTTTACCCATTACTATATATAAAATGTCCTGTACTTGAGGTTTCAACAACTTAGTGGCAAGTTTCCCTCTACCCCATCAAAACCAATAGTAGAGACTATTAATTTGAGTCTAAAAATTCAGCAGGGGAAACACCTAACATTGGTGATTATAAACAGCACAAATTTTGGACCACGTAGCTTACCCACTGGGCTGTGAATCGCACATCTCATGCCTAGCTGAGAGCTCAGGACTTCTTGGCTATGCTGCACTGAGCCAATCCCACATCCTCTTGTCTTTATTTCTAGCTTTCCTCTTACCCCTGCTGAACACTGGCTCTTCTTCTTCTTGTTTAATCTACATGCAGTAAGTAAGGACATTGTCACCAAGAACAGGATGGTGTGTGTGTGTATTGTGTGTGTGTGTATTAATGTTGTTGCTATTTCCTCTCTTCACAAAAACTTCTAGGGCACTAGATAAGTCATAACATACAACAGTGTAGAAGTTTCCAGCAAGTCTGGGGTATAAAGCTCTGGATTCAAGGCAGTTCTGACTCCACGTACCACTGTTTGTCAGCCCGAGACAAGCTATTCTCTAAGCTCCAGTGTTTGGCCCCTTGGAAGATCTTTTTTGCAGTATTAGGAAGAAAGATTAAGTGAGATCATCCATATGAAGTATTTAGCAGAGGTCTGACCATAACTAAAGCCTTTTAAAAGAACAATTTTCATTTTAAAGAGGTTTATTTTTATTAACTATGAACATATGTATATGTGAGTATGTGCATGTTGAATGTAGGCGACTGTGGAGGGCAGAGGTGACCTCTGGAGCTGGAGCTACAGGCAGTTCTGAGCTGCTGGGAATCAAATCTGAGTGTCTGAAAGAAAACAGTACATGTTCTTAACCACTAAGCCATCTTTCCAGCTCCAAGCAAGTTTCATTTTTAAAATGTGAGTAATACTTAAAGATCAATACTAAATTCCTCCTGCATTTTTTTCTGTCAATATGTCTATTACTCAAACCATTGGCCCTTTGCCTTAAGGGTCCAGATGGATAAAAGGACAGCTCTGCTAGTAACTTCTCCTCCTTCCTTCATCAGACTTCATAAATATGTGTTCTTACCATGGTACCTGGCGCAGGGAAGCTGCCTCAGGAGGATTTGCCACACAGAACTGAACCTCAAAGCCAGAGTCCCCTTTGAAATGGTATCTCCAGTCATAAGCTGTGTGGACTCTTAGGGAGCTAGTCCTCACTAGTGGTTCTTAAAATGAGATCCATGGACTGGTGAAACTATATACTGTATGAGGACACCCATGACATCAAGCCTACTTCCAAGCAAAACTAAGGTGCTACTGCTCTTTGCTTTGACTGCTAAAATTTACACTAAAGACACAAAACTACAGATGAAAATTAGTGATGGTTTAAAAGATGCTTTTTAGAAATGCTAAATTAAGAAGCCTCAACATTTATAAATCTGCATAAATGAACAAGCTAATATTCCCCAAGTGACTAATATAGAATACTTTAAAGTTATAAACTAGCAAAAGAGATCCATTCGAAGTTTAATGGAGACCAATGAATAAAGTACAAAAATATGACATATTCACCAATATGAAATATGACCAATATGTTGGCTCAATTCCATTTGGCAAATTCCATTTTGCAAGCAAAAGCACTGTCACTTTCAAAGTCTTGCTAAAATATGAAAAAAAAGAATTTCTCAATTATTTGGAATGCCTGTTAAACTATCTCTTGCTATCCTAACTATTTTATCAGCTTCAACCAGAAGCACATATCACATTAAGCACACAAGCAATTCTGAGAATCTAGTTGCCATGCATTAAAGCATTAATTATCAGACATTAAATATCTGACATTAAAATATCTTCAAATGTATATAAAAGGCTGGTATATATTAAGTTCTAGCAATATGTTTTTCATAAAATATATCCTTTACACACACACACACACACACACACACACACACACACACAATTACTTAAAAGATCACAGACTCCTCATTTGTAAAGGTTAATCACCAGTAGGGTAAGACTGATATACATGGCATATTACTGAGGTCATCAATTGCAAAAATGAAAGTGGGTCACAAGACCAAAAGGATTAGAAACTTCCATACTATCTGAATTACACTTGAGACATGAGCCTGACTCTCTCTAATGATTATCAAGCTTTTTACTAGAACATTCAAAATAGATTCTGCAGCTGAAAGCATCCTTGCTTGAGTCAAATCATGTAAGGTCCCAGAGCAGGGCTGTAGGGAAATCACACACACGTTATGATTTGCCTCTTGACTTTATCACTCAGAGACATTTTCACAGGCAAAACATATTCTCTTAGACACAACTCAGTACTATTTTTAGCTTCAAATGATGTTACTTGTGTTGGCTCTTATGGCTGTAATTTCACATCCTAACATTATAAGGCTTATTAAAAACTATGGTTTAGTTCTGTTGCTTTTTGGGCGATTATACAGTATCCTAAGGTCAAAACTCAGGAAATATGTTATTAAAAACGAGTACCCATGAAGTGAGGACAAACTGCAGACTACAGGTGTTAGATTACATTTTGACTCCAGGCGGGTTTAATATAAGTGGGTTTTCTTTGTACAATTGCTCTTAGCACATACAGTTGTAGGAAGGGGATTAAAAAAGGGAGAGAGAGTGTGTGTGAAGCTCAATAAAGGAAGACCATGTCAAAAGAAATCAATACAAACAAGCAAACTGATAGGAAGTCCAACATGGAAATCCATGTTCAATATCCTCGAGCCTTAGTCTGGCTTTCCTGTAATATTGTAACCAAGACACTATGGGAAGACTGTGTATGCTTTTAATGCAGCTTAATAACTGTTTCTCAAAATAAACACTTTGGTCAAAGATAAAAGCATAACAACGCTGTGACACAATAATCTGTTAAAATAAACTTGGTTTTGGAGGAAACATGGGACTTAAAACAGCCTTCGGCTTATAGCATTTCCTCCTCAGTAATAAATTGAGAACAACTATGCCAACAACTTTGGAATAGTTTGGGGTAAAATAAATATGTTGCAGTTATTAATAATGGTCTTCGGAATGGCCAGAATTTGTGACAATCCAAGAGACAGCCCAGTGAAGTACTTCCTTCATCCAGCTGAAGGAACCAAGAAGGTAAGAAGAGCGAAGTTGAGATGAGTAACTATGTCTCGATTAAATGGCCACCAAAGGTTAAGATGAGTCCATATCGTCCTCTAAGATATCGTTCTCAACATTCCTAATGGTGCAATCCTTTACTATAGTTCCTCATGTTGTGATGACCACAACTATAAAATTATTTCTGTTGCTACCTTATTAACTGTTATATTGCTACTGTTATAGATTATAATGTAAATATCTGTGTTTTCCAATGTTCTAAGGAGACCCCTCTGAAAGGTTTGTTGGATTCCCCACCCCAAAGCATTTGCAACCCACAGACTGAGAACCACTGTTCTAAGATACTTCGTAGTGCATAAACATGGTTTTGTTTGTTTGTTTGTTTTTTCAGGCTCTTCCTTGCCCCAGATACTCTATTTTAGAAACAGCTTTTGACTCCATTTTAAAAGAAAGGAGTGACTGAAGCCTCTTTAGCTTGTACTCATTCTGTAAATGCAAACAGGTCTACAGATATATTTTTGGTGTGCTGTGCGCTATGAAGTAAGTTAATATGAGCAATTATGAGTAGAATAATAACAATCATAATAACAATAACCTGCCTAAACAAGATTATATAACAAATTGTTATTGTTGAAATGGATAAACTTGATGTATTTACTCTTCTCCAATAAATTACGACACTGCAGAAAGACAGGAATGTTTGCTTATGTTTCTGGCATAGAGTGGTCGTGATACCAAGAAACACATCAGGACCCAAACTAAATAAGCAGAGGGATCTAGAGAGAGATGATTTCAGTGCTTATGAGCACTTGTTGCTCTTATAGGAGAATGGGTCAGTTCCCAGGACCAACATAAAGGCTCACAACCATATGTAAACCTGTTTGTTCCAAGGGACCCGATGTCCTTTTCTGATCTCTGTAGGTACCAGGCATTCACATGGTGCAAATATATACATGTAGGGAAATAGTCATATATATATATAAAATAAAATTTAAAAATCTAAAAATTAAAAACAAGCAGACCAGGCAAAGAAGATTGTTTTCCCAGTTAGACATTAAGAAAGGCAAAACACGGACCACACGTTGAACCTAATGGAAACTCCATCCTCCCCTTCATCAGCTTCATCTGAGAGCCAAGTTTATTGATCATTTAGCAATAATGTAAGTAAAAAACAATTCCATAAACATGACAACATGATCTGGACAAGAACTAAGGAAGATGAGGTTCTTTAGCATGTCTAGTTCATGACTGTATATCCTGATGCCTAAGAGGAACCTGGCCCACTGAGCAGTCCCACATGCCTACCATTTTCTCCTATTTGTACACCACTATCACCTTTATCATGTCTTCTTATCAGATAAAACTTGGCCTGTACTTTCACAGAAGAAAAAAAAAAGGCCTATCTTTTGAAGGCAGATTTAAGGCACAGGCAATGATAATATCCTGCAAAGATTTCATATTTATGTTAAAACAGTAAAGAGGAACATGGAAATGGCTGGCAGTTACTCTGAAAGCCTGATTTTTTAAGTCAACACGTCTTGCTTCACTGGTGTAAGTGGAGAAGGGTGGTTCTTGTCCCAGCCTACAGGAAAGAAGTTGTTGAGTTAAAGATAAGCAGAGTCACTGACTAGCAAGGTGAAAGGTTAGGATGACTTGAGTAACAGGAATTCAAACAGCATCCAAAGAAACAGCCTAAAAATTCAGAATGGCTTCTGGATGGCCAAAGGCCAAGAGAGAAAGATGTGCTAAGTTTTCAGGTTAAGATGACCACCAGAATTCTGAAGCAGTTAATCTAGGTTGCTAAATAATTCTCAAGAGAAGTAAAAATGTGACCAAAATGCAAACAAATTGGTCAACGCCTGGGAGATGTGATTGGTGAAGTCTCAAGTTGGGTTTTAGTAAAATAACAAAATGGGGGTGGTACTAGCCAATGCCAGTCACACTGTTATAGCAGAAGGTGTAAATTATTTGAAGAGAATGCTGAACACATTTGGTTCCCTATTTGGGGCCAAGGGGCAAAGGTGGGTTATTGTGTGTCTGAGGCCCATGTGTGACATGGAATAGGCCACATTTTCTGTATAATTTTTACAGTTGGGACACTCTAAAGGCAGAACAATCTGACAGTTATGGTTAGTGAAAATATTAGATGTTCACCAATAATATATGACCTCAGCATATTTCTGCTTTCTGGATATAACCACTTAATAACAGGACTTGGGAAAACTGCACTGCGTGAATCAAACACATAAAAGTACGGACATGCCTTTTATAGAAAGCAGATCTTAGGCAGGGCATTATAATCAGTGACTCTGGTAAAGGACAAACTCTATTGCATTACCACACCACTGAGATATTATAGTTTATTATACCCTAAAGACTAGACTGGGTAAACCAAGTCAGATGATCTAAGCAGGGCTGTTCCTCAGACCATGAAGCAGAAGTCACTGAGCCAAGATTCCTGGTGACTTAGTGTCTAAAAAGTGTCAGATGAGGGCTCCTTAAACACAAGGCTACTTCTCAGCCTTCACTGACTCCCATCAGTGGCAGGCCTCCTTGCTGACTTCCAGAGAAGAACACAGAGAAATTAAATGGCATGAGGTAAAGCTTCCCAAAGGTTAATGAGCTATCAATCCAGGAGTATTCTTCTTCAGGGCTAAACTCCTTTGCTATTGGGGATATTAGCTTTGCATCCTCCATATCAATGATTGCTCTAACTGAAACAAGGTAAGGGGAGCCTCTTGCATCTCAACTTTGTGCCAGGACATGTAGTAATAGGTGGGGGCCCTGAAGGACCAGGCCCTCTTATTTAACCATGAAAAATGAGACAAGAAAAACAGTCTCCTCCTCCCAGGATGGTGACTGGGAACAAAATCCTCAGTTCCTTATTCCCTAGGGCAAAGTGACTGGACTGGAGGTTCCTTTTCCCACAAGAAAGATTCTAGTCTCTAAGCTGTAGAGGACTATGGTGTTCCCACGAGGCCAGTTATTCAGCATCCTTATCTACTTGAATTCACACAGCAAGTCCACTTTGTCTACAGGCCACACTGCCTTGGTTCTTCTGAGCATATTTGCTTACCCCATGCTGGTCATCCTCATAAGCTGGAACTGTCGAGCGATTATACTTTCAAATGTGAATTTGCTTAAGGGTGGATTTAATTTAATAGCTGAAAACTCAGTGCAAAACAAATATACTTACAAATGACATTAGCAGGGAATTAATCATTAACACTCTTGATTGGTGTTCCAAGACCAACCCCCTACGTTAGCTACAACCAAGATCATGGAGTTCCCACTGACTGATTCCCTCATCTTAAAGTCAACATCCTGCCCACCCCATGTGTTGAAGAGGACTCCCTTCTATAGAGCTCTTGTGGGAAGGTTCCATTCTCTAGATATATGCATGTTCATATATATATATATATGTACATATATATATACATATACATACATACATATATATATATATATATATATATATATACCACTGAGGTCTTTACAATCTCTTGCTTGAATGACCAACTCTTCCTCTTAAAAGACCTCCTTGCCACAGCCCACAGAATACCTTTCCAAAGGCCTTCAGTGGCCTTAAGTCAGGCCAAAGTCTCTTTGAGTGTCCAAGAAGATTGTCACCTAACTGTAGCTTATTCCTCTACCCAATCCTCGCTCCTTAGCCCCTGCCTTGTAGGCTTCATACCAACCAGACCCCTGTGCTCAGAAACCCCCTACTCCTGGGTCTACCTTCTAGGAAACTCCTGTAAGTGACCCTGGACAGTCCCCTTCTGGGACTCTTCTGAGTCCTCTCACCAGTCAAGTTTAGCATCCTGACAATGTTTTTTTGTGGTTCACTCTGTACTTAACTCTGGGTGACAGTCATCTATTCTTGAATACCAACCACTTCACAGGACAAGGCAGAAAGCCTTCAATAGATAGTTGAAACTTAAAATTTATCATAAAATGTCCAGAATACTTTTGTAGTAAAGAATGTCCCATTAATTAAACTGAAATCTTGGTGAAAGAGTACATGCTTTCTGAAAAGACTTGGATTAGAGTAGTTTGTAGTAACTCATTACATGCATACAACACTATATAGCTTCCAAGTCTCCCACATCACTGGGCTGGACGCGGATGACACGTAGGGTGTTACTGTTGTTGGTCACTGAAACTGAAATATTTACTCATTTGCTTCTCTCTCTGTCCCTCCTCACACTGCAAAAATATTTATGTTCTCAGCTGATCTCACAAAGCCTACAGGAGGCAGCTGCTATGACCAGAGAAGTTGCTGCAGGCAAGACAACAAACAGCAAACAAAACTTGGAGAATCCACGTAAGACAAAGAAAGGGAGTCTTGAACCAAGAGAGAACCCACAAAAGGAGCCCACCTTTTCTTAGGAAGCCTATGGGTCCTAGTGATCTCTTGAGGGGGCTCTGGCCCCTCACTGAGATATACGAGAGTGTTATCTAGCTATAAAATGCTGTGGAAAAATACTGAATGCCTTTTCCAAAACAAACATCAAATGTCAATGTGGTTTTCCTTAGAGTGGAATGAACGAAGAGCATCTGAGTGAAGACTAAAGTAACAAAATCAATTCAAAGGTGCATTCTTGCCTTATTTCTACCCAGCCTCGCCAGCTTCCACGCCACACATTTCAAAGTGAGCAAATGGTTCCAAATAAGTTCTTTGCTGCTTTCTGACTATTTTGTAGCTTATTTATATTTTATCAAAATCTGTTTTTTTAAATATTCAACTAAAACTAAATAAGTCATGGAAGCTAAGCTTAGAAAGCCAAACATAAGCCACCTCCCATACCTACAGAGATCAAAAGGCATTGGGACCGCATCAAAGAACACTTTTGTTTTAAGGTGCTACCCTTTTAAGGTATTGTGCAGTTTTTAGCCTTGACGGGATCTCTGTCAGAATTATAATTCCAAACTGATGAATAAAATGCTATTATCATATTAAAACACTTGATTGTATATGACTTCAAGAACTCTGACTTTCTCTTTCTCAGAATGGATTTAATGAAATATTTTTAAAGTGGAGCTGGCAGAGAGAATATCGGCCAAGAGGCAATTCAGACAGCAGATGCAGAGAAAGCACAATTCACCATGTAGACTGTAGCAATGGGCATTAAATAATCATCTCTGAATAAACTCCACAAATCAATATGGCCCCGTTGCTCTAAACGAAGAACGGTATTGCCTAAAGGAAATCTCTAAGGTCAACCAGCAATTAACTGAAAGGTTTTGATTGAAAATGCTATTGACTGCTTTCATATCACACAGCTTCCTGGTTATTATACTTCATGGGCTAAGTAGGTGCCAAGACATTAAACTGTCAATAATCTATTAATACTGGACAGCTACACTCACTCTCCCTCAATCTGCAGGCAAATAGATTCAAGCCAAATACCTTGCTTAGAACCAATGCAAATTCCTCAGCCCTGATATGGAAATTGTATCTTCATTATGCCATTCTGAATGCCCTGAAGTGTCACTCAGTGTAAGAGAAATATGTAGGTAGAGATGCTTGTTCGCATGAGTTAAACTAACATTTGTTTTCTAAGAGACTGCTGAAGGATAGAGAGTGTGTCCTGGACCCTGCCTTCCTTTCTAAGTCATATTTAACAGTTCCTAAATGGAGCATAATAAACACTTTACAAAGAGGAATGAGAAGTTCTTCAAAGCGAGCCTGACAACCCCGTGCCTCTCGGCATCTGGAAAGCAGTTATATACGGGGAGGGGGGCTTTTAATGAATTTAATAGAGAAAAGCACTTTAATTAAATGCTGTCAAAGTGGATTGTATTAATGACTGTACACAGAGGAATTTAAAGCCAGCCAAGTTTATTTAGCAAATAGAAACTGGGCTTTCGAAGCCTGCAAGTATTTATGTTTCTACAGTTGGTGCACACTGAGAGGGTGGTGATGTCAAATGAAAGCACTGAGTTATTAGATATGATTTTATTTATTGTGTATTATTAAAGTTTCAAAGGCCTCAGGGGAGTCAGTTTCATTTTCAAAATGAAGCACTGTATCTGATCAGAAGGGGTTAAGGAAAGAGTCCTGTCCCCACGGTGGGTTTTCCTGCTCCTTAGAACCTGACTGCAGGTAATGGGTTAGCAGAGCAGGTGGGAGTACGGCCTGCTTTTGGGGCTGGCCAGTCAAAATTCATACCACTGGACAGCAGTGGCAAAGACATCAATGGCAGTATTTCTCCTCTGGCCATTTCCCCAATTTTTATTTTTATTTTTTAACTTTTCAATAACTTGCCCCCTAAACACAGTTCATTCTATTATACACAGCAATAAGCTGAAAAATGACCAAAGCTTTTAGAAATCTGCATGAAAATTTGGTCTCCATAGTCCGTTTAATGAAAACCATGAGGAGTACCATGTTTTACAAAAGTATCAGATGTTTGACTTGGGGCAGCAGGAAGGGGTACCTTCCTCTGTGTCTTCTACTTGGAGACTGATCATAGAACAGACCTATTATTAGTGATAGTATTTTTAAAACAAACAAAGAAAACATGAGCCTTAATGCATGAAAGCTGTAAAAGATTGAGAAGCTGGCTCGACTGGAAAATACTATGTGTGTAGCAAAATGATTTTCTCTACTGTTTGTACAAATGTAATTATCCATGATAAGCTATTATCCATGATACTACAGTGGTGAGGGATTTCAAGAAAGCCCATTGGAAGTGAGGGATTCGCCATTTGATCTTCCATCTCTGACACCACCATGTCTGAGATCACAAACCACTCACTCTGTGATTACTGCATCCTTCTTACAGTTATGTAGACAGCTTTGCAGGCTGTCTTTAGATTTTTAATTCAAAACACGAGAGAGGAGGAGAAGGGGGAAATGTGAGGATAAGAAAGAAAAACAGCAAACCCCTAAACGCAGCACCTACTTCCTCTTGAGAACAGAATAATAATCACAAATGCAGACTTTCAACTTTCTAAATAAATAATCTGATTTTTAATTCTCCCTGCACCCAAGCTATTTATTAATATCAGATGTCTGGTCTGTGTCTTTGTAGCTCTGGAACTTAGAAGTGCCTGTGCTTTTCCATCTGTGCCAAGATGTTTCAGACTAGGCTTTGAAAAGCTGCAAGTGCAGATGAATAGGACATGGATGAGAACTGATTACAGACGCCTTCTGTGCTTAGGACTGGCAACACGGAGCACTGGGGACATTACATGTCCATGTGGTGTAATGCACTCCTCTGGTCCATGTGGGCAAGTGTGCAGAGATGGCTGGGGTGCGGACCACCATGGGCCCAGTTCTAATTCTGTTCTGGGAAGGCAGAACACACTGGCTATCTTCTTACAGATACAATGACAGTGGCTTTGGTTCTGGTTACTCAGAACATCTAATTGAAGATGTAGCAAAGAATTATCTACCCATAGGACAGGATGAGGCAACTGATTCGGATTGAATTTCACACACGGAAGACTCAGTCACTCTGCTTCTTCTTCCTAACAGAGGGAACAATTGTGCCCACAGTGTTGCCACTGTGGTTCATTTCAGAAGTAGCTGACTTTTAAAGTATATATATTTTATAGACATAAATACCATGGTGTTTAACAAAATTTATTTATAAAAATCAAAGATGTGAACTACAAAGAAGTTTTCATTTTATTCTTTTCTCAAGTTGACTGACATTTATTCAGTTTTGTATTAGAGAGTGTTTAAAGACTGGCTCTCTGGAATTAACAGTGCCCATTGTCGCCTTAGCAAATTCTCAAAGTAAGGCCACCATGATGGGTTTTATGCCCTCAAAGGTGTACCAACAAGCCTCCCAATTTTCTGAAAATGTAACTGCTGCTATAGATTCTCCCCAGGATATCCCGGCTCTACCATGGAAAGTGATACTATATCTCTCCTTGGGTGAGCCACACACTGCTTCCTTACCTTTCTCTCTGCAATCCCTTTGCTTGGCCTGGCTTAGCTGTCATTTTCCCAATGTGATGTGATTCTGATGACTCTCATGCAGTAGACATTTCCACAGAAGATGGTATATCCAAAGGTGAAGGGTTATATGATTTACCGTGAATTTGATCACAAAACAGCTTGTGAGGAAATTGAACTTGTGGCCTCGGGACTGTTAGCCTAGCCAGCTTGCTTGATCCTCCCATTTCTAGGGTCAAGCCAAGTAATAATAAAATAAATGAATGTCAGAACTTTGGCAGTTTCTCTTTAATTGGAAGTGTGCTTTTCTATCATTACAAGAGGAACTTCCAGACTTCCACTTAATAAAAATCAGCAGTAGTTTTCAGCTACATTAGATTTCCTCACTAAGCAGAAACAGCTGAAGAGAGACCTCCAAAAGAGACCTACTGTAGGTAGGTTTGGCTTGCAATTTCAAACTCAGTGGTGGCTTTCTCCCACCATAGTCGGAACTCTCAGTCACGAGCAAAGTGATTGGGTCAGAGTCTAACTAATGTAAACTGTTCAGAGCCGTGAGATCACCAACTTCATGTTATTAACAGTTTACAAAACTGGTACAGACAACACTTTGGGTCCTGAAATCATGCGCCAAAGTCCTAGGTAGCAACAAGCATGCAGAAAATAGTAAATATTTAGGGAATGCTACAATTTGGATGAGCAAACTCCAAAGGCCTATGTGTTAGAGGCTAAGTCACCAAGGCAGTGTTAATTTGAGACAGTGAAAACTGAAGGAGAGCCTCCTTAGGTCCCTGGAGTTGTTTACTCCAAAGGTACTGTGGGAAACTCTGTCCCTTCTCTCTTCTGCTTCCTGGCTTAAGTAGTAAGCAATCTTCCCCTACCCTGCTGTTCCAGCCAGCCAGCCTAAAGTGATGGGCCACTTCTTAGCGGGTAACCTTTAGAACTATGAGCCAAAATAGCTCTTTTTAAATACATTTCTTTCCTCCAGACCAGTTAATATTTTCTTTTAAGTCCACAAAGACCAACATGGAACTGCTTCAGATGTCTGTTTAATATTGGACCAAAGATATTCAAGCTTAGCCACTGCATGGCCTTACAACTCCACAGTCTCAAAAACAGTCAACTTCCTAGTGGTTATCAAGAAGTGGATGCATCTTTTTGCCTTTTTAAGAGTGAAAGCATTGAAGAAGGAAGAGGAGATAAAGAAGAAAGAAGTAGAGGAGGAAGAAGAGGAGGAGGAGGAGAAGGAGACAGCTATTAACCAATTTTATCTTCTACAAATGCCATTTAATTCTTCCCCACAGAGGAAATTTACTCCAAGCAAAGAAGTATTACTTTGACTATTGAAGGACTTTCTACTGACGTAGACAGTCAAGAGAAACCAGAGTGCCTGGAGTCTTTCAATCTGTCTCAAAACAACTGTATAACAAGCAGACCACTCTCAGATATTCCTGTTAGGAAACCATAGACTGGCACCACCCTCAACTCAATTCTGGACTCACTGGACTAAAAATTATTTTCCTTATCCTTAATGAAGATGAATTAGACTACTACTGAGGGACTGGAGAGATGGCTTAGTGGCTAGAAGCACTTGTCGCTTTTGCAGAGGACCCAGGATCAGTTCCCAGCGTCTATGGATACGAAATCACCTTCTGGGCCCAATGGCAGTAGGCATCATGTCATGCACTGACACACATGTAGGCAGAACATTCATACATATAACATAAATTTTTTTCCCTAAAATTATTACTCAGAGTTTATCAATAGTTCTCAGATACCCTCAAGCAAACACCAGCTCATTTCAGCTGCACTGAATCTCAGGATAAAGGTGATTATTATTATTCCCAAAAATATTTCAGCAGTCACTATAATCTCTGAACTTACAGTGGTGGCCTTAGACATCAGGCCAGAGTTCCAGGGGTTGGGAGGATAGTTTTCCTCTTTACCTATGCACTCACTGTGATATGGCAGAGCCAGGGATCTATGGGCTAGTTAAGTAAAGTCCCTTGACAATTTTTATAGCTCTTTTAGAATAGGAGCAGGGGAAGCACAATAGCCCTGTCATTTGTATGTATTTGGAAATATTTTAATATTTAAATTTATGGAACAGGTTTACAGATGTCATCAGGTATCTAGGATACACTTCCTAAACTCAGAAAGGCAACTGGGCTTGACTGTCCCGACAATTTCTATGTCACTTTGGTTGGGATTATCTCTGGGATTTGTGACCTTATCTGAGTAATGAAGCCTAAACCAAAATATGCGAAATCGTCACCTCCCGTGCTAGTCAACAGAGGCAATTGCTGGGAATGTCCCAGATGGGAAAGCCCCTCTCTGCAGACTGTCCTGTGTTTTCTTCTGTGAAGAGGGAGACGCCCTCCCTCCCAAATCAGCAGTGGTCCATGAGTGAACAGCACTCTGGCAGAAATGCTAAGGAGAAAATGTGGAGCGGAGCTCCTGAAGTGTTTCCCTACGTTCAATACAAAGAGACTAGGTTACACCACCAACCTCTGAAGGGCCACAGCCTTGGTCAAGGCATGCCCAACAAGCCAGGTGGTTTGGCTGGTACCCTGACAATGAATTAGCCCTTCCCCAGTGCCACATAAAAAGGTTGGAGAAGTCACTCTGGGTGGTAAGAATGAATACAGCCAGGACACAGACACGAACAAAGTGTCTGTGTGGTCAGGGATATAAATTAAGGGTGGAGCAGACATACTACTTATGCATCTGTTTTCCATCAAAATAATTTTGAAAAACACCACTTGATTACTAATCAGCAGATGTGATTTTGTAGAGCTATGTAAATCACTCTGGACTCCAGAAGTGACTCAGAATGTCTGCTGGCTTCACACCTTCAAACAGCCTGCATATGCGTGTGTGCATGCAAGTGTGTGTGCGTGTGCACCTTAAGGTAACGGCACTCCTGAGAGGCTCCATATACTTTAGAGTTGCTACTAGATTCATTCTGAAAACAACAACAACAAAACAAAAACAAAAAGAAAAAGAAAAAGGAAAAGACCTGAAGCAAAGAGATACTATCCTATTGGAATAAACCAGTAAGCAGGACCTGTGTGCTATTGTGAGACTGAATATGTAGAGCTTAGAAGAATATCTGCTACTCTGCTACCCTGGAGGAGTTCAGTAGTTGTTAGATTGAAGAAATAAAAACCATGAATAAAAACCACTGGAATTTCTCAACAACTTGCACTTTGAGAACAGGTTTATTGGCCACTTTCAAAAGTTGCATTGGGGAACATCTCAGGAAGTATAAAGGATGGAGGACATCTCAGGAAGTATAAAGGAGAGGAGGACATCTCGGGAAGTATAAAAGGATGGAGGACATCTCCGGAAGTATAAAAGGATGGAGGACATCTCGGGAAGTATAAAAGGATGGAGGACATCTCGGGAAGTATAA
>NW_022196896.1:83132231-83132389 GCF_008632895.1 Mastomys coucha
AGTATAAAGGATGGAGGACATCTCGGGAAGTATAAAGGATGGAGGACATCTCGGGAAGTATAAAGGATAGAGGACATCTCGGGAAGTATAAAAGGATGGAGGACATCTCGGGAAGTATAAAGGATGGAGGACATCTCGGGAAGTATAAAAGGATGGAG
>NW_022196896.1:83132635-83157861 GCF_008632895.1 Mastomys coucha
GGAAGTATAAAGGATGGAGGACATCTCGGGAAGTATAAAAGGATGGAGGACATCTCGGGAAGTATAAAGGGGTATACTTTCCTTGCTCAAGTGGAATGCTTGAGGGGGCATGGATGTTTTAGCACAGTAACTGGTCAGTATCAACAACAGTCTGCATGCCAGCTTTGGTTAATCACTGCTACTTTTCAAGGCGGGTGACAAAAAGGACACCTCCAACACATCCTCCGCCTTGTCTCTGCTGCGTGTCTCTCTTTCTCACTGCTGTGTCATTTACTTGGGATTAGTTTGTCCCACCTAAAAATTTAGAAGTCATTTCCCCTCTATCTTCTTGGGTTGAAAAAGAAAAAAAAAAAAAACCTTTATGCTTTTAAGTACTACTTAGGCTTTTCATTTTAGATGTATTTTATTTTATGTGTATGGATGTTTTCAGTGCAGCATGTGCTTCAATTATTAAAACAATGAGTCCAAAGAGATGTTGAACCCACTGTAAAGAAAGCAAATAGCAGACCCAGATACAAATTAAGACAGAATTGAAGATTAAGTCCAATCAGTATCTACATTGATTGAATGCAAAGAAGCTTATAGACAATGCCAGGAAACCTGCAAAGAAAGGAGCAGGGCGGCAGGAGTGGGGTGGGAGGGGGGTGGGAGGGGTGGAGCACAAACACACAGAGCTGACAGTCTCCCTCCTGCACTGGGTTTCCAGGACTTATTCATAAATCATTACGCAAAAAACAAAAACAAAAACAAAGACAAAACCCAGGCCATATGAATCTCCTTCAATATGATTTTGTTGAGCATGTCTATCATACTTGTCTATCACACTTGCAAAACATCTATTCTGACAAAAAAAAAAAATAGTCTCAAGGGACATATTCTCTTAAATGTGACTAGTTTTCTGGCTAAAGGGTGGCCTATTTACAGGTAACTTATGAATAGTCCACAACCCACAGCTTTTCTACTTCCCAGTTAACTTCTTAAGGTTATTCTGATGCTCTGCAAAAGAAGGGTCTTCCAAATGGATTCTGATGCAGTGCCTTTTGAACCAAGCCTCTGTGGTAAATTCATGCCAAGAAAATCTGCCTTCAGAGGGTCAGTTTCTGTTTGGAAGTAATCTAAGGTAACAAATATGGGTGAGAGAGGACAGGGGAAACACCTTGAATAGAGAAGGGGGCAAAGACAGGCTCTGGTTCTGATGAGGAATAATTAGAATGCAGAGAAGCTGAATGGTTCACAGAGGTTACAATGTGGAGAAATACAGGCCATGAAGGGCAAAACAGGTGATAGAATGGAAGAAAGTCTTATTAGAGAAGGAAGCTGGCATGGGAAGAGGCCGTGTTAAAAATGGGCAGTGAGGTGAGTTCATCAACTATCGACTGAACCTCCCTCTGCCCTCTACACAGCTAACCACACTCAGAGTCCTGCACATGGATTTCCACGAAGTTCTTAACTATCTGTTTCTTCTACTATGTTTCTAAACACAGCAAGCCTAATACAGATTTATATACCTCATAAGTAGATAAAAGACTTTAATGAAACTTTAAATTTAACCAAAGCAAGCAGACCTCCATTCTCAAATGTGCACTAAAACCCAAGTCTCTAGCAACTGTCTAAGCAGCTGACTCTGGACCCTAAGGAACTACTCCAACTCTGGCATTTCCCTCAGGAGAACTTTTCAGACAGTTAGGGAGCTATGAACACAGAGATGAATACAGCAGTTGCCTAAAAAGAACTGGTAGCAAAAAAAAAAAAAAAAAAAAAAAAAAAAGCCAAATTTCTATATATTCCTGTATAACACATTTTTTTTTAAATTAATTAAACACACTGAGATTCTAACTGGTGACACAGAAATCAAGAATCTTCCTGATGAGGACCAACTTCTTTATACCCACCCACCCCACTACAGTAACTAGGGCAAGAATTCACTGCCATCGCCCGCCCCTTAGTAACACAGCAAGGACTGAAAACTAAAACCACATTCAAACAGCAGGTTTTGCAAGGAGCTTGGAACGTATCCAAGATGGAAAAAAATTATAGTAACCTGGTTAGAGAATTTGCAAACATCCTTAATTAATTAATTGGCTTATCTATTTATTTTCCTAGAAGCTGTTCTTTTGGAAGTAAATTCATAAATCAAGACAGAGAGTCTATCCAACTGGAGTGGGAAGACAGGATATCTTGCTTGGTGCTGACAACATCTTCAGCTCTATCAAGAGAAGCCACATTCCAAGTCGGCTCAAATGCAGCTGACCACAAGGGCCGAGTTCACTGATCCCAGGACTTAGACATCATACCAGTAAGTTGCAAGTGTCATCAAACTGTGTGGCTTGTAGAAAGGAAAGGTTGGGGCTAGAGAGATGGCTCAGGGGTTAAGAGCATTGACTGCTCTTCCAGAGGTCCTGAGTTCAATTCCCAGCAACCACATGGTGGCTCACAACCATCTGTAATGGGATCTGATACCCTCTTTGGGTGTGTTTGAAGACAGCTACAGTGTACTCATACACATTAAATAAATAAATCTTAAAAAAAATGGAAAGATCACAAATCTAAACCTATTCAGCTGAATAATTGAAAATAAAATATATGCAAAAAAAAATGTTGTGTACAATACCAGACAGCTAACAGTAGGTGTTCTGGAAATGCTGCTTTGTAATATACAAATGAAAGTAAGACTTGGAAGGTAGACAGATGTGAATTCAAGTTATCACTTGGAGCAAGTTACCCAACTTCTTTAAACTCCAATTTTTCATCTAATTAAGAAGATAAAAAGCAACCACTCTCTTGGTTTTTCACAATGAATACAGATGATGAAATTTTAAATCTCACATTCAGAAGGTCTAGGTTTCAAAGAGACTAATTGCTGCCAAAGAAGGAAGGATAGAGTGAGGAAGAAGAAAGAAAAGGGGGAATGGGTGAGGAAGAGGAAAAGGGGAAAGGGGAGAGGGGATGGGGGAGGAAGGAGGAGAAAAAGGAACAGGAGAAAGAGGAGGGGGAAGAAGGGAGAAGAGGATGGAAAAAAGAAGGAAGAGGAAGGAGGGAGGAGGACAAGGAGGAGCACGGAGAAGAAGGGAGAGAGGATGAGATGAGAAGGAGGAGAGGGAAGTATCACTGTTATTATTAATACTAGATTTCATATAGCAAAAATTCAGAATCAGCCTGGAGATACAATGTTCTGCTTTACAGGTGAGGCGCCAATGGTGAGTCTAGACCAGAAATTCTAACTCAGGCACTATTAACATGTTATCCAAGTCTGGTTTAGGGCATACACTAACATATTGTTGGGTGTTTGGCAGCATTTACTTACACACTCTAGTAGCATCCTCGAACTGAAACAATCAAAAATGTTTCCAGACACTATTAAATATTCCACGGGGGGCAATGTTGCCCTCCTTGCAAACCATTGGTGACTACCGGCACATGAAGGTTGTGTCTTAGAAGATGTTAAGAGTTCCCTGAGCCTTCATCCAGATGAGCAAAGGCACAATGATATTGTTTGCTCAACACTACCAGGTCTCATGTTCTCACTAAGTGCGCAGCATGGAAATTTAAAATTTTAAAACAAGTACTTCTCAAGAAAGCATACGGCAGCTAACTCCAAAGCCCTGAACTTAGAAAATGACCCACAGAAACTGTGCAGTGGAAATACAATAAAACGGTAAACCACGGGCTCCATCAACAATTTGGTGGATGCTCCCCAATCAACGCTGCCCAGAGACTAATCATTGAATGAGCAATGGCCTTCCTTTTTACTGCATTCTCAGAAGCAAGTGTGGTCAGACAGAGGCAAGCAGGGATGCCAACAAATGCCTGTGTTCTCATTCAGCTGGTGTTCTGGTGATCCTGGCTTCAGGCAGGGCTTAATGGCTACTCCGATTTTTCCAATTGTAAAGTATAGTTGTTACTATGAATACCTGAATACAATTAGTTTTTTATTCTAAGCTGAAGATTTCCATTTGCTCTAGGGCAGTGGTTCTCAACCTTTTGGGGGGTCAAGTGAATTTTTCACAGGGGTTGCCTAAGGCCATTGGAAGCACAGATATTTGCATTATGATTCATAACAGTAGCAAATGAAGTAGCAAGGGAATGATTTTATGATTGGGTGTCACTACAACATGAGGGGCTGTATTAAAGGACTGCAGCACTGGGAAGGTTGAGAAGCACTGCTCTAGTGCATCAGGTCACAATAACCATGTGGGAGAAAACACCAACCACAAGAAATAACTTTGTCCCAACTTGCTGGAGTGAAACATAAAACTTCATTCTTGCCTTTTTTTATAGAATATTTTAGTTTTGCTTTGTTTGCCTTGTCATGCTCCCTGCCCTTTGAGTTATTATATTTTATGTGTATGAGTGTTATGTGTTTAAGTATGTATGCCTATGTACCATGTATGTACCTGGTGCCCATGGAGGTCAGAAGAGAGCATCACTTTCAGGACACCCTGGAACTGGTGTCATGGCCACTGCGAGCCACTATGTGGATGCTGGGAATTGAACCTGGGTTCTCTGCAAAAATAAGTGCTCTTAACTGATAAGCCATCTCTCCATTCCTTGTCTCACTCTTTTGAGCTTCTCTGTGCTATCTATTCTTGAACTAGCAGCACTCAGTAGATTGGAATTTCTTAATGTTTCTCCCCATTATCAACTCACCAATGAGGCTTTTATATTATTCTTTCTAAAAACATCTCCCCTCTTCATAAATTTTAATGCCGGAGACATGCTTACTGTCTCTTTATATGCTGAATTGCTGCAGAGGGCCATACACTATTGTGAATCTAGACTTTTTATTTTCCCCAAGACCCAGTGTTCATTTGCCTTGGAACAAGATATCTCTTACTGTGGACATGGGGTGTATACGGCTTTACAAAGTGAGTTCAGAGTTAAAGCCAGTTTCTATTCAGACAGGCTAACTGTCTGAATAGAAGCTGTAAGAATAGCCACAAGATACTTTGTAAGGCCAGAAACTTCAACATGACCTAAAAACTAATATTCTTGGGGAAAAAAATGAGTTCCCAGGAGGAGGTATGTCATTCTCCCATCATGACCAAATCTAGGGATGACAACATTCCAACATGGGCCCTAAGATCAGTACAGTCTCAGGTGTAACCTTGATTCATCTGTGATGGGAAATTACACAAAAGACACACTTATCAGCCAGCAAAAGGTTAAGTCAAGATGATCAGACCAATACTGTGTGACATTCTCAAAGAACTAAATGGTATGTAGAAAAAAATTAAAGCCATAATTAAAGGCAGTAACATGGCTCTGGTGCAGCAGCTTCAGCTGTAGAGAGGCCACCACGATGAGATGATCAACAGTGGCATAGAGACATAATGGATGCAGAGTTTGCGTTAATAAAGTGGAATGATGTGTGCACAAATGCACAGGGTGTGGCTGGCATGGAGTGACATGATGATGTGTGGGTCCCCATGGAAACGGTGCAGTTTCAGCCATGTGAGACTTCTTGAGTTTGGTGGACCACATCTTCTGACTCTCCAAATTTTATATAGAACCTTACAATTTATACTATGGGTTTAAAGGTTTTTTTTGTTTTTTTTTTTTTTGGTTTTTCGAGACAGGGTTTCTCTGTGTAGCCCTGGCTGTCCTGGAACTCACTCTGTAGACCAGGCTGGCCTCGAACTCAGAAATCCGCCTGCCTCTGCCTCCCAAGTGCTGGGATTAAAAGCGTGCGCCACCACCGCCCAGCGGGTTTAAAGTTTTAAACCTTTATGATCCTAAAAGAAGCTCAGCCACAGACAATGTCACTATGGCTAGGTATATTTCAAGTCACGTCTTCTACTAGTGGAAGAAATGGCCTTGTTTGTAAATTCCTTAGCTAAGAGTTGTGTGATAGGAATAAACTTCCAGAATGTAAGGGAATTTGTCTTAGAAGTACCAGAAGTCAACATGAACTGGCACAGCGTGCTGAAATTCACAAAGGCTGATTTGGCTCACCCATTAACTAGCTCTGATATGGAAAACACAAGAGAACCCATGAGTGAACTGCCTGGCTGAGAGTCTGTTCTCTTAGACTGGTCAACTGTGTGGCTACTGAGCTGGATGCTCTCTCGTCTAGCTAGAGCCACACAGATGATACCGTCTACATGGGAATCCAGACAGGGGTGGTGAGAGCTATTACCAAAGGGAAGGGCTCCTCACTGCAGGGGAAAGTGGGTCTCCACGGGGTTATTTCAAATTTCTGTTTCTAGGCATGATGGCACTGGGAAGGCTGAAGCAGATGGATCTCAAATTTGAGGTTGACTCGTGCACTATGGGGAAACCCTGTCTCCAAAAGCCAAAACAAACAATAATATAAAAACAAAACAAAACAAAACAAAAAAAACAGCAAAACCAAAAAGCTGTGAGTGTCCACTTTGATCACTGGCATGTGGTTGAGATGGTTCTACCTGTTGCTAACTATCAAGAATAAAACTTTATCAAAAAATTTTGCTCTAAATATTGCTCAAAAAATATTGGACTAAGACAGGCCTTGAATATAAGGCCGTGAAAAGTCCTTGACTGCTGAAGCAGTCTTTGGTGTTCTACTGGTTCAAATTGGAAGTCTGTACCAGGATGCAGCAAGTGAGAGAAATAAGGGCGGCAGGTGAGGAGAGGTTTCCTAGAGGGTCGAATGTCTACTGCAGTTATGGTCCTTTGCCTGGTGCTGTGTCATGGATGTGCTTAGTGTTCCACAGTACTGAACAATACGGAATGGTACTTTGAATGTCACGGCACTTCTCTGGAAGTATTTGAATCAGTTTATTTTCTAAAATGAAAGGTTGGTAAACTATACTGAGCTCTCTTTAATTGGAAGAAATTAAAAGTCTGAAAGCCGCTGCTCTGTGTGACTCAGTCTACGGGTCTAATTATCTGTAGGGAGGTTCCTTGCTCTTTGGATGAAGCCCTGGCCTGGCAAAAATCAGAACAGGGAGAAAAGAGGATAAGCATTGTGGTTCAGCCTCTCTGAATAACTGGTTCTGCTGTTTACTGACCCTGGATCCTCCTGCCTACCTACTCCGGGTTCACTGAGAACTCTGTAAACACTGCCTCAATGAAACCATGAGTCAGAGCATGACTCTGACCTGGGAAACTCACATATTAAAAAAAAAAAAAAAAAAAAAAAAAAAAAAAAGCATGACTTTTTTGGGCTGAGATGTGAATATTTGATAAAATGAGGTTTGATAGGACCCTTTACTCCTGGTGATTCCCCAGGCATATAGAATGGAACAAAGAGAGGAGAGTCAGACAGCTGAAGGGCTATTCCTCCACATCCTTCACCTTTCTACTGTTTTGTCTGTCATAAACTGTAGCTCGCCAGCCTTCCTTCAGTACCATCGTCTATCATATTCTTTACATACCTGTGCACACACATTCCACCTCAGCTTTACTCTTCTACATAGAAGCTAAGTCCGAGAGAGGTCTTACACGATCCCCTTGGTTGCAGTCAAGATTTCTGTTACTGGGCTGCAGGCCAAACCTACTGATGTGCCAAATTCTACCAATGTACTGGTTAAGACTTCTTGAAAGTGATTATTAGAGTCAGAAGGAGACCAAGAAGCTCAGTTACTTCCAAAAGAAATACTTTTTTTCAATGAAATTGGAAAACTAACCCAATGAAGCATGCTATCCAAATAAGGAAGACTTGTAAAAGTGGGAACTGGAGACAGCAAAAACTCATCTTAAAATTCTGAGGATCTATCACAATTTCTCTCCGGGGTCAGTGAGAGTTAAAGGTATTCCTCGGGTCAGAAGGCTAGTTCTTTGCTTTGCCCCAACAAATATTCCCTGAAGAATTTTGGATCAAATTTTACTTCAGATTTTCTTTAGAAAACAAACCGATGGGCCAGCAACTCAGAGGGTAAAGACATCGGATGCGAAGCACAAAGCCTCAAGTTGGATTTCCAGGGCCCAAAGAGTAGAAGGCAAGAATTGATTTCTGGAAGTTTTCCTTTGATCTCCACTGTGTGTGTGTGTGTGTGTGTGTGTGTGTGTGTGTGTGTGTGTGTGCATGCATACATATACACAAATAAAGAAAAGTTATAATAGGAGACTCTAATGGGCACTCTATTTAATTATCTGAGTGACCTGCTGTAAGGTAAGCCATTGCCCTTGGCATGGATTTCCTGGTCCTTTTCTCCGGGTGTAAGCATACACACAGTACCCACTGTGACCTCCTCTCATAGGACATGAGACTCTCCCTGACTCTGGACAGCTGCTGCCCGCAGAAAGCATCTCTAAGGCTGGGGCTGGGGAGACACTGACCTGCACGGGCTCAGGTGGGAGCTGGACCACGTGCTGCATGCGTTCACTGTGGTGATGTCGAGATTCTTCCTCATAGATCACATCCCTCTCATGTTGGGGAAGATTCAGGAAACGGCGGATGGTGCAGAGATTCTCCCAAAGCGTGCGGTTTTCTGGACTGGGGTTCTCCTTCCAACGGAGCAGTTCGCAAAGCCAGCCCTGGAGGGAAGGAGATCATGGGAGTTAGGACTGCAGGGTGTAGAGCAGCTATGTGGGACTAGACTCCAAGTCAACTGCCATCCCCAAAGCATGTTTTTATGTCACAATTATTCCCACCAATGGTAGAAGCTACTGAAATGGCCCACCTCTAAATTCCAACCAATGACCATGTTGGTACTTAGCCCAATGGTCAAGAGTCTTCACACGTTTTGTTTTTACTTTTTATATCATCAGTATCAGCAGCACCATCGTCATTTGTTATTTTGAGATAAGCCCAGGCTAACCTCAGATTCACAGTATAGTCAAGGATAACCTTCAATTCCTGATCCTTTTGCCTACAACTCCCAAGTCCTGGGACTACAGGCTTGTGCTACAATGTCTGTTTATAGGATGGAGAGGCCTGGAAATCAAACTCAGGACTTCCCACATACTAGGCAAGCACTCTACCAACTAGGCTATATCCCTAGCCCCAAGAATCTTTATTCCCATTGAAATTTCTTAACATATTCCTACAGAATATATTCTCAATGAATTTCTTAACAATCCATATAACAGAATCTTCTAGATGTACAAATGAGATTACAGTTACCCCTTCTCCAAAAAAAGGAATTTTTTATTTCCAGCCTTAATTTTTTATAAATTCCCCAACTGGTTAGTGTCCTACTCTAAGAAGAGAGGAAAGACAAACAGGCATATATTATGAGATGGCAAATTGAAATAAAGAAAAAAGAATGTCTTGGGTGTCAATAGCACTACGTCCTCAGGGAGTTCACGTCCTTCTAATCATTAGTAACTCTGCAAATAGAAACACCAGCCTCGGCTAGAATCAAAGACCAAGGTACATTTGCTTCAACTGTGGACACACTGGGCTCAGAGCCCCTTAGCTATCACTGTCCCTCCATGGCCACACCTGCAGGAAGGGAGACCATGGGTCAGCCTGCACCTGCAAGTGCCTTGTCCCAACTATGCCATCCGGATGTTCCCTCTCTTACAACTGCAAGAGGAAGGAAATGCAATGCAAATGATGGCTTATATGAAAATAATACAGAGGCTGTCAACATCGCTCACTGACTCATGTCAAAATATTTTACCCAGTAGCTTTCTAACCCATCACTTCCAAGCTACGTCGCTAATTTTAAAACCAAGAACTGTCCCACAATTCATCTCTTGCAAAAGGGTAGAAATTTTTTTTTTTCTTAAAAGGTGCATAAACATAACTGACTTTGTGACAAACAAATCCCAAGGCTCCACATACTCTCCATCATCACTTGTAAGCCAACGAAAGCTCCTGACACGCATCATAAAAACCCCATATAATATCATAAGCTGTTGTTTGTCTAACTCTCCACTGTGTCTTCTGCCTTTACCCAAAAAAAAGGCAAGATTTGATTATCTCCGCTGCATCAGCCAAGACAGCAACACCAGCTGTTCTCATTGTGCAGCCTCCTCCTCGCGGCCTCCATGTTAATAACCTGATCATTCCATTTTCCCCCTCAACTGCCGGCTGCAGCAGGAGAGGAGACAAAAACCCAGGCCTGTGTGCAGCAGCTGTGGGCACTGAACTGTGAAGCCACTGGGGATTTATAAACTAATCTGTAACACAACACTGCCTTGTTTTTACAAGTGAGAGGCCACATTTGCGCAGACCTGATCTTTTCTTGCAATAAACTGGGAGCTTGGGAGAGTTAGAGAGTTAGGAAGAATGGAAACAAGGTATCTTACCATTTGCTTGTGAATGTTTTTTTCCAAGTACTTCTACAGTCCTTCCCCCATAACTCAAGAGACAGGTAATGGTTAATTTTCAAGTGCCATGCACATGAAAAATGAAGATAAATTTTTATCACTACCAGAAAATAAATTATATTTTAATAAAACTCTCCTGGTCCCAAAGTGTTTTCTCGGGGGTTCTTTATACAAAGGAAAGAATTCTTGAGATGGAAAATAAGCCATCTGTGGAAAAATTAAGCTCCCATTTCTGTGTCTTTTCACAGATCCGAGTTAAGTCTCTAGTGAACTCTTTCAAATGTTTCAAACAGGTATGTTTAACATCTCCCGGGGGAGGCAATAGCATGGAGACCAATAGCTGAATGGAAAATAAAAACAAAAACCTACATCTGTTAAAAGATGAAGTTCTGAGATAGCCAGACCTTAAGGAAGACAGCACCTGCTGTTCTGCTTCAAGGGCGCACTGCATTGTGGGAAGCCGCAGCTTGAAGGAAGACAGGTGACAGCTGAGTGGTATCTCCACTTAGGACACTTGGAATGTCTCACACAGCATCCATTGCCATGTTTGATTTATATGCGCTGTTATAATCTGTGCTCATTACACTCACTTAGAACAACACTATAGGCTTGTTATGGACTGGGTGCTGTCTGCCATCGGTCTTTAAGAAGTGTAGTGCTCAATTTGCCCACTGACATGCAAGGTCTTGACCTTGAAGCTATTAGGGAGTGGATTAGACACAAGTGTGATCATGTGTACAGACATAAGCAAACCAAATTAATTTCTGGCATAAGGAAGTAGCCGACAAGGCCCTGTTCTTAGGGCAGCAGAGAACTCCCTCAAATCCCTGATGGGCTGAGCTAATGGCATGTTTAAGGGAACCTAGTTTGGAAGATGAAGCACATTCATGGTATTTAGAGGGTTATTAATCAAGTTTCCCCACAAAGTGTTTGCTTGGCTGATCAGATTAAGGGAGGGAGCCTTCAACAGTGCACCCCCACCACAGCAGGCCCCAAGAAATCTGTGATACTTCACAGCCTTGGCCATATTGCACCATGTGTACCCAGCTGCTTCAATAATTAGCTTATGAATGTATCAGCTGGTTCTGTGATTTTTATAAATAATAACTAACCCACAGAGCAGAAAGCTTGGGAGCCCACACTAGCACAAAGTGGTAAGGAGCTCCTAACTCTAAATTCGCTCTACAAAATGCTGATATTCCCACCAGCAGGACTCCTGTGATGCCATTTGTAAATATTTATTTCTTATGTGAAATGGCCATGCATTCTTTGGCCAACGTTCTTCTCAGTGGCCATGATTTTGCTGTCTCCTGACTTGCTCCCTCTGCACATTTGCATGCCAGCCTTCCTCCTCACCTACTATCCCACCCGGCATCTTTTTGTTCAAGCCATCCCTCCAGGAGGCCATTTGGACACTGGCTCCTTTTTCTTAATAGGGCCTCATATTTGCTTGTCTGCTGGCTAATGGTCATGTAAAGAAGTGGCATGCTCTTGCATGAACACACCCATACCTGTGTAACTGTGAGTGAGCCCATCACAGAAGAAATACAGGGTCCCTATGTTGATTTTTATTTTTTTCATTTATATAATTTTTGCATACCATCCAAGAAACTTTTGCAGTATCAGGCAAAAAAAAAAGTGTAAATGTCAAATAAAACAGTGACAGATGACTGTATTCTCTATTGAATAGCACTGTTTCTGTCATGCATGTTCAATGGGAACTCATGAATTATTAATAAACAAATCTCCTTTTTCTGTTAAAAATCTCAAGTAGGTTTTTGTTGTTGTTCCCTGTGTGTTGTGTGGAACATTCCTGAAGTATTTTCATTTTCAAACACTAACACAGTTTATCTGATCTCCAGCCCCCAGCAGCTCCTTCCTGTCCTCTGTGGCTTCCCTCTTAAGTCTGATTTTAAGTTCTGATTGGAGATTAGCTGAATATTCAGTCAGTCCCATTAATGTTTATAGTCTAATAAACTGAGATTCTGTTGAGTTTCAAGGGTGTGAATATGGCTCAGAATGGCAGGTAGCATTCACATTGGCAGCCCTGAGATCTGACTTCTCAGTGCTTGCCCTGCCCCGAAATGACTGGGCAATCCTGGAGTAAGCAGTTGCTCTGTTGAAGATCCTGAGTATTAAAAGGGAGCCTCACAAAAATGGTGGTGTCCCTTGGTTCTTATCTCCAGGATCTGTTATCTCATTCCTGTCATAAACAGCAGATAGTAATTAGCTGTCAGAGTTCAAAAATACAAGGAAGAAACGACCTTGACCAATTGGCTAATAAATGTGTAAGGAAGTACCAATTGGTCAAGGCCAGCTTTACTACTGATGCTATACTGACACCATGACTACTGTCACAATACGCACCACAAAAGGCAGACTGTCACATGACATACCACAAAGGGCAGACTGTCATTCAGAAGGTGGTCTTGGCCCAAACGCATAATAACCTTAGCCAAATAATGAAAAAAAGCACACAAACTGAAACTAAGAGAAGCTTGATGTAATAACCAGTCAGCACTCTTCAGAGGAGGCAGTCATAAAAGATGAAAGATGAGGAAGATGGAGGAAGAATTACAGAGTGAAGACCAATAAAAGTCACCAACCAGATCTAGGCATGCAAGGAAAAAGACATGAGTAGAAGTACTAAGGCAATGGGTTCACGTTTTCCTAATGAGAGCTGCTGATTTCCTGGTTTTGTTAATTATACTGCGATAAAGTTTCTCTATGGTGATGGACAATGTCAACATCCAGCTTGGCTAAGGATACTATACAACACAATACCACTAGTTCTATGCTTTTTCCTTTAAACATTGCTGTGTCCAAAATGAGTTTTAAAAAGTTTAAGAACTTCCAGAGAGCATGAGAAATTACATATGAAAATATAAGAGCCCATGAATATGATTCTAGAGAATGTATCTTTTCAGGGGGACCCAGTGAGGAGGCAGCAGTTCAAAGACTGATTCCTGGCAACCAACAGCTAATGAGTTAATGAGCTCTAAACACTCAGAAAATAAGCAAATGGTATTTATTAACATTATATTTCAGCATCTCATCAGCCTCTTTAAGCAAATTTCCCTTAAAACAAGTCTGGCGACCCTCTCTAACTCTGCAGGTCAGTCAACATATCGTTTGTTTACAATCCACGTGTCCCAGAGAGTTGGATGCCAATCTAAATTTACTAAGCAAATCATGTAAATGTATCAGGACTCTGTACTACTTGAAAAAATATCCCACCAATTCTTTTTGGAAAACAAGTAACTCTTGTCTATCTTTCAGAAAAAGAGAGTTTTACTGACGAGTTGCAGGAAGGAAATGATTTGTAGCCCCCAGTTGTAGAGTGTTGGAAGAGGCGACAGTAAGAACCATGAGTTGCTGCAGTTTGCTCATCCCTCAGTATTTCCCCAGGTAACCTTATTCTCCAGCCACAGTGAATTACTCAGTCCCTGCAGACATCTGGTATGCGCACATTACCCCTTGCTTTGCCATGCTACACTCTTAGTGTAATACCTCCTGCCCAGATCAATAATCCCTGGAGATACTGTTCTTCAAGGCTCTCGTGACCTGGCTTCACCTAATCTCCTGTGAAAACTTTTTGCTCACTCCTGTCTGAGCCTCAAGTACTCCTCATACTCTCTCTGTGTGATGAGTGTTCCTGTTAGGGGTAGGTGTGTCTGGTGTACCTTCATCAGTAAGGCTGGCCTCTTCTTGATGGGAGTAGATGACAAGGCTGTGTATGCTTCTTGATCTACTCTCTTCTGAGAGTACTCCTCCTTGCATACAATTGGTGCTATGCACATGCTAGTTAGATTGAACTGGCACCACCGGGTTATATAGAAAGTAGCATGTGGAGACTATTTTGTCACCTCAAAGTCAGTTCTTGTAGAAGAGGTACACCAATTTCCAAAGGCAGCCCTGACAAGGTCTATTTGCCTATCTCTAATATGTGAACGCCTCATCTTAATGCTATAGCCTCTGGGAGCCACTGAAGGCATTTAAACTGTTAAGACAGAGAATTAACTCCTCTTTGGTTTCCTGCCACACTTTTTTCTATTTAGCATGGAGTCCTTGAGGCGTGGGGTAGTGTATGACAAAGTCAAGAACACCATTTAGCCTAGATACTATTTTTGTTCACATTGAGACCATGGTATTGCATATTAAAGAAAACCCACATGACCTGAGAGTGAAGCACATCCTGCCTGAGCTGCATTGTTTGGCGTTGTCTAAAAAGAATGACTTACACCACTAACACCAAACTGACCATTTAACAAGCTGCTCTTATTCTTTTGAGCACTTCCTATGTGGGCACTGGTGAGAACTTTCTGTTACTGCTCACATTAGAGTCCTTAAGAGTTTTCCTGGATCAAAACTAAATGGAAACTGACAATGTCTATTTCAGCTTTTAACTACCACAGGCTGAGAATGTTCAAATTACCAAGGCATTTATAGAACATTAACAAGCCCTAGCTTGAGTGGGAACTCATCAGGTATGAGTTTGAATTCAATCTCTAAACGTTGGATCTAAGTGCTATGGGAGATGGAGGGGGCTCCAGTGGATTTGAGTGTGGAGTCTTGTCCATGGTACTGAAATGCCTGTGCTCTCACTTCATCATGTCCTTTTCTTTACAACAAAGCAATAATATTCCAGCACTGGGGATGCAGAGGAAGAAGGGTGGCAAGTCTTAAGACAGTCTGGATTTTGCTTCAAACAAAAAAACAGACAAAAAATATCCTGGGCTCATGGCATATTTCTTAGTTACATTTTACTTTGTGTGTGTGTGTGTGTGTGTGCGTGTGTGTGTGCGTGTGTGTGTACATGTGTGCAGGTCAGAGGCTGATAACTTATATGACTTGCTTTTTCTCCTTACACTATATGGGTCCTGAAGATCGGAGGTTCTCTGTGACCCTACCTCTCGAGGCACATCAGCAGCCCCAATGCTCTAGTTGCTGTGTTAGCTCAGAACGACTACAAACCATTACTGAATACAAGCTTATGGCTTGCTCTAGTCTCCAGCAAAAGAAGGTACAGTTGCTCTTGGTGAAGAAGGCTTGGTGATCCCAGAAGGGAAGGCCTTGTCATGGTGACAGGCCCCTTCCTGATGTGTCCGGGAGAGAGCTGGTGGGTGAATTCCAGCTACTTGACAGGAAGCTGTACCACCCTCCTGCCCCTCTAGGAACTCTAATGAATGGGAAGCTCAGCAAATGAACAGTTCCTCGGAATGACTCAAGCCTCTTGCTGCAGAAATCTAACAGGCCACTTCCTCACCCACATCTTCAATACAGAAAATGTCAGCATATGTAACCAAAAGGGAATGTTTTCTGAGTTTCTTAAAGGAAAATTCATATTATTAACCGCAGACAGTTCGCTTTCTTAATGGAAGCACAGAAAGTCCCCAAACAAACTTGTGTAACTGTGGAAGGATTTCTCTTCAGCTGGTTGAGACTCTCCTCAAGTGTGAAATGAGCCAGATAGTATTCTGCTCTTGTTTCTTCGTCACTGAATTCTCTTTTCATGAATCCAATAAGTGTCTATTAAAATAAATAACCCCCCTAATGATTCAAGATAACCTAATCAAGAAAGCTGAAATAGATAAGAGGCTAAATACAGGGGAGACCTGTCAAGGACTTCAATGAATCTCTGCTGAGGGTGTCATCTAAACCCAAAACCAGAAATGTACTCAGTACTTGGTTACAGTTCAAGGTTAATTACATTTTACCTTGCATGAAGTGAGTGAGTGCTGCTTTTTCTAGTGTCTAAAATTGTATACTAAGTCCTAAGCTAAATCTTCATGGGGACCAATTTTCAGCTTTCTCTGGGCTGCCTTAAGCATATCTCTCACATTTCTGTGGATGTGTTTACAAAGATTGAGTCTGTAATTGAGAGTAATGAAAATTTTGTTTCAGAATGGTTCTTTAACCTCTGCTGTGCAGGGTTTAAATCAAGAGGGGATTACATAAAAATATGTCACCTCTACTGCCACAGACACATGGGAATATGCTCAACTTCACAAGTCTATGGAGGTTTACTTTGCTTTTTTTTAAAATGTATATACATACACATGCATATATGGGTACACATACATGAAAAAGCCAGTCACATGTGTACAAAAGAACAAATGTGAAACCTTGTGGTCTCCATTCATACTAGAAACATTTTAATAGCAAAATGTGCCTTACTACAATACTAAACAATAAATAATCGTGATGATGTTTCTACCACCTTAACTTCAGGCTACTTCAGGTTCTTACTCTAGCAGATGTGATAAAGTTTATACTACACAAACTTCCTCTAGAGCTTAGGAAAGCAGGGACATGTGTAGGGCTCATGCTAGGTCAGGACAAAGACTATATGGAGGGAAGCTAACAAACAAATAGTGCACATTTTGAAAGGAGTAGAGCTGCCAGTGGATGCTAATTCACATGGTGTACCCTAGGTCCTTAGGTTGCTTCCTCCTCCTTGTCCTGGCCCTGCGAAAATATCACAACAAAACAGTTTCCATGGCTGGAAGCGCTGCTAGACACCCTTGTTCTTCTCTGGAAGAACCACGGCATGGCTCATACCTCTTCCCAACAGGACTGGTGAGCCTTCAGAGAAGGCCCTTTAAGGGAAGCCAGAGTAGTTTCAAAGTCACACCTGCATTTCCAAGGGACCCATACCATAAACAGCAAAATATGTCAACTCAAAATAAAGAGAGGAAAAAAAAGGGTTGAATACCAATACCAACTTTAATGACATTCCAATTTTGGGAAATTCATGAGTACTGCGACCAACTTTCATTGGTATCTAGTTAACAATGCCAGTAAACAAGAAGACCAAATAAACAAAAACTAAGTTTATACCATAAAACAAATGGAGGGGGGCGGGGAGGCAATTCTTTATTATGAGGTTGCTATTAAAACAAACCCATGAGGGATGTCTGCTGATGCTCCGCAGTAGGTTCTCATTCCTTCAGGTTATGCCAAAAGGAGGAAAGACTGGCAAGCAGAGGCCCATGCTGATGTGCAGGCAATGCTGTGCTCATTGCCCACATGCTGTGGTTTCAGGAACCACTTCCATGGGCTGTCCCAAGACTCTGCTGTACAGGTAAAGCACACTCACTGTTTTGGCCTACTTCTGCTGAGGGTAAGTGGCACAACACAACCAGAAGTCATCCACCTTCTGGCTGTGCTTCCTGGCACCTCCTATACCACAGACATCAGCACAGCCACATATTTATTTCCAACATACTCCCAAGGATGCTATCAGGATGTGGCCTTAAAATAGTGCTGTCATTTCTTTTGCATATATACAAAATGGCGACAGTTTGGTCTCATGCAACATAAAGAATAAAGGCTAAAACTCTAATAGTGAAACGAAAGAAACAATTTATATTTTATAAATTTACTTTCCCACTTGAAGACCTTGCCTTTGTTAGATAACTTACAATATAGCTTTTAAATCTACACTACGGGAAGCAATAAACACATTCCATATAATCCCTGTCAAAGCCCCAATGGTTGGTGCAAGGAGTGTAGCTCAGTGGTAGATAACCTCCTAGACATGTGTGAGATCTAAAGCCAATCTCTGGCACCAGGAAATAGGCAAACAAACAAATTCCACTTACATTCTTCACAGAAATAGAGAGCTGCATTCTAAAGTTTATAAGGAACTACAAAAGTCCCCTAAGGTGCCAAAAGTCAGAGACATCCTACTTCTTGATTTAAGATTATATTACAGGAGCTGAGGCTGTAGCTCAGTGACAAAGCAATTGCCCGTCACACACAGGACCCTGGGGTTGATCCTCAGTACCTCCAATAATCAACTTTTGTTACAAAGCTAGTAGTGAGAATTTCAGAATGTTGCTGTAAACACAAATACACAGACTGAAGGAACAGAATAGAGGCCTTGAAACTAAATCCAAACATATAAAACTGATTTTTCAACTAGGATACCAAAAACCACAATGGGGATATGGAAGTTTAGTGGGATGAGGATCAAAAGTTTAAGGCCAGCTATGTACTGAGACCCTACTAACCAACCAACCAACCAAACAATCAATCATTAAAAAATGTTCCAGAAAACTGGATGTACATATCTAGAAGAGTGAAGTCGGATGCTTATGCCACATAAAAATCAACTCAAATTGGTGGGGGAAAGACCCAAATCTAAGACAAGAAACAGGCAAGTCAAACTACAATTTGTTAAGTTATTAGTTGAAAATTCAGAACACACATTTTTAGTGGAAATGCAGTAATAAGGCTTACAGGTCTACATAGAGGACTAGTGCATGTGAAGCACAGATTACACAGAAACCCACTTACCTGTGAGCAGACTAGAACCACCTGCATGCAGAACACAGGTTTTATGAGAATATGATGGAAGAGCTTTTCACTGTTTCCAGAAACTCATTTCGCTCTAGTTACAGAGAGCTCACCATCTTGTGTTCTCCTCTGCTCTTGCAGTGCAGAGAAGACCATCCTAATCCTGCATCCTCCTGTCCTCTTGCATGAGGAAGAAGATCCTCCCATGCTCCCTCTGGCTATAGCTGCAGAGCTCTTGGGCCTGATAAGGTGTGGGTGACAGGGAGAGCTCCCTACAAGTCTTCAAACTAGGGCCATTTCACCAATGCCCTCTGGGTCCCATTTGTTTTTGGATCACCACCTTTGCATTATCTCAGCAGCCTCGACCCTTCACTTCCCTGTGTACAGAGTGCTGGTCCACACTAGCTTTAAGAACTGATTGCAGCCCATTCACACCAAGTGTGAAGGGGTCTACTAGATGATGCTCGAGTTCTATTTGAAGTTAATTTCTAACGAAGTGGAGGACTGAGACCTATATCGAAGCTTCAGGGCTCCCAGTCTCCTCCAGTTCTTAAGAGTTCTTAATCAACAACTTCATTAATTTGGTCTCTATATGATCAGAAAGCCCTGGAGAGGCATTAACCTTCTCAGTCACCCTGAAAACTCCCAAGCCCTCCAGAGAAAAATAAGAGAATGAAAGAAGTTAAGGAAAGGAAGGAGGGAAAGCTTTGTTCTCTGATTTCTCACAACCCAAAGAAATATGTGTGCATCTTAGGGAGGTAAAATCTGGCCCAGAGTCATTCCTGCACTAGAGGCATACATTAAATATATGTAGCAAATCAAGCAACTGCGCCTGCTGCTGGGTGAGTGCTGGTGCTTCAGGATGGGGTAGCTTTTACACTGAACTGTCTTTAAAGTTATCTTATTTGGCAGTCCCACTTTTTTTTTTTTTTTTTCAGAAACGTGATTCCAGAAATACTTATCTGGTCAGCTATTTGCAATGCGGTTCTCTGTCCAAAAATTTAAAAAGAGACCATTCTTCTGAGGAAACAGAGAGACTTCCAAGTGTCTTGCTCAATTTCATCCTTTGGAATATTCAGAACCACTTCTCCAGATTCAATGAAATCAGGTCTACTGATTTCTCGGGGAGGCCTCAAAACTGGTACCAGCCAACTGGCAAACACAGTCCTCAATCAGCCACTTGAATTAATTTGGGGAGGCTGGAGGCCTTGCTAATCCCAACAGCCACAGTGCCAGGTCAATGAGAAGCTTGTGTGTCCTTCAATAGAGGTCTCAGACTCTGGTCTTCAATTTATCCTTATAAAAGAAGGCCCAAGTAACACTGTGACATGTGTGTCAGGACACAGAGAGGGTCAGGCCTGCAAAATCACTGGTGCAGCTCTTACCCCCACTGCACATTCACACATATGCCCCTTATTACTCGCTGGAAAACCATTAAACACACAGTAGTTTTGCCAAGTGGCGTTAGCATTTAACAACTTCTTCGTTTAACAGCTCCAACTCTCATTATATTTTGTCATGTGGTACATGGGATTTTTATGTGTTTAACAGTTTGGGGAGGCTCTATGGTGTTTTCATGGATTTTCATCCTATGGCTATACATATCTTAGCAAACGCAGTTCCCTAGTTTCGCTGATGAAGGGAGTTAAGAGTCATTTTCAAGAATGACTACATGGAAACTAAAAAGGGAAATAAACATTTCAATCCTTTTCAAACTCCTTTGGTATTCTCTCTCTTTCTCCATTAAAAACTGAAAGTAAGATATTGTAAAACTGCAGGTCAAAGAAGAGGTTAACCTGCAACCAATTAGTCTAAATATACTAAATATGACATTTATCATTTTAAGGACTTAATTTTTACTGAACTCTTTCTTGCTTAATAAAAATGCAATACCCAGTAACTTAGTACTATAGCACTCAGTAGTAACTCGGTACCATACCATACTTAGTAGTAACTATAGCATCCAACAGATCTGTTAGGGAGAGGGCACAGACCATTTTGCCATTTGCATATGTAGGAATGAAAGCATTTGTCATGCAAAACACAGTGGAAACCAAGCTCAAAATCAAAGGGCTCCCAAAATTATGCTGCAGCTAACTTCTACTTCCTCTGCCCTACATTAATCCTTTATCTGTGGGATAAAGAAGGGTGCCCTTGAGCAGACCTAGGGCGGTAGCTGCCCCCCTTAAGCAAACTGAGGCAGAGGGGAAGATCCCATCAACTGGTGCTGCTTTCAGAACAGAAGCCAAGCATCTGTATGCTGGGTTCCCCTGAGCATCGCACTCCCCGCAGCTCTGATGCGGAACACTTTTACTGGATAAGCATCTATGTTTTTCTGCTAAAAGATTTTAGCACTTATTCTGGAACCCCCACGTGTGTTTTCTCCTGGAAAAACAACTGTATCCAATACGTGAAGGACACACCTGACAATCACAAGGTGTCTCTGGGGCTAGGCAAAAGTGCTTATTATAGCAAAGTCAGCCCTTCGCCTGGTGGGAATAGGAAGGTGATGAGCCCTAGTTAAACGTGGTCTCAAGGAAGGGATGTTATACACAGACTAATTTTTTTTTTTAATGAAAAAATTGCTTCCCAAGGAAGAGCAAATATTTTATCAATGAGTGTATGAAGCTTTGAAAAAGGAAAAAATATTTTAACCCTTATTCTCTAATATCAAATACTTATTTAAGAGAATGAAGCCAGGTTCTGGCATTGTCTCTCCTCTGAACTCCGATGGGAGTTCCAGCAAAGCCATAGGGCAGAAGGCAGAACATGATGGGCTCCCCAGGGGTTATTACTGTTATTATTATTATAAAAACAGATGTGTTTTTATTGGAGGGGAAGGAGAGCGGTCCCAGCCCTCCATTTTACTCTTAAAACAAAACAAAAAAAAAAACCAAAAACCACTCACCTGACTTTTGTTTGCAGCCACTTTGGCAAACAGGGCTTGAGACACCTTGGCTCTTTTCATCTCCTGTTGGATCTCGTCATAAATGGCAGCTGTGATGTTGACGTTGGCGCCGTCCACCTTAATAGGGAGGTCTGTTGTCGGTGTCGAGGTTTTGGCCTACCAAGAGACCATGAAAATAATAATTTAAAAAGTGCTGCATTCAGAGCAACCATCTGTGCAGAAATTATCAGAGGGTTTCAGTCAGCTGATGCCAAACCACATTAGCTACAGAGGGACACTTCCTGTCCATTATTCTAATCAGGTTAATTGTGATTGGAAATAATTGCAATGCATTCCTATAGGACATACAGAATCCTGTCAGCTCTTGCTTCCCCTCACAGTAGCCTGGTAGATCCCAGGTAGGAAGGCGACCCTGGGCACACCAAAGTATGACATCTATCTATAAGCAAGCACACAGAACACACTCACCTTTTTCTTTGTAAAACATGACACACCTTACAAAAGAAAAAAAAACTGAGTAAATGGGTAGAGGTCTCTAAATAATAAATTATTACTCAATTTAATGCACTCCCGCGAGTACCTCTAGCTCTTTATTAAGGCTTCATGTATGTTATTTGAGTATGTGCGGCTCCTGTCATTATCGTCATTATGCTACCCAGACAGTCACCTAATTTCACCTAGGAAATCACTGGAAATGAAACAAAATTTCATTTCATACAATTCAGCTTCAGATGCCTTCCATCAGCAGCTTTCATTTCCTTAAACTCATATTGTGGTTTCATGCATTCTGCTGCGCGCGTTTTAATCGAATGATTTCCCATTAGCTTCAGAGACAAATGAAGGACAACGCAGAAGGTGTGCTTCCTGGGGTAGGAATACCCTAAACTATCCCACTCAACCTGGTCCAAAGGACTGCAAGAGAGGCCATGCTTAGTCTGATGCCTAAGCTGCCCACCTGGAAGGTCGGAGCAGATTTCCTAACCCTAGCAACACAACTCAGGCACAAGCCAGCCCTTCCCTTGGGTACACAGGCATTGCTGACTAAATGGGCCTGAGTTTGGTTCTTTGTGTCCTCACGCACTCTAAAATCCCATAACAAGAATGATGTCTGTCAATCACAACTCTCCCTGTGTTGGTGCCCTGACCTGCCCCTCCTCTAGGCTGCTACTGTGCAGGTCTGATGGAAGATAGCATGCAGTTGGGACATGGCTGACTTGTGCAAGGGTGTCTTAAGCCCTGGCCTGCCTGCTCTAAGTTCCCATGGAGGCTTCCTGAGGGAGCACGGTGGCATTTACCATCTTCCTTTGCCCTCCCCATGGCAACTTCTTTACTAGTTACTGCCAAGTCATAGTGAGTATAATTTATGGACTTCCGTGTGCCAGGCACTTTAGGAAGACTGCTAGCTTCTGTTTTATCTCATAGCTCTCATAAAAATCCAATAGTGAGTTATCCGAATTTTTATTTGCAGGTAAAAGAGTTGAAATGACAGAAGTCTTAACTTGGAATAAAGGCCATGAAATAGTAGTAAGGATGTTCAATGAACACCTTCAACTCAGGCACTTCAGGCATCCAGAGCCTCGGGTCCACTATGCTACTCCATTTCCACATTGGGGAGGCTGCTGTGGCAAGTATCCTCTTCCCACAATATCTCAATCCTCTAGATTCTTTTTTCTAATCAAATTATGTACCTCATCCACTGCACGTTCCTTGCTAGGAGAATAATAGAACATTTCTCAGCTGTCGATCACTATCCCTGTGTACTTCATTGCTTAAATCCTCACTTGAACACTTAGGGCTAAAACACAGTGGTAACTGTGGTGCATGGGTAAGATTCTCAATTCTAGCATCAGTGTAACTACAGTTCAAATTCCCACTCTACCAGGGAGCCATGCGAACTCACTTATGCCAGCTGTTTAGCCCAGAGAAGCCTGTTTCCTCACTGGAAACACAGGAATGTCACCACAAACCAGCAATGGTGGAATTCATGCAGAATGCTCACAGTACTTTAATTTCAAATCGAGAACATCTTCAATGTATGGATAAGCGGATAATTAAAGTGTTAGAGGATTCTGGAAAATGATTTGTATAAAACTGCCTATGTGTACAAAGTTGCTCCTCCAAATGAGGACAGTGTGGTTCTCTCTCACATCCACCCTCAAATAAGAGCTCTGTAGAAATCTGCATCTTTTTTTTTCCAGTTATGAGATGGGGTGTCATGCTGGCCTTGAATTTGCCTTGTAACTACTGACTGTGAATTATGATCCGCCCATCTCCAACTCTTAAGGGCTGACAGCAGTCATGAATCACTGTGTTCTATTGCTGTTGTTTGTACAAAGCATCTTTATTTTATTTTGTTTTGTTTTTTAGAGACAGGGTTTCTCTGTGTAGCCCTGGCTGTCCTGGAACTCACTCTGTAGATGAGGCTGGCCTCGAACTCAGAAGTCCACCTGTCCTGCCTCCCAAGTGCTGGGATTGAAGGCATGCACCACCACTGCCTGGCGCAAAGCATCCTTATTATTGAGATATGTCAGAGCGAATTTTAAATACATAGACACATGGGTACGCATGAAATGTTGAAAGTTTCGTAATGAAAGTACAAGCGTGGTTCTAGGATTATAATCCTCAAAAGTATGTCTGAATATTTCATATGTATTTTCAGAAGTAAAAAAAAAGCAGTAAAATTAAATACATAACTTCCTGTACTTATCCATAAAGGAAGTTTTATCTAGGAAATTTCAAGATTGGATCCTAATTCAGACAAGGAAAACGTCCTAATGTGAAGCCATGTTACGCTGCTCAGGCTCTGGAAGTGATCAGGGCTTTGGAAGGGTGCCGCTGATACAATCTCGTTAGAAAAATATTACAAAGACACAGAAAACAAAACAAACTGACCTGTGCCACTTCCTAACAAGTACAAGTGGCCTTCTTCCAAGAGAGCTAGCTGCCTGGAGGCGGGGGCTAGGGGTGGGACACAGAGTAAAAAGTGTGACTGGACACTCCAATAATGGCTAAACATCCTTTTAAACATTGTAAAAGTACTACTGAATTTACTAGTAGTCAATATTAATGCAAATTGTCAATGTCCTAACAACAGCTCACTATGTATTCTTTGATATTTAAAGAGAAATAAATTAAAAGGCTTGGTTGCAGATGTCCAAAGTAAGTAGTTGAGACCTTAAGAGTAAGTATGACTCATAATTTACAAGTAAAGCAATTTGGCAGGACATGACAGAAGGTGATCCACAATTACAAATCTACTGTAGGGTGCTAAAATAGAATCAAGATATCTGGGAAGACAATGACAATATACTCGTGAAGGCCCTAATATTCCTACCCAAATAAAGTTCTAATTCTGTGTTTAATCAGCTTCTTGGAACTTATCAGAAAGCAAACCAAGAAGAACAAAACTATAGTTTATTAGCAAAGTAACCTTTTATTTTAAATGTACCCAGTTTTCAGTTTTGCACAAATAGGCGTGCTCCAATGCTCCAATTAACCTTTGGCTTTGAGAACCATCACTCAGAATTTATGCAATCCAGAGAACCAGCGAGTGAAATGGCTTTATTTATGTCAACAAAGTAGGGAAAATTTAGGGGAACTAGGGAATAAGTGAAAATGAGCAGCTTGCATTTGAACTGGAAATGTGGCCTGCCTACTTTGAGCTCTGAACTCAAAGTAGAAGTGTGCAGAGAGGGAGGCCAGAAATTCCCAAATCCTAGAGTGATGAAAACTGAGGCCTCCTGTCACCAGGACCAATCGCTCTGGCCCAGCTCTTGTACCCACCCCCACCCCCCACTGAACTTTTCCACCATGTTTC
>NW_022196896.1:83157872-83163769 GCF_008632895.1 Mastomys coucha
TACACATGAGTGCAAGATCCCCCTGGAGCTGGAGTTACAAACAAAAACAATAATCAATCTTAACCTTGGAGCCATCTCTCCAGCCCTCCATTTTATCTTCGTAAATTGCTCATAGCAGGATCTGAACTGCTGTTTCTTGCCCTCAACCACACCTCCACCCCCAGAAAAATAAACAAGCAATGTGAGGAAAATAAAGTAGTTGTTATACAAACATACTCCCACAGGAACCCCACTTCTTCTTCTGAAACTGTATAATAGACAGGAACTCACCTCCTACCCTTGCCCTGTCCCCTCACCCACTTAGGTGGAAGAAAGGGATTATCCTAAAGAGAAGGGAGTAAGACACCACCACAGCACAGGATTACCTCCTGGTACAGCCAGAGGCTAAATCCTTTGACCTGGTCAATTATGTTTTTTGGTTTTCAGGGAAAAACAGAATGTGAAGTAAGAGGTTTTGTACGTGAAGTCTGGAGCAGACAGCTCACCTGTGGGGTTCGGGAGGAGCTGGGACTGCTAGAAGCAGAGGAGACCATGCTCACATTGGGGTTCATGCTCCGCTCTCGCTCATCCTGGTAAATTCGATCACGCTCCACTTCAGGCAGGTTGAGGAAGTTCTGCATGGCCCTCAGGTTTACTAGAAGAGACTGAGACGCAGTCCTGGGATCTTCTTCCTTACGCAGTATCTCTGACAACAATCCCTGGTAGAGTGGGGAAAAAATAGGCAAAGTCATGTCTACAGATTTATGGGCATGGCTTCCATCTCCCTCCCCAACCGCACCTCTATTTGTTCGGCATAACCAGCTTGAGAGGATATCAGGAACACGCCTAATTCTTTAGGAGTCTGTATGAATGTGTTCCCTTTCCGGGGCCGTGCCTTATTTTAGGACTTCTCTATTCTGCCACCTCATCATCGCTGTAATAATCCTATGTGCGCCAATGCCAGCGAGCAAGGTAGGCGCTCAGGAGGAAATATGGAGCTGCAATTACCACCAGGTGCCTCCAGCGAGTATTTCAGGAGCTGTTAGAACTCTCTCTGCTTGAAACTGGGAACTCTTGGCAGTCCTGCTTAGCTTTATGAATCTGCCAAGTTTGGTAAATTTAGTTCCGACATTTAAACAGCATGGGAGATTTACATCGATTTAAAAAAAAATAATAAAAGTTTGGCTGAATTTCTGTATGACCGGACACTGATTTCAATATAGATGTCTCCTAAGGTAAAGGGGGATGGGGAATAGGAAGCAAACGTAGCCTGTCAACTCTGATAACGTCTCAGCCTTCACGCACAGCAGTTATGCTTTCATAGGTACTATGAGGCACCCCAGACTTTTGTGGGGTACCCACATGGGAAGCTCTAATTTCAAGTGATGAAAATATGGTCACATTAGCTAGGGATCGGGACATGCTCTAACTATGGTGTCAATAAGCTCTGATGTCCTGTTGGACTCGATGTTCTCTGAATTTGGGACTCAACTAAGTAAGGGCGTTTTAAAAGCAGTGTTTCTGTGTACTCTAGTGACACAGAACTCACAAAGGTTTTGTTGATACTCTAGTAAAGCAGCATGGCCCAAGAGGACAGTCAGAGACAAGCTAGAGAAATAGCTCTTAACCTACAGGTCTTGACCCTGATAGGGTCAAATAACCCTTCACAGGGGTCGCCTATCAGAGATCCTGCAGATGAGATATTTACATCACAATTCATAGCAGGTGCAAAATTACAGTAATGAAGTAGCAACAAAAATAATTTTATGGATGGGATCACCACAACATGAGAAACTATTAAAAGGTTGCACCATTAGGAAAGTTGAGAACCACTGAGCTAGAGCAATATCAAGACAGAGGCAGATCCATTACTGTGGCAAGCACTTGTTGAATGACCACACAGACGCATCATTTCATATTCTCAGCTTTTATCCTCCTGCAAGGCACTGTGAGATGAGGGTTTAGGACTGTTCCTCCAAGAAGAGCTAAGATGTTAATCCTGTACTTTGAATACACGGGCAAGCCGAAGTCACACAAAGTCACTTCTATAAACTGTGGTAAAGCACTGCTGGTCCCAACTATGTTTGCACTGAGGGAAATTAATGTAAGTGCAGGAGATGCTGCTCACATACAAAACAGCAGTGCCTGTAAGGAGAACTGTCTCCTGGCTGGATATAAGTCTGCAGGGTATAGTGGGCATTTTCATATACATTATTATATTGTGCTGTAGCATAGCAAATGCCACTTATAGGGAGGCACATCACAGAATTACCAACATTTCAAGGAAGTATAATCATCATTCAGAACACCACATAGGGGCTGGAAAGATGGCTCAATGGGTAAAAGCACTTGCCTGATTACCTCGGTTTGATTCTTGGGACTTACATGGTAGGTGGAGAGAACTTACTCCTGCAACCACGTGCACTGTGATACGTGCATGCACATGCATGGGAGTATGCACAACATACCATACACATACACAGAGATACATAAATAAACCTAGTTTTAAAAATCACACAAAATGACTATACTACAACAGTATGCCATCTGCTAGCTCTGAACCTGGAGTTCACATTACTTTGATTAGAGGAATCCTAATACTTGGGAGAAGTGCCTACACAAACATAGCTAGGAAGAGGCACACGTGTTTGCTTGAGGTCAGAATGTGAATAGGGATAAAATATACCACATAATGAAGCTAGAAGAAATGTTAGTGTGTGTGTGTGTGTGTGTGTGTGTGTGTGTATGTGTGGCTGTGGGGGGGTTTGTGGGGGAAGCTATGTGCTGTATGTGGGCATGCACATAAGTGCTCAAGGAAAGAGCAAGGTAGGTGGTATGTGTAAAAATATCCTACTGCTAAAATGATTAGAGGACAATCAGGATCTCACGGCATGCTTTTAGAAGCAACAAGTGAGGCACTTGTCTTCCAGGAAAGTATGCATTCCATGAATCAATTCTCCTGAAATTAAGAGTCACTTGTGCCTTGGGTCACCCTGCTTCCCATTTTAACTGAGCAACCTGAAATGTTCATAATGGATTTGCTTCAAAGATTTTTTTTTTTAAATCTCTAAAATAATATGAAGAAAAGAAGTGGATTTTAAATTGCTCCCAATTTCCAAAGTCAGTAAGACACTAGATTGATACTCTCTAAGCTTTCTTTCATAATGAACCATGCACAGAAAGAACGAGTTGGTTGTCTCCCTCCTCCCCAGCCATTTTCCTTTCTCTCTCCCCTACCTACCTTCAAGATTGAAATAAAGAGATTTTAGGGTCATCATGGAGATAATCACTATGATTATAAATCATAATATCTTAGAGGAAGAGTTTAATTAATTCTTTCTCCATAAAATTATTTTCATGAGTCACATAGTATATTATAGCAAATGCTCTTACATATGAAATAGTCATATAAAACACTATTGTTCTAATACACCATATCTAAAGACTATGTAGGTTCCAAAACAAAACAAAAAGATGTCATTAAAATCACTGAGTGTTTTGATTTGTTTCTTGAGTTTACTTTATGGTTTTACTTTAAAACTGCATAGGATCCTTGTTCTACACCAGTCACATTCTAGAAAGCCTTCTAGGAAAGTTTATCCCTCTCTCAGACAGAGCACCCTTGAAGATGGTTGCTGGTCAACATCACTGCTGAAGCAAAAGGCAGACAGACAGCATTTGTATTTTAAGTGCATGGTGGGATATATTGCTTCTGTCAAGTAATTTACCTAATTGCAGATACAGTCCCAAATGAACAAACTTGGCCAGTATCCCCTTCATACACAGCCTCCAAAAAATTACAACATTGCTCCGAGTCCTTTACCTCAACTCTCATGAGCATGGCAGTGGTCCCAAAGTGCATTCTTTCCACTGGGGACATTTTCAATGGGAAGTGACTAACTAGAGTGAACAAGACCTTAGCGGTTTTGGTTTTGATTTTTTCACTTTAGCTATTTGTGTCCCTTTAACTACTGTAAAGTAAGATTTTAAAGGTGTGGTGTAAACTCTATAGACATGCATGTGAAGTGAATCTGGTTTGTTGGAAATCATCATCACATACACACACACACACACCACCACCACCACCACTACCACCACCACCACCACCACCACAACCCAACCCACTAATTATCAAGATGAGTAAATGTTTATCATATTGAATCTGTCTTGAATGGAACATAAATTAATAATTTATCTTACATCAATATTTCTAAAGCCTTCACTACTATGTCACCTGGCATTCTAATTATCAACCAGCTAAGCAGGAGGTGTCACTTGGATAGTGCCATTATGTAGCCTGAGATATAGAAAATGTGGTGCAGCTCCTGGGCTCTGGAAAAAAAAAAAAAGATGCACTCCTATCAATTGGAAAGTCATGAAAGGGAATTAATAAATTAACCAGGATAATGCTTATTAAACTTTCATATCAGTGATCATATTAAAATATACTGCCAGTGTTGAGTAAAGTGGCCATTAAATATTTGCCTCATTGTAGGCAATAGAACCTTCTCCAGGGAGACATAACAGTTCCCTCAGTGGTGTGAGCCTACTTTCATAAGACAAGGAAACATGTTGCCTGCAAGGGTTCAGGTAACACAATGTGCACATACCCTCCACATTAGTTCCTGGGTTTGAAGTCACTGGAGAAAAAAAAAAAAAAAGGTTTGAGCAAAGAGAGCCTAGAGGCAGCTTTCCCCGGCTGTCAATGGGGAGTTTACAAGCTTGGCAGACCACCTCTGCTAGGACCAGGAGAGAATAGATGCTTTGGGAAGGACCTCATTGAAATTAAGATAATTCAAACTACAAAACAACAAACTTTAAATGCAACCTGGCTTGCCTGATGATACATGCCATCTTCAGATAAAAGGAAGAAACTGAGGTGATTTTTAAAGTAAAAGAAATCATGTTTGTCTGTTGTAAAAAGTATTCCTAAGTAACACTGAAGGAACTTCATTTTCTATCACTGAGCTTTCAGTTTCAAAACTTCATCAACTGATACAATGTTTCCTTATATTTGTGTACAGGATACATGCTGACACTCATAAAGGTATGGTACATATTATAGGGACTGACTTTCAAGCTTGCACACAAGCCTTATCACCTTCTCAGGAATAGCTGACATAATAGCTTTCAATCCTGAAGAGAAGGTGTACCTGCATGGACTAGGTCTGAGGTTTAAGAATTGTGTAGACGCAGGAACTCCACCAGCCCAGTGGCACTGGTTCCTTCCTATCTGTCTTGGCCAGTGCCCTAAGCAGCAGACCTTGGGCCCAAATTTTGCAGCCAGTCCCACAGCATCCAGAGGTGGCTCCCCTCCCAGGCACTCTGATACACCCAGGATCAGAGGATCAGAGGTGAGGAGGACGCATCTGTCCCAACACTGAGAGCAGCTGGGTTGGGACCCAGGCACACAGGAACTCTGCCAGCCCAGTGGCTCGGGTTGCTTCAGGTCTGCCTGGGCCAGTGCCCTGAGCAGACCTTGGGCTCAAACTCCTCAGCCAGTCCCACAACACTCAGAGGAAGTTCCACTCCCAGGTGCTCTAATAAGCCCTGAATCACAGGATCCCAGAATCACAGGATCACAGAGACTGCTTGACTCTGAGGAGTCAACATAACCAGGATCACAGAAAAGATGGGCTCCAGTCAGATTTAGCAAGGGCAGGTAGCACTAGAGATAACCAGATTGGGGGTGGGGGTGGCAAGCATAAGAAAATAAACAACACAAACCAAGGTCACTTGCCATCATTAGAACCCAATTCTCCCACCATAGCAAGTCCTGGACACACCATCACACCAGAAAAGCAAGATTCAGATCTAAAATCACTTTTCATGATGATGATACAGAACTTAAAGAAAGACATAAATAGCACCCTCAAAGAAATACAGGAGAACACAGGTAAACAACTAGAAGCTCTTAA
>NW_022196896.1:83164942-83165478 GCF_008632895.1 Mastomys coucha
CTAGAAGAAGCAAGAAAGTAATCTTTCAACAAATCCACATAAACCTAATTCCACTTCTTACAATAAAAACAACAGAAAGTGGCAATTACCTTTTCTTAATATCTTAATATGAAAATTAATATTACCAACATATCCTAATTGATTGAAATCCAAAAATATGAGGAATTAGAAATTTGTTGACTGTCATCCAATGGTATCTCTAATTTGGTAATTGGAGAAACAGGTCCAATACTGTACAATCCATATACAATTTCGGCTTGTTTGTATGTGACAGTGTCTTGCTGTGTACCACATAATGGTCTTCAAATCATGCTTTTCCTATCTCAGCCTCTCTATTAGTAGTATTGTTTATTTGATGATTTTACACTATACTATCGTTTTCAGGACATCTTATATATTTCAAAAGTATTTATACAGCCAAAAGAAATGTAGACAATTAACTTGGGAGTTGGCTTGTATGAGAACAAAAAAGAGTGAGACTGAATGCTTTGCTTGACATTTGTAACTCTTGTATCAAGTTTGAAGAAAAGGACTTT
>NW_022196896.1:83166054-83191641 GCF_008632895.1 Mastomys coucha
GGGGGGTCTCTGGGAGGAGTTGGGGTACAAAAGGGAAAAAAGAATGTGATTTAATTCTATTTACTTAACATATGTTTTTAAATGTTAACAGATAAATTGAAATCATGGATCTTTTCTCATCATAATGCAATAAAACTTAAATCAATAAAAAAAAATTGACAAAAAAAAAAAAAGAATTGTGCAGATCCTCAGAGAGCAGGATGGATTTGAACAATTATTCTTTATATGTGGTTTTCAAGTTTTTGGCACAGTTCTAGAGTTAGGCTAAATAGATCACACACACACAAAACAAATAATTATGGAAACACTAAGCCAGACATCGTCCCTCAACTGTTGAGGGAAGTCCTAAATCTAGCATAAGTGTCCCAAAGATCAAGAGCTCCATTAATTCCTTTCTTATTTATATTTTGGTTAAAAAAAAATCAGGGAAAAGGTAAAAAGACAAAAAGAAAAAGATCCTGCTTCCAGAGTTCTCTGCATGGTGGGAGCAAGGTTTTATAGGAGCATGCTGGAAAAGGTGTTGACTGTGGTTGTTCTTACTGGCACACCAGTGGCCTAGCATTCAGGAGGCAGAGGCAAGGTCATGAGGTCAAGGCTATCCCTGGGTCATGCAGGGAAACCCTGTCCCAAATAGGAATAAGGGAAGAAAGATAAACAGAAAGAGCAATGGGGAAGGGAGCAGGAGAGAGGAGTGAAAAGAGGAAGGGGAGTGTTGGGAGATGAGAAGGAAACAGGAAGAAAAAGGGAAAAAAATGACAACCGCCATAAATTCCAAATACTGCTAGCACCATCCTGGTTCAAAATAAGATGTACTGCTAACTGTGGGACTGGAGCGGCAGGCTTTGTGGAGGTGGTGAGATAGGGTCTGACTGAATCTTTAAATATGAGTAGCACCTGCAGGGAGAGATAGTGGTGCAGCCAGGAAAGACAGCAGAGGAACATCTGAAAGAAAAGAGGCCACGCTTTTTCCAGACAAGCAAGGGAAGTAAGGGAAGTGTGCTTTCTTGGGTGAAAAACTGATACAGTGGTATAAGACCTTCTGAAGGGCCAATGACCATGCACATTAATAAGATCTGGAGGTACTGGTGTGCACACACACCAAACAGCACACACTGCCCCCCAAATGAAGCGACGTTAGATAATATGCTCTGCCTTTTTGTCACCTGCAACAAATTAGGCTTTCAATATGCAAAACATCTTCCTTCCAGAAAAACAAATGATCATGATGCCACTTAATTGTAATTTAATGAGGCATAATTTATTTTTTAAAGTGATATACACCAGGTGTGTAGGGGGACGTGGAGGAGCCAAAGCCTGGTGTTTGTCTAAGAATCAAAGTAGCTGGAGGCCGTCCCCATCCCTATAAATTACATATGTGGCTGCTTGTGGCCATTGAAATGGGAGACAAAAAAAGGCAACTTGTGGTGTTTATGTATTATTCCAACAGAGAGAGGTAACTCGATCCATAAAAGCAACTCACTGGCCATACAGCAAAGAGTCTCAAAGTCTGGGCTCCAATCTGGCAAGGGCAGATATGAGAAGGTTACATTAGCCCCTCATGTGTGGTGCTGAACTGTGCTCCAAGGAAACCCATCCAGGCCATACTACTTAGAAATACAGAGACTGGGAGTGTCAGAAAACACACACCCTATTTCCTCACAGCATGCTTTACTCATTAACTCTGAGACAGGCGAATACATTGCACAGGGTATTTAGTGGCAAACCCTTCCAGAAATCAAGTGACAACTCCTATGAAAACGTATGATTCAAGAATATATCACAGTGATTCTGAAAGTATGTGTTTACAATGGCATATTGTTTGAAGCAGATGATGTCATAAGCAATGGCAAGATTTTAAAAAATCTGAAGGCAAAAAAGAAAACAAAGAAACAAACAAACAAACAAACAAGACCCCCAAACCAATCCGCAGCTTACTCCCGTTTTCCAGATTAACATGACTGAAAAGCAGACACAGAGGAGGCTTTCTGGGGACTTGGGCCACTCTCCTATGTCCCCAGGTGTATGACCGCTCTCCTTGAATAGAGACAGGGAAAGAAGGCCCTCTCTGTGTTGTTCATATTTCACTATCCTTTTTGAAGGCTTATATCAGCCTTAATTCTCATTCAGTTCTGACGTCCAGGCTCAGGTAACAAGAGAAATTATTATTGTTGTTGTTGTTGTTATTATCATTATTATTATTTTACAACCAATTAACATCAGTGCCCTCTTAACAAGCCACGTAAAGTCAAATTCCTAGTCTGATCCTACATAGCAAACTCTTCACACATTGGAGGTTCACTAGGAGTTCCACAGAGCAGTGAAGCCAGGGGCATGTAGGTGGCTCCAGTAGACTGGCATCCACTGTTTAAAAGTTGGCCTTCCTCACTTCATTTCTTTCTAGATGCTTCTGAGGCATTTCTCCCTCTGTTTACAGATATAACAGGTTTTCCATAACCTACAACTGTACTATGATCCTGGCTGTTGAAAGTCATTTGTGTAATGCTAAAAATATTCACCCCACCCCCAACTCCCAGAGCTCTGCTGAGCCATGAAGCCAAAGTACTTAGTCTGATTTGAATAAAACCTATACTGGGCACAACAATGGCAATTTGATTTTTATTATTAAAAATGATGTGCTAAATCCTCAAAGAAGATGTCGTTATTACATTAGTTTAATAAAATTTCTTTTATTACAAAATTTCTTTATTGAGAAAGACAGCCTATGCATGTCGTATTTTGTAGTATGGATTAGAGAGAATTGAACACCTACAGGGAATTAATGTACTCTGCAAATAAGAATGCACTTATAAAAGTATCTCCTAAAGGCCAGAGATACACCATTCAAAGCACTGCAAAGGTAGGCATATGAGCACAGATAGCCCTCCTTTGGACTGAGGTGCAGTCTCACATTTATACCTCTCATCCTCCTTCACATTAGCCACTATAAAAGCTATCTGTCTGCCATCAGATAAAGTCACTAGGGGCCAAGTCTCTATATTTTGTGCTTGGTGATGAGCTAGTGATATGGAGAATATACAGACCTTTAAGAAAACACTTATTCATTACAGTTCAGGGAGGGAGTTTTATCTTGGCTAAAGAGTCTATAGCAGGCCTGAGCAGGCCACATAATTAAAGTCTGTCTCTTGAAGCACTCAAGATCATTTTATTCAACCTACTGACAGTAACACTTTGCCTCATGCAAATCTCACTTTGGAACAACTACGCCATATACCTTAAGTCTGTAATTTATAAATACTTGAGTCATGAGAAACCCCTTCCTGGTGCATTCAACAAAACTTGACCATGCTACCTGGCATATCAATATTATACATGCAATACAAGATGAATGCATACAACAGAACATTCTTAAACATTCTGAAAGCTAAAAGAGCCTGTGCTGTCTTGAATATAACATCCCTGTCCAAGCCACAGGCTGGCAAGCCCAACAGAGGAACATCCTCAGCCCAGCTCTTGTCATGGCTGCCATTTTAGCACACAGAGTCTATGTCTTTAAGACATAATCTATGTCCGTCTTGTCTTTAAGAAATGATAAGCACCACAACTGGTCTACACATGTACATTCAAAGCCAACATTTTCAGAACACACTAGCACCAAAAAGCAAAAGCAGAAGAATGAGCAGGTTGTCTTTGCAAACACTCTGTCAGGGATGCACTCAGTTCTGGGCACAGACAGAGCGTCTACACACACTGCAAGTAGCAGGCACAATGGCTATCTTATTCATAAAGTTCTAGACCCTGGTTGTCCCTCGTTTCCATGAATGTTCTATGAAATAACTACTGATAACCCATTCCCCACATTTACTAGTTTGACTCTTTTATCATAACATTAGCAAAGTTAGTGCTTTCCAAACACAAAACAAAACAAAAAGTACGATTACTGAGTATTTCTATCTCAAATACATTAGATGCTTTTAGAGACAAGTGAAGCAAGAGCTGTCCTGCAACACCACAGTGCTGTGCTCCTTCCTGCTGTAAAAGATACACATTAATTCCTATCACCTCCAGGGTCGGAAGCACCTATTCTCGTCTAGTCCACAGGGGACTGCGGCCCTTATATGCCATAACAGGACTATTGGTTTGCATCTGCTGCCTGTACCACCTTGAGAAAGGGGTTGTGTCTTGCAAGCCCTGCTGCATGATGGCAGAGATGACTGAGAGTTAAGCCAGTATGACAGGAAGCTTGACTTCAGGCTTCCTGAGCTCAAAACTGTACTCGAATTACATACCGATCAATCACTCTCCCTAGGGCAGATTTCCTCACCTGTAACACTGAAGTAATTCTACTTCTCCCACAGCACTAACATGAATACAGAGATGAACTCAGGACTCACTAGATGGCAGCTATCGTGGGATGCCTGGCAGACCTTTTAAATATATAACAAGAATCTGTAAAATGTGAAAATGAGTCAAACATGTTGAAATATAGTCATTTTAAATTTAAAGGTTTGAATATTCAGAGTATATCAGTTAAACTCTGCTAAATAATTTCCCAAACATAAGGCAAAAATATAAACAATAACTTTCAGGAAGTGAGATAATTAAAATTATTTGGGCTATTAGAGGGAAATATAAAGAGGGGTAAGAGTTATATAAAATGGAATGACTATATGAGTTTTTCAGGTAAGGTGAAACTAAGATAGTAATTGTTGTTGGACGTGATGGCACAAACCTGTAATTCTGGAACTTGGGAGGTAGATATGGACGGATGAAGAGTTTGAGGCCATGGACAGAGACCTGGAATGTTCATGGGCAGCTTGAGCTATGTGAGACACTGTTTCAAAAACACCAATCACCAAGAAATAAACTGTATACTACAAAAAGTTATGTAAATTTCCTACCTTATATAACATATAAAATAATTAAAACTAAGCTTTCATCTATATCATCATTTCAAATGGGTCATAGTTATCATAGTAGATCATGAAGTTAATTTCATACATCAAACCCAATTTTTATAATGAATTGGAATTCCAGAAATTGGAAAATATCAAATTGCTTTAATTATAGTATGAATATAGTTTTAAAAGGGCTTTTTTTCTCTTTCATGAAGATTTTACTTAGCAATACATAGAGCTAGAGACAGGCATGATGAGCACACAAGCAGGTGCCTACCAACCATGACTTACAAACTACTCCAGATGGGCATAGTGGCAGGTAAGAAAAAGTTCAGAAGTAGATGCCATAGTCCATAGAGACCATTTTGAGCACAAAAATTACGGAGAGATTGAAATTGCTTAGAAAAGCCCAAAGACTTCAAATTAATACCGTTGTATTTATATCACAGCATTTCTGGGCTTTAAAACTTAATTCACTTTATTTGAACAAACATGCATATAACTCTAGCCAAGGTTCTCATTTCACTTAATGGCCACAAAAAGAACACTCCTTGAATATACTGTTTTAATGCTTATCAACTAAACAATGATGAAATCTGTAAACAATGAGAACTAAAAGTAGTGTTTCCATTTCCTCTGTGAAGTTTTTACAAAAGTATAAAATATGGCCTAGGCCTTAAAAGAATACAACAGTAGATGCTCACAGCAGAAATCCAGGTTCTTATGAAGCTAGCCTCAGGAGAGGCAGATACAAATACTGAAGATGGAGGGAGACTCCTTCTCTGTGTGAAATGAGTGGACCAGTACGTGGGAGACAATAGTGAAAAGTGACACCAAATTATCACCAGAATGGAATTTTCTATTTCCAGGTCATGAAAACTTTAGATTTGCTACGAGTCTGGTGACTAACTTGTAAGGCCATCAGTTAAAAATAGGAGGACCACACAGGACAGCTGTCATTACATTAGTTCACTCTGAGTCTCTGTTTTGTGAAAGATGGAGAAAACGAATCTCTCCATCTTCTGTTACCTACACTTTCTATTTCAGGTAGACTGGGGAGGGAGGTTGAGTTGTGTAGTTTTCTACTTGCTGAAATCATCCTCTCCTTTACCAGAGGCATAGACAGAGCAAGCTCTGAGCCTGTGCAGTTTAGTCGCTGGCCTAACCACATGCTTTTTGGCTGAGGTTGCCTAAAAGGCACTAATTAACAATAATCCCTTATTTGTGTGGGAGGTACTAAAATAAGATTGCTATCTAGAGAGCCACCCCCTCATGCTATCCAATAACTTTGAGACACTGCTATCTTGGGAGATATTAATATTATTACAATCTTTAAATCTGAGAATTCAAGCCAGTGATTTTGAAATGAAAGATTATTTTATGAAGTAAGTAAGGCCATCGCTCCCTATTTTATTAATGTAATGTTCTGAAATCAAAAGAGGGTATATCAAAAATTCAATAACATGTTCATGCCTGACATGCAGCACTTTATATTTACAGCCCACCTTTCAGGGAGTGGACTTCCTCTTTCTCCATGTCTCCTTGTTATTTTATAACCAGCTCACTGGACCATGGAGTCAAGATTTACATTGTGGTCCATGACTTGCAAAGAGCCTGGATCTCAGCTAGATACTGAGAAATCATCCTGTCTGACACTATGTCAGCTGACAATGAGTATGAGTATCTCAGAGGTAACATTTTATACAAATATAAATTACAATATAAAATTAAATTATTCCCATCTCTCGCTAACAGTATGTATAAATCAAACTATGACATTAAAAGACAATTTCTGCCTCCTCCAAAAGAGACCCACACTAAGACATCCAAGAATTGAGCTATGATTTTTTTTCCTGTAGTTGTTACATATCTCTGTCTTTCTGATTGTGTTGCTTCAGATTCTGATGCTTAGCAAGTTCTTAGAAATTTTAACCCTAGCAGTTAGGACCAGGCACATATTCCAAATACTGTGTAAATAAAGCATAAATCAAAATCCACACCGTTTCATACATGGTGTTTGCATTTTCAGCAGCTGGCCTTCCTGCCAAATTTTCTGATACATCATTCAATCTAATTTTCCAATCTGCTGAAAACATTCTCCAGTTGCTGAGTGACTTCATAAATTGTATTTATGACCCTGGTCTTAAGTTTCTTCAAATGATGTGGCTTTGATGAGTAAACTGTAAGTTTTTTTTTTTTTTTTTTTTTTGGTGTCTCATAAAAACTAAGAAGTAGTCAAATGAGGACATGTCAATCAAATGAGACCCCACTGGATATTTAGGGTCCTGTTCTCCATCAGATAAGACCAGGATATTTGCACTGCTGTTCCAAAGAGACCTCTGCTAAATGGCGTGGATTGTCATTAACTGAAGTAGCAGGTCACCAAATCAAAAACTTGCTATGCTGTTCTAAAGTAGCACATTTTACTACATGTACCTATTCTTCTACCAAAAATATGTGTCTAAGAATCAGTTCAGTAAGTCTTACCTGACCCCTCTCCTAGAGGAAAAGAAATTGAACATGAACAACGGGCACGAGATAAGTCTCATTCTCAAAGGCATCCATGTCTTACTGCCGGCCTATAGGGATGGCCCCTGTGCTCTGTGGGCAACGTAAAGGGAAGAGGAGGAAGGGTGTGAGGCCAGCCCTAAGTTCCCTCTTCTGGCCGGCCGCTGCTCCTGTTCACATGTGCCACTGCGTCCGTTCCACTGGATTTACCCTAGTTTGGATCAAAGCTTCCTCTACTTCATTTAACAGATTTGCTCAGACGGAAGGTCTCGGAGGAGAAGCGATGTGAGTAAATGGGGACTTCTGAACATATGAATATGTAGGTCATTGGATTTTTAAATAAATTAGAGAATAGTTTACCTATTAAGTAAAAGTCACTGTACATATTTTATGAAACATTACTTATTATAGGTCAGTGGACACCAGTAATCTGAAGCCTGAAAACATTTCCAGGAGCCTTTCATCCTACATGGGCCTCTGACCGAGATTTTCAAGTCTATTCTTTAACAAGGAAAACAGAATGCTTAAAATTAGGATTCAAAATCACGTTTAAAGGTGCAAAGACATAAATGGGGTAGATAACCGAGTGATTTACTTCATGTTCGGACCTAATGAGAGAAAGGTGCCAACTGAAGACGAATTCAGGATTCAGACGCAGAAGAAAACATGTGAACAGAAGTGAGAACCTTACAGAAATGGCGACTCAACAGACACCATCTGCATCTGGGGTCCAGCAGTAGGGAGGGGCAGGGCCAGGGAGCAAAGCTGCTCCAAACTCATGTTACCAGCACACCACAGCTGATCCCACTGAGGTTCTTTTCACAAGGCAATGGTGGTACACTTTTAAGGCCTCAAGTCCCATTTCTCTCCTGAATCTCATTCCTACATATCCACAAATTCTCTCATTCCTAATCTCGATCTCTCCTCCCAACGACCCCCTGTCTCTCACTCTTCCCCCCACTTCCAATAATACTATTTTTCACTCAGTGAACTGAAGAGCTATAGGGTTTCAGGTTTAAAATAACTATGGCGCTAAGAAATAGCAGAGACAAGCTATTCTAGCCCTACACAGCGTATGTAGTTGCTTTGTGGAATGAATGGGTACAGATCAGATACTACGCTTTACCCTCTTGTGGCATAAGCAAATGCCAGTGGCATCGAAATGGCATGGGCCTATAATCTTGAGATAAAAATTCCTATGCAAGAGGTTTATTAATAAAATCTTCCAAGGGACAATGAAGGAGGGGACAAAAATCTAGACCATGTTGGAGCTTCAAGCTGATTATACCTATCAGAGCAGTCTCTTCCATGGGGGAAGAGGTGGTCATTGTGTGGCTCCTCTCACACAGTCCCTTTTCCAGCTCTTTATCAACATCAAGTAGCCTAAGGACAGTTCTTAAAATGAAGAGCCCACATCAGAAGAATAAGGATGAGTGTGGAGCAGCACACACAAAGCAAGGGTATGTGTCTGCTTCTACGGTCCCACAGGGCCATAAGAGAATGGACAGATAAGAAAACAGCTATTGCTGCTGCCTCACTGTACTCCTTTGTTCCCTTTTGCTACAAAACAGCTTGACAAGCAGGGCTAGCCATCCTTTCCAAAAGAGTTATACAAGTGTGATGCTACTAAATACACTATATCCAGAACTGTATTAGCCTCATGCCACACTGGAGAGTTCACATCCTGGCACTACTGGCATAAATATGCTAAATTCCTTGTGCAGAAAAAACACGCACTCAATTTGTATGTTCTTAGTTTGAATGACACGTCTTGTTGATAAACAAGAAGAAAAATATAAAAACAAAAAACAATAGCAAGTAACAGTAAAAGATGGCAGCCAAAAGGTTATCCATTCCCAAAACCAGAGCCATGATTGCGGCACACAACAAGGTACTGCCAGACAGATGCATAAAGGACTTTGTGGTGATTTGACTATGCTTGGCCCAGGGAGTGGTGCTCTTAGGTGTGGCTCTCTTGGAGGAAGTGTTTCACTGTGGACAATGAGACCCTCCTCCTAGTTGCCTGGTAGCTAGTCTTCTCCTAGCTATCTTCAGTTGACGATGCAGAATTCTCAGCTCTTCCCGCACCGTGCCTGCCTGCATGCTGCCATGCTTTTGCCTTGATGATAATGGACTGAACCTCTGAACCTGTAAGCCAGCCCCAATTAAATGCTGTCCTTATAAGAGTTTCCTTGGTCATGGCGTCCGTTCACTGCAGTAAAACCCTAACTAAGACAACATTGATCAAAATTAAGATGCATTAAAAACCAATAGAGTTGGCAAGGGCAAAGGCCACAGAATGACAGTGGAGAAGGGGAACAATGAGAACAAACTATATTAATATAACAACACTTATGTATGAAAATGACATAACAAATCCATCACAACACACTAACCTAGAAAAAAAACAAAAATAAATAATAAACTCTTGAAAATATAGACCCTAACGATGTCATTTTTACATGATCAAATGATATATAGCTCAGCAATCTAAGAGACTAATGAATAGTCTCTTTAAGTAACAAGCACTTTTTCAGATATCGTTTACTGTAAGCATGAGGTTTTCATCTGGAAATCTCAAAAGCAGGCAGACAAGGTTTTTATGTTTATATTCATGCTGAATTGATGAATGTTTGCAGGTGATTTTAATTTCTGCACACCTACACATATACAAACTAGTGAGACTTCTTGTTAAATCTTCAAGCCGAAATCCAGGGACACAACTGATCATGTGACATACCGGTTTTTATTAGCACTAATAAGAAATGAGTCCTAGAGATGCCAATTAGTTCTTGAAAACACTGAGGCATGTAAGAATATGCTCTACATCAGGAGAGCAACTGAGGACAAGATGGCTTTGGATGCCTATCAAAAATGAATGGTTCTGGTTTTGCATAACCATTCTTTCTAGAAAAAAATGTATCATTTAACCATTTTTATATATGAATTTTACCTGGCAAGTTACTCTATCACCCAGAAATGTCTGATTCTACTCAAAAAGGCCTCACCATTTGGAAAATCCATGGCTGGTTTCATGGGGGTACACTACACTGTATTTCCCATTTAACAATACAGCTGGTAAAGTCAGCTGCCCATGTGTGCTGTTAGTGAGCACAGAACACACAGCAAAAACAATCTGCCTGCTGACCTCCTGGGCAAGTTCAAACTATGTCATTCTGTCCATACCATCTACCTTGATTAGGCTGGGATTATACACAACAGGTTATGATCCCAGAGGGATGAAAAGCTTTCCCAAATTGAAAACAGAATTTAAAGAGGAAATACTCATACATTCCTATGTAGTTTCCATTTGATATCTTCAAGGCTGGTCCATGGATGGACTCAAGCTCATGTTGATTGAAAGTGAATGTTACTTTCTGGGTGTAGCCATCTTACAAACTTAATGGCAGAAGAAAAAACAATAAAATGTGTTCTGTGCTTCAATTAGACCTTTTTATAACTTGGCACTTCAAAGGTGGCAATGCCAAAGAAAAATTTTTAATCCATAAAGAGAGACATAAAGGATTCCTCAGGAGAAGAGGAGCCCAGTGCCTTGGCACAGTGTATCCTCTCAGCTAGACTGTCTTTCGTCCTGACTCATTGGAGAATCTTTCCTCGTGCTTCAATGCTATTTGGGTGAAATATATACTGTAGTCACTTCAAAAATCTAAAGTAGTACAACCATGCTTTCAATTTTACCCTTAGCCAAAAAAAAGAGCTGTGCACATAACTAGGCAATAAAATGTTGGCTAGGCATGAAAAGTCTATTCATGCACAGGGATGATACAGAACACGCTCGCATATAGAAGTGCAGAAGATAGATTCCTTCACTTTGTATTTTCAGTAGTGGGCAACAGATTTTCTCCAAAGACATGCAAATGTTGCCTCGGACTTTTAAGTCACAAGAAGATGCATGCAACTTGTGTTGAATACCTTTTTTCAAGTGATGGGAATGGGCTCTGTCATTAATACCATGAAAAAGGTAGCTAAAAGCCAAGGGAGCAAGAGAATCCACCTCTCCTGTCTTTCTACATCTAACACATAAAGACCAAACCCCAGGAGCCCCAGGGCCTCTTCTTTTCCCAGTTACCATCAATGACTCTGCCTCATGCTGCTTAATCTGATCTGAGGCTGCAAAGCACCTATCTTAAGCTGATTCCCAATCACATTTGAGCTTGTCATCTGCTTCTGGTTGCCTTTTTGCCACTCAGTTTTGTAAAAGCAATTGACTTCTGCATCCTAAGCAATTAATCACTCCGTAACTCTGAAGTGCTGGTCCTTGTCACCACCACTGTAAGGAGCTACACTCTGAAATTTGATAAGGACATCTCCCAACCAATAGACATCATGCCAAATCTCGTGGCATAATGTCCAGCCTCTCTTTCTCCACATATCATGGCTTTCCATCCATGTGGAATCTTCTAGAGGCTCTTCACTTGGCTATTGTCTCCCTACTACTCCATGGCCACCTACTTGTTCTTCAAGGCGTGTGTTCTGTTTCCCTGGTTCAGAAGGTGGGAATGCTTTCTACCTGCATTAGTTCATTTTCCGTTGCTGTAATAAAATGTCCTGACAGAAGCAACTTAAGGAAGAGTTCATTGGTTTGTTGGAGTCCGACTTGGCCATGTAAGGGACAGTATGGCATGGTTTCCTGCCCCTGAAACAGAGCCAGAAGAGTGTGGGCCTCCATGAGTGTTGCTGGGTGCTACAGGCAGAAGGCTTGTATAATAGTGTACATATTTTAATAAGGAATGTCCTCTCTGTCAAGGTTAATAACTCCATGATAATCAGAGACAGCAAGAGTCTGGGAGGCACCAGATAGTGGCAGTGCTGCCTTTAATCCCAGTGCATGCCTAAATCCCAGCACTCGGGAGGCAGAGGCAGGCGGATTTCTGAGTTTGAGGCCAGCCTGGTCTACAGAGTGGGTTCCAGGACAGCCAGGGCTATAAAGAGAAACCCAGTCTAGAAGAAAAAAAAAGTCTGTGAAGCAAGGGTGTGTCTTCCTCTCAGTATACTGTAACCTTCAGGACAGTCCCTTGGGCTGTGGGAAAGAACTCTAAAAGCATGAATTCAAAAATATATATAAGTTCTCAACTATGCAAAATATAAGGATGCAATATGAATTCTATGGGGGTATTTACAGACCTAGAAAAAGAGAGGCAACTGCATTATGAGCCAGCTTGTCGGATAGAAAGACAGTAGATTCCTGAGTTCAAGGTCAGCCTAGGACAGAACAGAGGTCTAATCATGGTTGGAATAGTACTCTCTGGACAAGGTCCCACATAAAGACAAGTAGATGTCTGAATTTTTTTGCAATGTTAAAAAGAATGTGCTTACTGTCTCTTCCTAAGAGTCAAGGGACTAAGGTCATGGAATGCTGATTCGTGTGATATTCAAGAGGAAACCTGGAATAAATAACTGATTGGATTTGTAAATAAAACAACTGGGCTTTTGGTATGTGTGAGATGAGCTAGCAGAGAGAAGTAGCAGTTAGAGCTCCTTTAGAATGTTTTCTAGGGAGAGCTGAGTAGTCTGCAGATCTCTGGAGAGTGAACACAGCTCTTCAAGAATTTTTTTCTAAAAAGATTTCTGATTTTGGTTGGACTCTTTTACAATTTTTCATAGCTCTTTTACAATGTTTTCTAGCAGGATTTCTGACCTTGGTCGGAAATCCCAATAATTACTTAGAGAGCTAACACACATCTTTTAGAATGTTTTCCAGCAGGTATCCAGAGAAGGCTATCTGAAGAGCAAACACAGCTCTTTTAGAATTTTTTCTGGCTTTCTGATTTTAGTCGGAAAACTCGAGAATTACTTTTAGAACTTTTCTAACAGGATTTCTGACTTGGTCAAAAAATCCAAGATGTTTTTATAGCAACTTTTCTGACTCTGGTCAGAAACCCCATGAACTATCCTATCCAGAGAGCTTTTAGAAGTTTTACTAGCAGAGAGAGCTGTCTCAAGCAGAGAGAGCTGTCTCAAGCAGAAAGCCAGCAAACTACAGAGCCAAGAGCTATCTACACAGAGCTGTCCACACAGCGCTGTCTACACAGAGCTGTCTAGGGAGCCACGCCCAGCAGAACATAGGCCATCAGCTTGTAACCCTTAGTTTGTCTTCAAGTCCTTTGTTTCGAAGTTTCCAGACATCCCTTCTCTCAAGAACCCAGGCCTGGCCGAAGCTGGTCCTGGGCAGTTTTAAGTCCTCAGTAGCAGGGAAAGTGAGAGATTCCTGCAGGAGCAGGAAGATGTAAACAAAGGTTAAGACACTTGGTTAAGTTGAGAATGGAAAACAGGAAGCTATAAACTCTCAAAGCCCACACACTGTGACATATTTCCTCTTGTAGGTAGTACTCCATCTAAGAAAGATCCCACAACCTCCCCAAATAGTTTCACTCTTGGGGAACCAAGTGTCCAAGCACAGGAAACTACAATGGCTTCTTTGAAATCATTGCACCACACTACTTTTCCATGTCCTAGTTTAAATCCCAGGCTCTGTACCACTTTTCTAATATCCCACTCTCTCTATATCCACTGTTTTTAATGCCAAACTTACAGGTTCAATATTCTTTGTCAATCTTTGTAAGAAATTTGCCAATATTTCAAAGTAAAAACAATTAGAACCCTTAAAATTCCTGTGGCCTTACGGCTACTCTGCAGTCTCTCTCTCCTTTGCTTTCGAAAAGACACCAGGCTCACCCTAGACCATCATTACTGCTTCACCCTGTATCCACTGAAACACTTCCATGATGGCTCTACTGCTTCCTGCCCTCTGTCCACCCTTCCCCACATTTCACAGGTCTCTCTTGACAGCCTCCTAACTGGAAGTGCTATCCACTTTCCATAAGAGAAAAAAGCAAAAACCTTCCCTATGACCAAATTCTGTTTAGTGAGTCAGAGCACATTTCCACATGAGACCTTTCACATTTCCAGTGCTTAAAGTTCAAAACGTCTAGCAAGTTCTTACAAGATCTTTTTTTAAACCAATGATCTCCCACCAATATCTTTAATTTTTATTATTAACTACCAACCAATCTCACAGTTTTTAACTCAATATTTTCCTTTTGATTTCTGTTAGATTAAATATACTTCCTGATCTTCATTAAATTTCATTAACCTTCATGTCCTGCTTCCCCCAGGAACCTAGTCACGTTCTTTCAAGTTTTCTCCAGAACCTTTTCTATTTCCCTACCTCAGATGTACTAAGGTCTTAAAGCTCCAACCTGCTGTGTTCCTGAAGACTGGCCCTGCCTATCCTAGTGAGAGTATCCCTTAGCTTCAACTCCCCAGGTCCACAGCATCACTGCATCCACTCTCCTAAATAGTTCAGTACAACTCTCTGCTACCCTCTGCTCACTGCAGAGGCCATCAGTCCCCAAGGCTCAGCCCCTTTACTCGATCGATTGTCCATCATAAGAGAAGACATGCAGTTTGTAGAATGTACCCCTCCACCCTGGGCATCACCACCTTGTTAGAATAAAATTCTTTACATCTTGTCCTCCATTTCCTAAATCAGAAACTCTGGGATGAGCTCTGAAACCCTTTTTTTTAACAACACTCTTTTCTGATATACACTCACTAAGACACACAAATAGAAAAAAAAAGTCAAACAAGCCACACTCAGTAAGTCAACACACGAGTGAAGGAACTGTTTACCTCTATAATTAGCATGATAGTCAAATGTAATTCTTCCAAAGCATTAAAACTAAGTTATCTATATGTTAACACCTTAAATCTAACTTGCACATTTTAAAAGGTTTATAGAAATATTTTCATAACGTTCAAAAATATTTAAAAACAAGTTATTTGAGCATACATAAATAATTTTACAAGTAGTCTCAAATATGTATTAAAAGGGTAGTAGTGATAGTCACAAAATTCACAACCAAGGGTCCGTCCAGGGAAACACAAATGGTAAGAATGAGGGAGGAGCATGCACAAACACCCAGCCAATCAGTGGGCAAATTCTTGGTGCTGAGCTGGGTGGTAGCTTCGCAGATGTTGAAATCAGTTAAGATTTTGTAGAGATGAATGCTAACTTTGTGTCATGACAGAAGACTATTATTCAATTATGTGTGCTTTGAAATTTTTCCTGTATATTATGTGTGTCTGTGTGTGTGTGTGTGATGTATGTATGAAGGATATGCATGCATGTGTATCATATGTGTGACAGGTGGTGTACATGCATGTGGAGGCATACTGCTGACATTTGTGGGTCATCCTTATGGCTCTACACTACATTTATGTGTTTGTGTTTGTGTGTGTGTGTGTGTGTGTGTGTGTGCTTGTTTATTTACTGTGAGGCAGGGTCTTTTTGCTGACCCTGGCGCTCACAGGGTGGGTAGACTTACTGGTCAGAGAGCACCAGATTCCCACTTATCTCTCCCTGCCACCTCTCCCACACTAGGCTTAAATATGTGAGCTTTCGACAAGGCTGCTGGGGAGCTGGACTCAGGTCCTCATGCTCGACAGCAAGCGTCTCCCAGCCATTTCCTCATCACTATAAAACATTTTGAAGGAATTATAATGAATACAGGTCACATCTCCTCCCTACTCTGACTGTTAGTCCCCAGAGAGAATGTTGTTGATCCTACCTGTGTGCGGTTGAATGCCACTCTTGCAAAGACAGCTTGAGACACACTAGCCCTCTTCAGCTCATCTCTGACTTGCTGGTAGATATCAGGGGAGACTTCCACAGAGGAGTTGGTTGGCTCTGGCTTAACTGCTCTGGGGATGGGTGGATGGTTCAAGAACTGCTGGTTGATGGCTTGAGGATGCTGGTGAGCCAGGAGCCGGCTAACGGCTATCTGTTGGTTTATCAGATGGGCCATGGCTATCTGCTGCCTGACAAGCTGAGGACTGAGCTGCGGTGAGAGAAGACCAGGGCTCATGATGGGCTGCAGTGCGGGCACTTGGTTTCGGATTGGAGTACTGTGGTGGATTTGGCTATGAGGAGACTGTTCGTTGGTTTTGCCCAGGGATGCCAGCTGGTTCATATTTGGTAAATGCATTGGCCGCTGGCCCAGAACACAATAGTCTGAAAGGTTCTCTCGCTCCACTCTTTCCACTGTTAAGAGAAAAAGAAAAATTCACCACTGCGATCATATATTTTCATGATTATAATTTATTGCAACTACATAGAGTACTTAATTGTTATATATCTGGTACACTGATGATACAAATATTTTTCATACAAGTCTGAAAAACCCCAAAGCAAAAGTGAATTATTCTTATGGTAAAAGGGTTAAGCAGTCACTCATTTTTTTTATTGGATATTTTATTTATTAACATTTAAGCACTCATTCTTAATTTGTGGATCATAGCCCCTTTGACAAGCCTCTATCTCCAGAAATATTTACATTATGATTCATAACAGTAGCAAAGTTAGAGTTATGAAGTAATAATGAAAATAATTTTATGGGTTGGGGGCTAGCACAGCATAAAGAACTGCATTAAAAGGCTTGCAGCATTAGGAAGGTTGAGAACTACTGGGTTATAGTTATAAATTTTTTTTCCATAAAAGATAAGGAAGTGAAAATACTTGCCACTTCAGCTTGTTCAACTTTGTAAAAAGTAAGCATTTCCTAGACTAGCAAGACGAAGACCCCCCCAGCCAGTACCAATTCCAAAGCCCAAGGCATTTCTAAGCCCTGTGATCCTCCTCCATCTACAACCTTAGTAATAAAGCATCAACTGCTCTAATTTACTCTAGCTCATGGCTAAAAGCATAGCTCACAGTTATCAGAGAAATGGCAATGTCTCCTGCTGAACGGCTGGCTACCTTCTAATTTTGTATTGGAAATGCACCAGGCGTGCACCTAAACACAGAGTGCCTACTGACCATGTGCGGGTGGGTGGGGGGGCGAATAAGGCTTTGACAGCCAGCACTCCAACCGTGACGGAACGATCAGGAAAATGCTACTACGGATATGTTGCTTCCTCATTGTCACTGGCTATCTTCTTTTAAAGACATATTTTAATAATCCTAAGATTAATAACATCACCTTGACTAGTTCTTAAATAAGATTCTTTCCTGCTCCAAGTTACTGCAAATTAGTAAAGGTTTAAAGGATAATCCTGAGTGAGTGAACAAAGAGAATGTTTCACAGGTGCACGGGTCGAGTACATAGGATCAGTCTGCAGGAAGGAGGATCATGGCCTTACCTAAGGTTTGTGAGGCTGGCAGACTGGACAGACAGTGCTGCAGGTAAAGACTATTGCACTTTATTGTCTAAAACAAAGTTTTGTTTGAAGAAAACACCTGAGGCATAAACAGCTAGGTCATTGCTCGTTTTAAGTGTTTCTAGAAATCACCTTGAAAATGTGTCTCAAAGCAAATTCTGATGTCCCTTAGTACTAGGCCTTCCTTATACTTCCAAATTTTAGGTATAATTATGAAAAAAAAAACCCAAAACAACAACAACAAAAAAAAAGTTTTAAAAAGCTGGGTGTGATGGCATAGAGAAAGGAGATCACTCTAAGTTCAAGGCTACCCAGAACTACACATCAAGTTCTAAGATGCCTCCCAAACCATGAATATAAATCCATTAAAGAGAAATTCAACAGGTACTGTTTGTGGGGGTTACATGGTAGAATTCAAAACTATTTACCTGCAGGAAAAATATTTTTAAAGTTTATTTCCACTACCTTTAACTGTGTATATGTGTGTTCGGGCATGTGCCTGTGAGCTCAAGTGCACTTAGAAATCAGAGGCAACACACCCCATAGAGCTAAAGTTACAGGCACTCGTGAACTGCCTGATGGGGGTCCTAGGACCAGAACGTGGCACCTCTGTAAGAATCCATGCTTTTAACTTTTAACCATGAGGTTAGGGAGCCATCTCTGTAACCTCAGGAAAAACTTTTGAAAATAACATTTTTGTTTTTAATCATTAAAGTAGCATTTACAGGTTGATATACTGCTTGGACTGAAAGAAGCCTGTGTAAGAAGTAAGGAAAAGACTACAAAGGCTCAGAGACTTCGAAAGAAACTGGCAGGTGCTGGGAAACAGGCTGAGACACGCATGCAGAATTTGAGTACAACCAATCAACTGGGAACATGGAAGAAAGTAGGGCTTTTCCTAAATTAATAACTTAACATGACTTTTTAAAAGAATATATGTGGAAGTAAATTTACGTATCAAAAGGTAACTGGGCATTTGACCATGTTATTCCCTGTCTAAAGTTTTACATAGTTCCAAAGGGTTTTTTGTTTTCTTTTGTTTTCTTTTGTTTGAAGAAGTAGGAAGCCAACCTAGATTTAAATACATAGTTATTTTTTTCTACTTTTCCTAAAGAACCAAACTTTTGTTTAGCTCTTCTACAAACTCCCAAGTAAGGCAAAGGTTTACTTCAAACTTCTTTAATTTCTAAGGGAATCTTTGAATGTAACTCATTTAGTTTACATGTCACTTTTCATACATAAGGATCAAGGGAAACAAATTGTTTTAATCTTTTCTAAAGGCATGCATCTTCCAATCATTGTATTAATTAAACATTAAAGTACAGAGCCTTAAATCCAAACCAAGCAAATAGCTAAGAGCCTTTAGATAAGGTAATCCAACAGGGTTCCCACTGTCAGGAATTATTATTGTAATTTCTTTATTGAAAGAAGATGTAAAGAATCCATGAACTGCTTCCAGAGTGCAGTCAGACTTTGCAGACACAAACATTTCGTCTCAGGTAAACATGTGATTCATTGGTTTGTTTGTGCTTGTTTGTAATTCAGTCAATTCAATTTTTAAACTGTTTCCAAGTACTTAATAAGCAAACTTTTATCCCCACATTTTCTACTTAAAAAAAAAAAAAAACCAAGAGAATCATCTCTCTATAAAATGCATTCTTCAACCAAAAGCTAATTGTCTAAACTTTTAGTGGTTTTTTTCTTTTTCAAAGACTTACTACACTTGAATGCATTAACTTTTCTGTGATATAGCTAAATGACATTGTTAATTTTAAAAAGCTACAGATCTAGTCATAATTATGCATTTAAGTAAGTGTAAGTATAAGAGATCAAGAAAACCTACAGGAGTTTGTGATGCATCAAAATAATGATCAGTGCATATTATTTTAAGTTTGCACATAATAACTCCCATCTGTAAGAATCTCCAAATCTGCAGCCATGCATGGTAGTACACATCTTTAATGCCAGTACTCAGAAGGCAGAGGCAGGTAGGTCTCTGAGTTCAAGACCAGCCTGGTCTACGGAGCGAGTTCCAGGACACCCAGGATTACACAGAGAAAAACCAACCAAACAAAAAACAACTAATCAAACAAAAAGAGAATTCCCAGATCTTTATAAATGCTTATTGACAGGAGATGTGATTGGAGCATCTTAGAAATGTGTCAGTGTCATTTATCCAGTAATGAGGGAGGGTTGCATGCGTCGGCACTAGCCATGGCTAACCAACCGGGGAAGGATCATTGCAGAGGGGCACAAAATCTATCCAAGATGCAGGGCGGGTGTTTTCCTCTTTTTTTCTGACTTTTATGAAAACTACTGATTTTTACCTGATGTCTCTGGATTTCTATTTGTTGGCAATTAGCTTCATTTGCAAAATACAATAAAAGACAAACAAAACATCTGATAATTGAATCCTGCCTGTATGGTTGCCGTTTTTTTTTTTCTATTTTAATTTTGCCAGTTACTAAACATACTCTTGTGTTTATGAGCTCCTGACAGTTTTATCAGTAAAATCCAGGTTCTTTACCTCTAAAGCTCAAAAGCAACAAGATGAGAGTCAACTGCACACCAGCAGTCTCCTCTGCTGCCATCAGTCGGGGATGCATATGGAGGAAGCAGTGACTTTGCACACATTTGTCCTCCTTTGAAGAGCTTTTTTTTTTTTTTTTTTTCGTCTTTCAGAGTGGGGAAGAGATGGCTTCCTGAGGACACAACCCTGGGCCTCTTGCATGCTAGGCAAGTGCTCTACCATGGAGCTATCCCTCCCAGTTCTAGCTGCCACTCAAAAATGAATGAATGTCAAAGTGGTATTTTTAGCCTCTTAAATCATAGCACATGATATGTAAATCCTTTAAAGGAGAACAGACTAGACTCCACCTGAAAATGGAGCCTGAGAAATTGTTATTTCTTTTCCTCTCTCTCCCTCTCTCTTGTTCCTTCCCCACATCTTTTCTTCTTTCCTACGTTCCTGTTTTTCTTTTTCTTTTCCTCCATCCCCTTTCTAAGTGATTTGAAATTCACATTGCATCTTTTCATTTCTGCCTATTCACTTCATGTTTATGACTGACTGAACACCACTGTTTCGTCTATAAGGTTCAGGGAGTCCTTGTGAAGCTCATCAGGAGAGCAGAAACCCTGAATGCAGTGAGGACAGAAAGTAGTGTAGCCTCTGACAGTGGTGAATGCATTCACAAAAGAAAAACTATTTAACACATGTCAGGAGACATGAAAACACAAATGCTTCTAAGATTTGACATTGGAGCTGCACCAGCATTCACAGTGAGCACAGGCAGTGTGGAGCCAAGGTACAGAAGGGAAGTGTTGGAGGATAAAGTGGCTGCGAAGTCCCAGACCCGAGAATTGCACAGAGGGCCAAAGGCCTTTGTGTCTCCACGCTGCAAGGCTTTCCCTCACTCCCTCAGTCCCCAGGAAGACATGGCCAAAAGCCTTCTAGCTCAGGAATCAGATCTGAGGTCCTCTGGTTTCTGGGAACCCTGAGATCCCAGAGGAGAACTGCAGAGCAGGGGCCAGTGCAACTGAACATCATCTAACAGTGGTACAGCACATGCCTGCAGAAGCCTTACAAAGTCCTCAGCACTAATTTCCACCCAGGGCACAGGATGATATGCTCTCCTCAGACTTTATTCATATTATGAGCAAAAGACATTTGTCCCCAATTATGGCTTTATTCCAAGCAACTGCACCATATAGCCAGAGAACATAGCCAGGAATTGACCTTGGTTTTTTCCCCTTTTTCTATCAAGACAGGGTTTCTTTGCGTAGTCCTGGATGTCCTGCAACTTGTTCTGAAGACCAGGCTGGCCTTGAACTCTAGGATTAAATAAACGCATGTACCACTACTGCCAAGCTTGAAAATCCACTTTTAATTGGCAGGGGGACATCAACAAATAGCTTTCTGGCTATATGATAGGGTTAAAGTATATAATAGATTATTAGAAAGTATTTACATACAGATTATGCACATAGAATATATATGTGCATATATGCATATACATATATATGGAGAGGGAGAAGGGAGAGCACAAGTGCTTATATGCCCATATTCTGGCACCTGAATCATTTTATTGAAATTTTACATAAAATCTTCCCAGATGTTGGGATTGTGGTGTGGTATAATGGCTCCAAACAGAGACTTCAAAGCCACAGGCCGGGATTGAATCCTATCACAGTAATTCAGCAGGTGTGTGACCACTTCCCTGTACCGGAACTTTTCATATCTAAAATAATTGTCTCCTGCCGAGGACCAGGGTGATGAAGACTGTTTGAGCTAAGGCACCTCAACATCTACACACATTTGTAGACAGATGGACACATGGTGCAGGTCTGTGGGTTAGCAGAAATTCCAATTGAGATCCTTTGGTATACATGGCACATGGGAAGACATTTAGAAACAGTTATGGGTACTGAGGCAGACTCGCTTAGGGTTTTTATGTGTGTCAAGATTCTAATGATTTGTGAGTAGCCTAAGCTCCAAAACCAATATGCCATCTCATCTCTGCTTTGAAATAAAATGATGATGTCACATAATCTGTGCCTGAATTTGCTGTTGCTAGCTCTTGCAGTCATATTAAATGTGATTACTAGATTCCGTTTTTCACTAATCCTTAAGAGAAAAACTATGATTTTACTGAACTTTAATTATATTTTAAATTTATGTAAACACTCAAAATTTCCCTATAGTTTTATTTTCATTGATCATTATATTATGAAGAAATACTGATTTAACCTGGTATTTAAAAGCTATATTTAAGCAGAATATACTTATTTATATATATTTTTATATGTATTTTATATATAATATATATTTATAAATTATGTATATATGCATATATATATTATTGGTAGGGTACTTCAATATATAGAAGATTCCATGGACCTAATTCTTTTTTTGTTATTGTTTTATTTTTTAAAAGACTTATTTATTTTTATTTTATGTACGAGAGTGTTTTTTCTACATTTACTTCTGTGTACATGCCTGCAAAGGCCAGGAGAGGTCTTTGGATGCCCTGGAACTAGAGTTTTAGATCACTGTTAGTTATTATATGGGTGCTAGGAATCAAACCTGGGTCCTCTAGAAGAACAGCCGGTGTTCTTAGGCTCTGAGCCATTTTTCCAGGCCTATATATCATTCTTATCTTAAGAAAACTTTTTTTTCTTTTTTTTTTGGTTTTTCGAAATAGGGTTTCTCTTGGTTTGCTCTGGCTGTCCTGGAACTCACTCTGTAGACCAGGCTGGCATAGGACTCAGAAATCCACCTGCCTCTGCCTCCCAAGTGCTGGGATTGAAGGCATGTGTCACCACCGCCTGGCTTAAGAAAACCTCTATCTCAAAATTCTAGGAGAAAAATTTAGAAGTGCAATATTATTAATATTTTTGTTAAATTAATATAAATTTCAGAAAATATTTATATAATTGTGATTAACACATAAACCTTCTTAGTTTTAAGAACCTTTTTTAAAATTAGGATATGCTAACCAATGTCTTCAGTTTCCCAAAAGATTACCTAAAGAACCTCTCTAACTCTTTTGTGTTCATAACTCTGTCACAGCCTATCAATTTTGAAAATTAATTCTTTTACTTTAATTCACTATCAAATGGAATCATGACACATATATCAGTACTCAGTTTCTCCAAATGAGCATTAACCATTCATATGCTGAGCTGGGAGCGGTGACAGTGCGCACTTGGAATCCAAGCCCTTGGAAAGTGGGAATATGCTACTATATTCCCACTATATTCCACTATATTCCATGACTATAGCAGGGTCATGCTAGCTATACAGCAAAGTCAGCCTGTACAGCAAAAGACCTTGTCCCTACAGGGGAGTTCATACTCAAACCTTTGAACGGGATGGTGGAAAGACAAGTATTGGATGAAAGGATAAAATCCACAATATATGGCCAAATTTATAGGGCTGGTAAGAAAGCTCAGTGGATAAGGAAGCCTGCCTCTGAGCCTGACAATGTGAGTTCAGTCCCCTGGGTCCATATGGTAGAAGAGAAATGACTGCCAGCGCACTGTCCTCCAATTTCCACATGCACACCCATGCACACCCATGCACACAAGGATAAATGTAAACTTTAAAAATAATTCACAGAAATGTAATACAAATACATGTAAGTTTCAAATTACCACATGAGAAGCAATAAATCTGCTTTCCTTGTATATATGCTATATTTGTATCAGCCAACAGATGGAAGGATGGCACCCTGGAGTATTCTCTAAAGTAATTGGTCAATGGCTTGGGTTTTTTATTGATTTTTTTTTCCTTTTTAATAGAATAGTAAGGAAGTTATAGATATTCAATTCTCTAAACATGGTGATTTACACCTGCAGTCCCAGCACTCAGAAGGCTGAGGCAGAAGGGCTACCATGAATATGAGATCAAAATTTGACCAGTGTTTTAATGCAGATCTAACACAGTTGGTTTGTGAAATCACCCCTGGAATCCATCCATAGTTATAGTGGATGAAAAGCAGCAAACTGGGTAAAAGGCTTTACACTGAGAAACTTCCAGAATCTCTGGCTTGTAGATTTTTCTTTAAGCCATTAAGATGCTTATGCAAATGTGAACAGATTAGCATGAATGAGAGCTAATGGATTCCTTAATAAGATAACACTCTAGAATTCCCCAGAACCTCATTTGGAAACCCTGAGTAAAAGAATATAAGGGGGAAAACAGACAAACAGAGCTTCTCAATGCCTCTTTAAACCCTCCATCGCTCTCTGCAAGCAGTTCTAGAGAGGTAAGTCAGGCATGGGTTTGGGTTTGCCTTGTGCCCTCTGGTAGGGGCGCTGCCAACCAAATCAATCATTTTAAATTGCCACCCAAAGCCTGAGTATAAAACAAAGAAAGATAATGTTAGCAAGCACCATCTAAACCTTTATCCCAAGTTCTATGATCCATCACCCCAAGCCCCAATAGCAATATTGTACATAATGATCTTGTTAAAAAATAAGTTAGGAAAACGTGCTCAAGGTCAAATAGCTTTCAGATACTGAAAATATTACAAATAGGAGTTATTGGTTCTAACATTTTAAGTAAAATTTAAAAATCATGTAGGCAATAAAAAGGAGTCTTGTCAGCATGTGTATGGTAGAGGATTGCAAAATCGATCATCAAGAGGAGGAGAGGACCTTGGCCCTGTGAAGGTTCTGTGCCCCAGTGTAGGGGAATGCCAGGGCCAGAAAGTGGGAGAGGGCGGGGTGGCAGGCATGGGGAGGGGGGAGGCAACAGGGGTTTGTTTTTGTTTGTGTTTTTGTTTTTTGGAGGGGAAACTGGGAATGGAGAAATTCGCATGTAAATAAAGAAAATATCTAAAATAAAAAAAAATAAAAAAAAAAAAAAGGAGTCTTGTTGTGTTGGGTCTCCCTCCTCCAACCTTCTTTGCTTAGCTTGAAGTGATGGGGCTCATTGCCTCAATGTTTTACAAGTGGTTTTGATGGATTTCTCTTTTTCTTTTAATTATTAGATTTATTTATTGACCTGGAGGACAACAAGGCATGCATATGGAAGTCAAAGGACAACTTATAGGAGTCAGTTCTCTCCTTGTACCCGTGGTCCCTGGAGACTTAACCTCAGATCCTCAAGTTTGGCAGCAAGTGCCCGTATCTACTGAGCCATCTTGCTGGTTCTTTATTAAGTTTCATTCAGAAACAAGATGCCTTAGGCACAGAAATTTTCTTATCTGTAAAGCCAAGGCAACTCTTGAAAACTGCGTTAGTATCTCAGGTAATAGCAATCCTACCATCTACATCAACGCTGAGGCTAGCCTGCCATTGACACTATAGCTATGGCATAATCCAGATCGCAGCCCTGTTGTTTAATTGCCACAACTGTGTGACCCAGATAGAAACAGTTCATTTAGGAAGCTGAAGCTCAGAAAATCCAAAAGTAGGCTGGGCATACATACCTTTAATTCCAGCACACTTAAACACTCTCTGAGTTCAAAGACAGCCTGGTCTACAAAGTGAGTACAGAACACCCAGGACTATTACACAGAGGAACCCCTGTCTCAAAAAA
>NW_022196896.1:83192202-83195234 GCF_008632895.1 Mastomys coucha
AAAAAAAAAAAAAAAAAAAGTGAAACAATAGTTGAATCAGCTAATCTCTAATGAATAGTTATTTATGTTTTCTTGTTTGTTTCAGCTCAGATAAAAATATTTATTAATTATTGTGTGCCAAGGATTATGCCAGGCCTTAGATATACAGTACCAAATGATTTTAACTTTAAAAAAAACCATCTGTTCTTTTGTTTCAGATAAATTAACCACTTGGTATATAGATGCTTAGAACACCAGCCTATGACTGAAAAGTATATTTCTATTTAAAAATAAAAACTACTTTCAATGTCTATTTTCATTGGCAATTCATCTGCTCACTAATAGTATAAAAAAACAAAAACATGATTATAATCCCCTTACTTTATTTTTTTTGCAGTCAAAAGAGCTTTGTTCCAATGTAAATGTCATCAGGCTAGAGTGCCATCCACCCAATGAGGGATATGAGTGACCCAGGGAAGAAAAAAAAAAAGTACCATAGATAAATTTTGTATGTAGAAGGTGAAGATGTTTAGTTGAAACAGCCAACAGTAAATTAAATGTGTTGCACATACATGACATGTTAACAAATACCTTAAGGTCCCAAGCAATCAGAGTGAATTCATGTCGGACTGAATGTCATGAAGTGGGCAATCAGTCAACTGTTTTGGCCCTCCAAAATGGTAATTACATATGGTTAAATCCAGTATTTATTTTGGCTCCTCTCTCTGAGCTGGAATATACATTAACAACTCCACTGTCCCCCTGAAGTCTTTTGCTGTATGTATTTCTTACAAATGTAAACATAACAAAGTAAAACAGTATCCAATGGGACTATATTGAATATTCCCATTTAGGAAGTATTTCTGATTTATTGTCTTCTGGTCAATAACTGTAAATAAAAGTCAATGTATTATTTGAAAGTCAGTTTCTGTTAATTCAACACAGACACAATGAGACTTGCATCTATCAGATATAAGTCCCACACCATTGAAACAAACAACTAGCGTTCTCTAAACATAATTGAAGAAAAGATTTAGGAGACTGAAAGAGCCAAAGGGCAGGGGTGTGTGGGCATAGGGGCGCTAAGTCTCTTATGTCTACCAAACCTACAGATTTTTTTTCTTTCTCTAAATTTGTTACAGAGACTTTGTCTCTGGGTTGGGAATTGCCTGCAAAGTCTCTGCCTAAAGCAAGACATTCAGAGCCAAGTTGTTAACTCCCAATAAACCAGCCCCACAAGTGAGGAGTACCAGCTGGCCCTGGGATAATATCAGATGACTGGGTTCCTTAGGTGTATTTTCCACTTATTATCAGCTTCCTTTCCCCATCATATTAAGATCTATAGAACTTAGGCATCCACTATAAAGCAACTGGGATATGGACACCTCTGTTTCCTTGGCAATGAAAGCTCACAGGATCCATTAAGCTCCATGGAAAAAGTGACCACTGTCCACTTTACTGCCCCACAGCCCCAATCTCTGGTGACGCAACTGCCCTGGCTCCAAGCAGTTTGATAGCATCAATCATTTCAAATGTCCTCTAAGTGTAGATGAAAATTGCTTACATCTAATGATGCCTATACTCTTGCTTTTTAATCTAGGCTATAATTTTAAAGTAAATTCAGCACATGATACAAAAAAAAAGCCATACTTGCAGAAACTTAACAGTAATATTTAGAGTCTGCCTCACCCATTTAGCACTCTATACATGTTAATTCTTTAATTCAACCTATTGTGAAAAGTTCAAGGACATAATCACTCCTGATCCATTCTTTTCAAAAGACCAGTCTCCCTGATGGTATGAATCATAAATGCTATAAGCCATTACTTTTTGGAAAAATAGTAAACTAGCTGTAAAAAACTTCAAAGAGGTATTTTTCTTTGTTTAAACAATTCCCAATTTATAGTCAGTGAAGTTGTAATTATTCTTTTCAGAAGAATTGACAATTATTAACTCTTTAGTTAAATAACTAGTTAATAGGAAAGGGAAGGATTATTTTAAGAGTATTAGCTTCCTAAGGATATTAGCTGTATGAATTAAATAAACAAAATTTTCTTTTTTTCACTCAACTGAGAGATTAATATAAGAAATAAAGCTGATTGCAATATAATACCTGCTAAGACAAAACTAACTATGTGAACTCAAGTAAGTTGATCTACATTCTGCCTATTAGTATGAAGTCCTTATGATATACAACACCTCATACCCAGCAGACTGACGAGACTACAGGAGGTGTGCCCACGACCTTCTCCTTCTTTGACTGCAATGTTTTTTCAAACAGCTTTTTTTGGGGGCCCTAGAAGAAGGATAAACCAAAATCTAGGACCTATACTCCAGAGATAACTGTAGATTAGTGGTTCTCAACTTGTGGGTTGGGACTCCTTTGGGGATTGGATGTCAGATATTTATATTAAGATTTATAACAATATCAAAATTATAGTTCTGAGGTAACAACTAGAACAATTTTATGGTTAGGGGCGGTCATCACAACAAGAAGAACTGTGTTAAAGGTCACAGCATTAAGGAAGGCTGAGAACCACTGCTCCGGATTCACGGAAATCCCTGTAGTGATTCAGATAAAGTTGAGTTCATGCAAAAGGCAGAATGAAGGTCAACCTCAGTGGAGCAAGTAGCAAGCTGAAGAACTGCCTACCATGAGGCAGTGAGACTTCAGCATTGGAATCTCACAGAACACTTGGAGGTGAGAGTTTCCAGTGAGGGAGGCACTCAGGTGCATCTCCATTTTTGACCTTGTGAATCCCCTGAGGAATCATCTGGTTAGGCAGCAATCTTGTGCAATTGCTCAAGAAACCAAAGCAATTCTCTGACTCACATGCTGGCTTGAGAATGTCACAGGTAGGTTCATGGTAAGGGTTGGAGAGAGGACAAGGAAGGAGGGAAATGTAATTATATTTTTCTTTTAAAAGATAAAAAAAAATACTGAAGAAGAAAAGGAAGGAGAAGAAGAAAACGAGAAAGAGGAAAAGGAAGAAGGAGAAGGAAGAGGAGGAGGAGGAGGAGAAGAAGAAGAAGAAGAAGAAGAAGAAGAAGAA
>NW_022196896.1:83195450-83203681 GCF_008632895.1 Mastomys coucha
GAAGAAGAAGAAGAAGAAGAAGAAGAAGAAGAAGAAGAAGAAGAAGAAGAAGAAGAAGAAAGTAGAAAGAAAAAAGGCTCCTCCTCTTCCTCTTCCTGTGTTTCCACTTGAGCTGTCAAGTCAAAAAAAAAAAAGTCTCTACTAATTATTCTCTAGCTCTGTCCTTAGTTCACTGCGCCACTGACATTTCTAGCTACCTAACTAATTTTTGTCAGCTTAGGTATCAACAAATTTCTCTTCAATCAGGATTTCCTATTTCTGTCAAATACACCAAGAGCCACTAAGTTCAAAAGTTTAGATGCTGACTTAATTCCTTATTCTTTTCCCAGCCTGCCATCTACTCTCACCATGCCTTACTGACTCTCCACCACTCAGGCTGGTGGTTTGTCTTTCTCACCACTGCCACACAAACCCCAGGTGCCATGCCTCTTGTCACCTTCATATTCATAGATTACTATTAGAGATTCAATATGATCCTGTTACTTCAAGCTGAATGGGCCATGCCTCCTCCTCACACTCTCCTCCTTCCTGCCACGTGCACACCTAGCAGAACTTTAGGCCTGACTCAACATACCCAGCTCTCTGGAAGAATATTTTAAAACCATTTTTATATTATACTGTTGCTGAGAAACCTTCAGTGGACCCTCAAACTGTTACATCTGGGCTTCCAAAGTCCCATAATGTGTGAGCTCTATTTTCCTAGCTGTAATGCCCAAGTTACAGATAAATGCTACCCATATAAATGGTCCCCCAACTTCTGTCATCACCAGTGTCTGACACCACCCCAATGCAGTGCCACCCCAGTTACTTTCTCCCTTCTTGTTCATGGACTGCCACAGCTTGAATCTCAAATGTCCTCAAAGGCATGAGTACTGGTGGCCAAAGCAATTCCCTAAAACAGTGCTATAAGGAAGGCAGAGCTTCAGGAAGTAGAGCCCCAGGGGAGGTCTTCAGATGAGCAAGGTGTTTCCCCAATCCCCCCACCCCACCCCTTTCCGTCTTCCTCACTTCCTGGCACAGAGTGGGAAGTTTGATGACACACACCCCTGCATGACGACAGCTGATGTATAACTGATGGACCAAACAATCTGGAATTGAAACCTACAAAACTTTGAGCCAAGACAGAAACGTTTCTTTATAAGCTCATTCATTACCTTTGGTTCTTGTTACACTGGCAGCAAGCTGGCAGGATGACCAAAGTCCTAGCCATTATGATGTCGTGATGAAAAGGCTGCCATTTTAGACACAGGGAACAATTCTAAACATGCTATGCTCCTTACACCGCTTCATTCATTCTGCTCTGTCCTCACCGTATGCAGGCACCTAAAACAGTCTTCCTTATCCCTGAAAAGCTGATTGTTCTAACACCCATGTTCCACCTCCCCCATTCCTGCTTTCTGCAAATGAAGATGGTCACTCAGCAGGTAAAGTGCAGGACCTTTCTCTGTATTCCAGCTGCATTAGCTCCTAACAAGATTGTGTAGGTCCAGACATATTTCAAGGGCTGCTTCCATGGCCTGTCTGAGGCAATACACATGGAAGTAGAAACCATATCTTACATATTATGGATGTTTCTTGTGGGCATCACCATTGCAGAGGGACTGTGGCAAGCATTCACAAAATATTTGTTTACTCACATCATTTATCTAGTTATGACTGCAACTCTTTGTTTCCTTTTAAAAATTCTTTCTTTTGGGCACAGAAGGCCTATGTAATGGTCCCTGTGATAGTCCTACCATTTAGAATCCTCCCAGTCATATAAGAGAGATGCTCCAGCCAACTTTCAAGTGTTAAAACACATGTGGTACTATTAACTGCTTTGTATATATTACAGACTCTTAGAAACCAGGAGCTTAGACTTTTGTCAGATTGTAACTATCCAGGATGGATGGATTGATGGATAGAGAACTGGTAGCTAAGGAAACACAAACCTATCTTTTTAAAAATACATTTTAAAAGGAACTAAATAACAGGAAAGTTTGTTTCTTTTACTCTATCAATTATGTTATTAAGAACAATTATTTATAGTTCTTTAAACATTCATGAATAGATACATCCAAGCCAAAAGTGAGCAACTACCAGCATAGTTAAAATGAGCCTCAAGAGATCCAAAAAAGGAATTAGCTCATGAGGGCCAAGCACCCAGAACTCCCCTCACACACAGTTCTGCTTCCTGACTCTACCAATACACTTCTGATTGGACCGGCAAGCAGCCAAGGTGACTGAGACATACACATCACCAATGGCCACAGCAAAAATGCACAAGCCTGAAAACCAGCGAGATGGAAATGACTGGTTGTGTAAGTGCTGCTTCTAGTCTCATGAATCCAATATTTATCTAAAATTCAAAGGACTTGATGTTGGCATTACTTTCAAAAAGGGATAATATAGGCTTCCTTGCAAGGTGCCTTCATTTAGACCCAAAGGTGAAAGCAAATTCCTTTTATAACTCAGAAGACTGAGGTAGACAAAACTAAGTTCCTTTCACCTCATCAGAGCTAAGCAGCAGCAGAGGCAGGAGGACAGAGAGTTGATTAAAGGCATTGTCCTGACCACCGATACCACGGTGGCGAAGCAAGGGGCGCCTTAAAGAACCAGGTCGGGAGACACTGATTTCTCTATTCAACTCCGAGGCACCACTTTGTAAATGACACAATCATTTTTGGGTACAAGAGGTGCTTTAAATGTGGTAACATTATATCATTTCGGCTATAATGATCATAATTACTTATTTCTTTTAATCACAACCCACTTAACCACTTTAGTACAGAGGACTAGTTCAAGGAGTTTAATTTTCATTCAACATCTAATCTTTGTGTTTACTGAAACCCTTCACGTGCTTTGTTTACTATCTGCTTGCTGGCCTGGACGTTTGATCTTGCAAGAGTAGATTAGACAGGGTCAGATAAAATACTGATTACTAGAGTCAACCAGACTCAAGGAAGTAACACTGGTTTTAAAACTCTTCTTTTCTCCCAGCTTTGTAATATTTTTCTAAATAGACTTAAATAAACAAATAAAATTAAGAAAACTAGCAATCAGAGTGTTTTAAGCAATGATTCAGGAAAGTGATGGGGATGATTTTCAACCCTAACCAAAATACATGGTTTGGTTTGGTCCATTCATTCTGGTGGTATTATTCTATGACATAAATAATTTTGTAATAGCCACCAGTATTTCTATGAACTTTAAATGAACCCTCATTTCTTGAGTCACATTAAATATTTGAGATGAATTCCAGCAAAGATAGTTAATTTGAGGTTTTAGTAACAATATTGTAGATATGAAGCTATTTGAATTTACTAATCAAGGATCCATTCAGAACTGATGTGAGCGCCTTACTCAGCCCACTTCCTCACCTTTCCTATGCGCCCTGTGAATGTGTGAGAAAGGAGTCAGTTGCACTGCAAATACAACTGCCACACAGCTTCATAAAAATTATGGGGTAAGTTCATATCTGGAGTTCTTACAAAAAAAAAGTTGGATTAAAAGCGAATTTTTTTATAAAACAACTATAAAGATGATATCCATGGAGTAAATCCCCAAGCCTTGAAAATGATTACACAGGAACCTGAACACGTCCAGGTGGCTGTGGATTATCCCTCTGCCGACACTAATATAACACTGAATGGCTGTTTGCTTTCCTTTTGGATAAAGGTGCACCATGTTCCTTACCCAGAGAAGTTGAGTGCTCTTGAAAATCTAGCCTAGACAGCGTGAGCTGAATGGTAACTTTTAAAAAGAGGTACAGGCCAACCTAACTGCCACCCACCACCCCATGTTCCTTAGGAGCAGAAAGTCCTGGGACTAGGTTCACAGTAGGACGTTGAAACCAGAGTACACAAACTGTTTCCCCATTGCTCCTAAAGTAATGGTAATGTTAACTCAAATATGTCCCTGTCAACCTTGATTGTCTTTGAAATTGAAGGAAAAAGGTAAACAGAGCAAGGTCTTCTCTGATCACTGGGGAAAACAAAGTCAACAAGCTAAGCCAAACCAATTTAGGACTTTTTAAAGAGTAAGTGTAAATAGTTTAGATACAGCAACAACAAATTCAAAAAATGCACATTAGAATGTTTACTTCAAAAGTTAGACAATTCCATTTGTCTATAGTTTTTACATCTGTTTTTAATGATATCAAATTATTGATTGTTCCTTTTTTCTTATATTTATTTAAGCATTAACTATAGAATTTGCCATCTGATCTTTCTTTTTTTATCTTTCCAGTAGACTCTTATTTTTGCCAGGTTTGAATCTTATTTTGCTTTGATCTTTAGAGTATATAATTATTTTACTGTTTATTTATTTCTATGAGAATAGAAAAAAAGAATTGACCTGGGAGATCTAGATGTGGCAATTTGTAACAGAATCACATAGCTTATGTTTAGGAAATCATGGTTTTGATTAAGAAGCAACCATTTAGTTCCCACTGTTTTATTAAAACAGACATTAGCAGATAATAGGAAACATATTTAAGGATGGAGCCTGCATTTTGTTTAGGACATCGGTAAGCTGGCTGCAAATTTCCTTCTGCGGCTAACATAAGTCATGGTAGATGCATACTGGTGACTCCGTGAGTTGACAGGGAGGTAGGTGCCTCTCAGACTTCTGCCTTCTCAGGAAGAAGCCGAAGGTACCAGTTTGCTCTGACTGCTATAGACTTCCAGATTTGAATATTATTACTCCTGTACAGTTTGAAAAGGCATGGTCACCAGCAAAGATTAGAAACCAAGCCATGGTACTTCCCTGAGAAATGGATCTAGATAGGAATCTCCTGCAATACCCATCCTTAGCAAGAAGCCTCTATCAAAAGAAAAGAGCCAGCTAGGCCCGCACTTCTGTTTCCTGAGGGTAGAAAGGTAATAAAGCATACTTTGGGTGTTGGTTTTCTGCACACCATTATACCTGCCATGCATTCTCTGTTGTTCCTCCCACTTCCTGGGCTGATGAATCAACATCACTTGAACTGTTTGGTGGCAGCTTGTGTTTACTTCACACAAACCTTAACCTTCCCTTTTTTCCTCCTACTGACACACACACACAGAGATATACACACACTTTCCAGCAGCAATGACTAGCTCTTTGAATGTGTGTACGCAGTGTCTGACAGCCTCTTCAGGTGTAGATCCTTGACCTACTGAATGGAGTCAAGGCCTTAATCTGCTTTTATGGCGCTTAAAGATTTAACTGCGCATTTACTATCTTAAAGAGAAGAAGACAGCTTAAAGAATCGAATCTCTGAAAGAGCAGACAACACACACACACACACACACACACACACACACACTGGTTGTGACTTCACTGGAGTTCCCAGGCTTCCAGAAGCTGGAATAATTACAGTACAGCGTATAAAAGAATACACTCTCCTCTTTTTACTTACAACAGCAGGTAAATGTGAACAGCCAACGACCTTGAAGCTGCATGATTCTTTTGATTTTTTTTTCTTTTTTAGTCAAAGATGGTATGTTCAAATATTTTAACAATCAAATTTTAAAAAGAAAAACTTATAGACAACACTTAAAGAAAAGAAAGCCTTTTGAGCCACACAATCACACATATAATGAGGAGTTATTTACCTTCTCTTACATGGGAGTAAGTATTAATATTGGAAAACAAATACCCTACCAGAACAAAAAGGGCTTAAAGAATTTGAGAATATGTTGAAAAGAAATTGATTTTAATTCAGTTTGCAGTACACTTAACTTCTGGATAGCTCAACATTTTCACTTCCCTTTACATCGTATATTTAGCATAAAATGCTCTCCCTTTTTCTTGATCTAAATTGTGTGGCTGATGAATCCAAAAGCTCATTTGCTCAAGGGCAATCTTGTAAACAAGCTCTCAGACACTCAATAGCCAGAAGTATTGCTTTGATACATATCCTGTCTCCCCTGAGGAAGCCTGCAAGTAATAAAACACAATTCATCCTTCACTTCTACCTACCCACAGATCATCACGTGGCCCTCGAATGGGGGTAGTGAGCTGTCGACAAGACTGTGAACACCACCAGAAAGCCAGATGGACACCATCACAGTCTTGCAAACTATAGAGTGGGGTGACTCTCAAACATCAGTGCCACAAGAATTACCCCAAATCTCCTCAAAGACTAGTGAAATCTGCCTGAATCAGACAGAATAAAAGGACTTGTATGTTAACATGTTTGTAAAGATAAAACAAATCTCATAAATTTAAAGGGCTAATTGATCTAAATAGCATCTTATTTGTTATGTAAAAGAACTGTGTTTTCAAGGCTACATATAATTTCATATGTAATATATAACTTCTGGTCCTACTACTACTATTTAGTAGTACTAGTAGTATAGTAGTAGTATGTCTTAACTACTAGCTATTCAGAAGTAATTCTGTGTCAATATTATCTTGTTTAGTCCTCACAGCTTCTAAAGGACCTAGAGCAATGGTTCTTAATCTGTAGGTTGGCCAGATATCCTGTGTACCAGATATTTACATTATGATTCATAATAATAGCAAAATTACAGTTATAAGGTAGCAATGAAAATAATCTTATGGTTGGAAGTCACCACAATATGAGGAATTGTATTAAAGGGTAGTAGCATTAGAAAGGTTCAGAACCACTGAGCTAGATACTTTCATTTCTAATTTTTAGACGAAGATATTGAATCTTGGTGAAATTAAATAATTTGACCAAGTTCGTGTAATTAGTAAGTTGAAGACCAGACCTGAGTTCAAACCTGCCAGACCACAGAAACCTGGTTGGTATGCTACTCAGGGTTTGTCTGTATTAAACACATCAAAACTCTATTTCTAACCAAAGCTTTCCCGGGGTTTTGGCACTCATTCCAACTTGTTAATCAGTAGTCAAATCCTAGGTGTTAGGTAACATGGAATAAAACTTTTAAATTTCCATCCTAATGGATTTTGGCCTTTACAGAGAGTTAGTGGAAAAAGACACAAACGATAAATTATGCTAAGAATTGTTTTTGTGGTCCTAATACTTATTTACTACCCTTCTTAAATTAAGGGTTGAATTTTATGATAGAAATATTAAGAATCATACCTTACATATATATGTATGTATGTATGTATATATATGTATATGTATATACATAAACACACACACACTTACCAAAGAACTAATAACTCATTACCTGAGAATCTATACATAGTTTTAAAAACAAAAAATCCAAGATTACCTTTTATCTTCTTATACTTTTTGTACCATCTCCCAAACTCCTGGCACTTGGTTGCTGACACATTGGCATAGTATGTGCTATTTACAATGGATGAAATCATACTCTGAAAAGAAGGGAGAGATGAGTTAGTTCTCATATACATGAATAGCTCATTTTAGAGACCAGAAGAGACACATTGTACACAGCCCATACAGGTTTCCTTTGTCTTTTAAACTTAAAGCTATGACTCCTCTGCAAATGACATGATTTAATAACAAAACAGGGTGACCAAAGTTCACTATCCCTTAAGTATACTTGTATAATAATGATGCTTTCTAAAACAAAGGCCAATCCTAGACTGTCAAAGACGGAGAGACAGGGGCACACAGACTAAATGTAGAAGGAGGGCCGTCCGGGCTGCTGAGCCGGAGCACAAGGTGACATCAGATGCTCCAGCACCAGCAATCCTTCCAGATAATGCTTTTCAGATGTCTCTGTTCCTCTTCCAACTGCAACAAGCTTACACAGCCAAGAATCTGAGAACATCCGTGCTACACACTGCAGAACAACGTTTAGGGAAATAAGTTAAATTAATATAATTTATAGAAACGTGTGATTATCACTTGTGTGAAAATTCACCAAATGAGAAACTTAACAGTGCTATTTTCGAGCAGGGAAAACCAAACCTAACACTTCTACTGTGTTTCAACCAAAAAACCGAATTAAAGCTAAAACTTTCTGAGCGCTCACACTCACGACTGTTGCTCTGCTCCCCCCACCTCCCCTCCCAGATCTGTTTGTTCCTGAGGTTAGAAAAAAACAAAGGGGGCATAGGCTGATTCTGCACTGGGAATTTTACATTGTAATTGCACATCTTGCCTTAGATGTCCTACAGAGAGATACTGCCTGACTCTATGGTATGTCTAACACTGGACCCACTCATACTTGAACCAACTGTGACATTACACACATCCATTTCATATGGACACTTGATTTCTTTAAATGTTGTGTAACAGCAAGTGGGCATGAATGCCCAAGTGATCCTAATGACCTGTATTAGGTTTGAGATTGTACCTAGAA
>NW_022196896.1:83203700-83212052 GCF_008632895.1 Mastomys coucha
AAAAAAAAAAAAAAAAAAAGTCATTCAGACATGGAAGAACTCAGGAAAGCTTAGAGCTTCTAATGGCATTTCTATAACCCAGCACAGATAAAGAGGATGACAAGGAAACAAAGTAAGCAACATGGCTGGGGACTTCAACACCCAGCAGATAGACCCACGTTTAAAATGTCAGACTTGATTCTTTGTTTCATCACTAGGCACATATGGAGGCAGGAGTCCCTAATTCAACCCACAGAAACCTCTTTGGTCTTTTCCACACAGCAGATGGCTAGCCTCACCCAGCTGATCACTAAAGGACATTTTCCCCTTCTGAGGTAAGATAGTAGAGAGAGCTCCATGCTCTCTGGGTCTGAACACAACACTGAAAATGCAAAAGCCCACTGGCACCCAAGTGTCTCCTAAGACTTATGATGTCTTGCCTACCACCCTTAGAGGATCCGCCTTGGCAAGACCGGCTTTGTAACCAAATAAAACTGTGCAGCAGCAGGTTGCACTGGCTCCCTCTCTGATCTGAGATGCATTTGCTCTTCCTAGACAGTGGGACCTTGAGGAAAGTGACAAGCTGCCATCTCCGGTCCTTTTTTCCTCTTCTTCTTCGTGTCTCACATAGTTCTGATGTGGGATGTCTGAGTCATTGAAATTTAACACGTGAAGGGACAGGGATGAAATTCTAAAATGCCAAACTGAAATGTCCTAATAATAGAAGTTCTAACATGGGAGCTACCTAATAAAAGCTGCCACAGCCACACTGGGGTGTGAACTCGCAATTGTACTCGCCATCTCCTTCACTTGCGATGAACGCTGTCTTCTGGGATGGCACAGGATAGACAGCCACAGTACAAGTCAAAGTCAAAAGCTTTCAAAAGCTAGTGTAGAAAGAACCTGAGGACTTTCTAGAGCTGTTCTTTCTTTAACTCTTCCAGGTCTAAAAGCTCAGACTATAACCCACATCACTCTGGTCCTAGTCAATTCCTAGCTCCCTCCCTCCCTAGCCATTCTCTGGACCCTGCTCCAGTTTCTGTGGTGCTACTCAGGCCAGCTTGAGTCTCTGTGGGAAGGCAGGGAGAAGGTGTCCTCTACCAGGTCTACCACCGGGACCCAAATTTTAGGCATCTGCTTTAAAAAGGAAGAGGCTGGGCCCCTGCCTCAGTCAAACTCTCTTCTTCTGATTATTACACATGAGTGTCTCTACTGCTTCAGAACACAGAATAGATTTCAATCAGGAACTAAGCAAAGGAACTGGGTAGCAAAAACAGACACGCCTTGGGTAATGACAATTTTTAGCTATGAGAAAGAATTGATTGAGTTTGTGATACAATTACTCATATTAACTCGCTGCACCAAGTACACTCAGTAGTTGTATAGGTAAGTTGTCATGCACCATCATGACAACTTCAAAGCACAGGGATCTTTTGGAAATAACATACAGTAAAGGTCATGGTACATGGAATTATCCCATTTTTAACACGAGAATCCACTAAACTTAAAGGAGATAAGTGTATTCTCGTGCCTTGAGCCTGAATCATGAGATCCTGGAGTGTAGTACAAGATCTTACTGTGGGGGTACCACCAGTATTTTAGAAATCCCACACTTAGCAAGCAATGTGCAAAGGTGGGAGGAGCTAACACAGATCCAGCACATGTGACTTCCACTTCTACGAAAACCAATATTTTCCAGAGGTCCTGAGACACAGAGGATGTGCATGTACCACACAACTCACTCTAATGCCATTCTAAGCAATTTCGTATCACAGACGCAGGGTATGTCTTCTCTTCAGTTATCACCTTTTCCTTTTGTGGGACTGGGGATCCAGCTTAGAGCTTTCCAGGTCAAGCAAGTGGTCTACTGCTAGGCTATTGGTATTCCCACAGCCTGTCAATAACAACTTAAACCAGGTGAGACAGTGAAGGCAGAATGGGATGAATATTGATTAAAATCCTTCCCACCTTCCATTCTGACACTACTATATATCATTCTTCTTGCTATATTCAACACACAATAATGGGCTGTGGAGGGTACTTTATTCGCTGAGAGTGAGCACATACAACAGTGGTCCTGAAAGACTATAATAGAACTGAAAAACACCGATCTTCCAGTGACATAACATTGTAACAAAATGTGTTATTGCTATGTTTTTCAGGCATACTCTGGTAAACAAATCTACTACATTGCCAGCCATAAAAACAACAACAACAACAAAAAAAAAAAACACTATAGCACACACAACTATATATTAGTATGCAATGCCCAACAATCACAAATATCTTAGGTATTGATTTACGTAAATACTATATTGTCCCTTCCTCTGTTTTTGGAGTATGCACTCCTACATAGAGAAGTCTACTGGAAAGCCATACGCCATGATGTCTCAGTAGCACCTTTTACATCTCTCTCGTCTACAGCTCTTGATTTGCACCAGAAGGCCACTGAGAGACGGCCCTCCCCAGCTACATTTCTGCATGCACACTCTGTATGTTCACATGATGCTGATGGAATCATCTCATTTCTCAAGATGAATCTCCATCATTAAGGGACACATGACCAACTATACTTATTTTAGCTAGATTGCCACATCTAAAAATAAGTTTGCTTTTAGATTCCTGAGATAAATTTTAAACTCACTTTTTTTGTTGTTGTTTGTTTGTTTGTTTGTTTTTTAACTTGCTCAGGCAACAGATGTCACACCTGATTAAAACTATGGTCTGATTTCCAAACTGACAACTTAGAGACTAAAAATGAGAAAACTCACTGACCAAAGTTAGATAGACTGGGCAGTGCCGCACAGAAGCTGCAGCCCTGTGCGAGCATGAGCTCACGGGCCACCTCCCACACACAAACTCTACTTTATTTTATTTAAATTTTTAATTACATTTGTATGTCTTTATTTAGTTTGTGTGGAGGCATATGCAACAGTTTGGACGTGGAGGTTAGAGGACCACTCCTGGAATCCAGTTCTTTCCTTCCATTATGTGGGTCCCAGGATCTAACTCAGGCCTTCAAGCTTGGTGGCAGGCACCTTTTCCACTGAACCCTCTCACTAGCCCTCATAATTTAAGAGGAGAAGCTAACTAATGAAGAAAACACTCCCTAATACCTCCATCATAATGCTTCAGCTGTTTGCAGACCAAATAAGAAACAAGGGGAGAAAAAATAATAAAAATGAATAATTGTGGTAGGGTGGGGGTAGAGGTTCACATATGTAATCCCCACATAACAAATAGGGATAAAGAAAGACTGCAATGAAGGCTGTTTGAGGACAGCCTGAGATACATGAACTTTGTTTTTTGTTCTGTTTTGTTTTTGTTTTTTGGTTTTTGGTTTTTTTTTTTTTTTAGTTTTTTCAAGACAGGGTTTCTCTGTGCAGCCCTAGCTGTCCTGGAGCTTACTCTATAGACCAGGCTGGCCTCGAACTCAGAAATCCGCCTGCCTCTGCCTCCCAAGCGCTGGGACTAAAGGCGTGCGCCACCACCGCCCGGCTGAACTTTGTTTAATTTAAAAAAAGGTGGATACAGTGGCATATGCCCATGAGCGAGTACTTAGAACTCAGAAGCCTAAGGACTCAGTAAGTTCAAGGCTAGTGTGATCTCTATGAAGCAAATCCCAAGCCAGTAAAGACTAAAAAGTGTGACTTTGTCTCCCAAACAAAAAGTGATGACTTCTAGTCCCTCATGAGTCAGTCAAAGGATTTAGAATTCCAGAAAAGGAGGGAACCTAAAGGCATTCTAAGAGCTAATAGGAGGCTGGCGTGTGGTGCCCATCCACAATGCCAACTCTGATGGGGTGACGGCAGGGTGAGCACCTCATGTCCCTGGGCAGCCAGGGATCTTGTCTGAAACAAAGGCAGGGCAACAGCAGGAAACAAGCAAAGGCTGACACCTCCACTCACTCATGGCATGATTTATAATGAAGAAAGATGGAGGCCTGAGGGCCTCCCTTTCCTCCAAAACTAAAGAAAAAATGGATCCGATAAACTTCACCACATTCCTGTGGGCATAGTGGGATAGAATAGTGTGAAAAGCCATGTGATTCTTAGAGTTGGGGAGAGGCAGATACATAATACATCTGCTATGAAAGAGAATTTAAAAGTGGTGACTGATAGCCGCTGCGTTCATGGGAATACCCCGGGGAGAGGACTGTGTCTCCTGGCTTCTCTCTGGACTCTGCAAATGCAAGTGGCAGGCAGTGGGTGACCATGTGTACCCTTGACTCACTTTTGGAACACACTAAACTTACGATTATAAGTACACTTTTAGAACAGTAAAGGGGAAGATTGTTTCAGAGGTATTATTTGTGGTATAAAATTCATGCAGTGTCACTGGTGGCCTCTAATCCCTTCTCTTAGCCCTACTTGTGTGAGAAAGGAGGTTATCACTACCTTACGAGAGAGAAGAATGGAGCATCACTCAGGTGTTGCAGACCTTGTGTGGGGCAACAGAAGTTGTAGAGATGGGTGATGGTTATACAGCAGAGAATGGACATGATATTTCTCACCTGCCGACTTTCAAGGGTTAAATGACTAACCTTTTGTCAGATATTTTACCACAAAAACCCAGACTTCTATCAAGACTTTGGGAGCGGAAGGTGCATGGCTTGGGAGTTATATGCCTTTGCTTCCACTCCCTATTAATAAGGCTGGCTGTGACTCAGCCCTCTTGACCCTCATAAGAACCTATGCTGAGCTAAGAGTGAGCAAGCTCTGCTGAGGCGAATGATCAAAACCCTCAAGACCCGAAGTTTTGCAGTCAAAAGCAGCCGAGAGTAAAAGAGACACCAGATGCTGTATTTGTGACACATTCAGGCTGCTTTGTAGATTTGGTGACTCACAAAGGCATCAGGGGACAACAGTGACCATTCTGATTTATGCATGCTTTGAAAGGTGAAATAAAAAAATAAATACAGACCCACAACAACAACCTATACTTGGCTAGCATCTGGCCAGACAGAACAACTAAATCATGACTTCCCCTTAAACACACTGTCTGCAGTTGTTGCCTCTTTATGAACTTCTCCACATTTCTCTTCTGTCTTCAAGGTTTCTTTCTTAAATTATAGGCCATTGCGATGCTCAAGAAAGCATATACTATCCACTGAAACCTTTATATAACAGCCAAGCTCCTGCAGGGAAACCAAATATGACTTAGCTTTGGCTCCTTCCCCGGAGCGCTTCAGTTTCTTAGGTTCAGAGTCTCTTTTAACCTATGACCACACAAAAGTGAGTCGTCATTGTTTCTAATGATGCATTTTTCCATGGTGGCTTTATTTAAAAAAAAAAAAACTTCCACAAGCATATTATATATAATGTATACTTTTGTAGAAGGTGTTTATAATATATACGTATATATAATATGTATATTATATATTATCTATAGATATAGTAAAGATCAGTCTCTAACAATGAAACGCCAAAGAATCGCCAACATACCAAAGTGTATGATTGAGCATGGCCAATCCATCCTGCCAGTGAAGCAAGGCAACCACTGGGAATGTCAACTTTGGAACTAGAAGTCTGGCACAAGGCCTCACCTAGCACTTAACCGGAAGAGGAAGTTTCAACATGAAACTTAAGTGACTCCCTCAGTCACAATGACCTGTCTACACAATGGGAAAGTTGATGATTGTGCTTCGAAAGTGTCCCATGCATTCTCACTGATTAAAAACCATTAGAAAGCTCTCCTGGAAATGACAACCTTCACTCTAAGACCAGGGTTCCAGCACTGTCTAAAGGATACAGGGAAGACCCTGTCAGAGACACTGACCTGGGAGAGAGGGCATTCTTTGGCTAATGTGCTCTGGTTCATTTCTTTGAGCAGTTCCTTTAAGGCATTGCGGACGGTGGCATGGTTCCATTGCTCCGCAGGTAAGTCTTCCAACTTTGAACAACTGCAAAACAGAGGGAGAGTGAGTGGCGCGTGGCCCTCAGCTATGGCCCTGGCTGCTCAGGACCACACAGCCAGTGCTGTGTGGCTTCTGTGTCCTCTGTCAGTGTCCCATCTAGAAGGCTCCCGAGAAGGAGAAGGGGAGCAAGCTGCTTCTGCAGACTCCAGTGGACCCCAGGAGTGACACAGTACTGTGGTGATGATCTTTCCTAGCAAAGACTCCTTATGGATATTCCATCAAAATCAAGTGTGAAGGCTCACCTTTCCCAGAAAAATGTGGACAGGCTTCTTTCCCAGTCACAAAAAAACTTTTGGGAAAGACCCTCAAGATTTGCTAGAAAAGGATGGGTTTGGTCAGTCCCAATTAAAGTAAAAATTCTCCAAAAAGAGAACATTGTTTAAAAACCTTACTGAAGGACAACATTGCTCAAGACACACAGATACTTTATGATAAGAAGGCTACAGAGAACTCCTAGACATTGGGAGGTACACAGCATTTCTGGTCCCCCTAGAGGCCAGAGGTCTTCACTGACTGACCACCGCCAAAAGAAAGACATCTCTAAACAAGTCGTCCCCTCAGCAGGCAAACCAGAAGACAGCAGAAGGATCTAATGCTTCAGAGGCTAGGCGTTAAGCACCTGAGAAAGCCAAGAGAAGCCACAGAAGGCTGCAGAGAGCCTCCGCCTGCCCAGAAGACTTTTAATTATTTATCAGGCAGGCCCTGAGTGAGCAGTTCACCGCCTCTGCAAACAGCATAAAGCAGTTGGAATGTGGACTATAAAGATGCCTAGAGAGGCATCCCCAGATCCCCCTCCCCCTCTTCTCGTTTCACCCACTGTCTAGAAGTTAACGGAGACTTTAAGCTGATCTCCACACTGAGCGGGCGATCCGCGCAGCTCCCACGAGGAAGCGGAGGCAGCCGTTCAGAGATCCCCACCTTTGTAATTGGATCTTCAGTGTCACAACGTGATAGACATCTTGCAGCATGTCAGCCACAGTCGCATCAGGGGCGTCTGTCACATAACTGAGGGGGAGAGGGTTCCACCTCCCCAGCTTGATTATTCCTGCACAGGGAAGAAAAACATAATAAACATATATCTGCTATTTATTAAACCCTTCCAGTTTGTTCAGTGTCAAGAAGGTCATTCAACAGTCATCACCGAGCACCCACTCGGAGCGCTTACAACCCAGTGCAGTGAGGTATTTCTTTCTGGCTGACAACTGGGTTAGTGAATCACACAAGGGAGATAAGGAATGAAAAGGACGGGATTTAATCATGGACAATTGGTTCTTTCATGTTTTCCTGTGTCTTAAATTACTTAGAAAACCATACGGATATTTCCTTTCCCCAAAGTCTTGTTTCAGAGTCTAACTTAAGACTGATGCTAAATATATAGGGCTGCTGATTTCCCAGACTCCCCCACCCCAGAAAAAAAATAAGCAAGCTTCATGTAAATACAAGACTTGATTTCGAATTGGATTGTAAAAGAAAGCTGCTGTGTGGGCTCCACACAGTCACATTGTGAATGGGGTATGATTCCTACGGCAAGCACAGCACGTGGAGCCCCCTGGAACAAGTTCCTCTAGCTTTCAGGTTGCAGGTGTCACCTAAGGTGCCTTCAGCTGCCTCTCTGTCTTTATTCCTGGGTTCTTTTCAGAATGACAACAGTACCTTTTACCTGTGGGTTTCCTGGTGTCTGTGGTTAAGCCTGGATGTGCTCCTGAGCTAGTTAAGGCTGCAAAGAACAGCAACCTTGGAAGTAAGCTCTATTGCAGAATGATTCATGGGATACTCAGGCAGTTTGTGGTGAAATGCTAACTTATTCATTCCTTCTATGGGCCCCTCTGGTCTGGAGTGCAGGGCACGCGGAAAGTTGGTGAAGAAAAATAAAGAAACTCATTTCACAAATGACACTGGGTAACAAAACTTTTATTTCATGCTATGAAAAATCTGATGGTCCCCCACGGGATGTCAGAAATTGTCACATATAAAAATGTTATGTTTTAGAAATAAAAGAAAAATAGCTTTTTTATCTTTCCTTTTGACAATACAGGTGAGTCTAAGCACGATGTTCTCTCAAAATACATATATTTTTATCACTGATGAGAGAGAACACCTGTATACCCAAAGGTACTTTTAAAAGATTCCTGAAATGACTCCATAGCTGTGGGGCAAAAGTCAGAGGTTAGGAGACGAACTTTCTGGTGAGGGCATGTCCTGTCCCAAGTGAGATAAATGAACACGTACTGCCTGACATAATGCTTGAAAACAGGGAAGAAACAGAACAAAAATATTAAAATGATGCACTGTTTCAGTATTAAGACTTAACAATCTGCTGCCGAATATGCTACAGTATAAATAGTGCGTGGACGCAGCTCCAGCAGAGCAGCGCGGCTCCCATTCATGGTGCCGTATGTCTCCAGTTCTGGCTCCTTAAGTCATCTTTCCCCTGCCAAGAAAAGCTGTTTTTTTTT
>NW_022196896.1:83212078-83250415 GCF_008632895.1 Mastomys coucha
TTTCTGGTGGGGGATAGCTTCCCTAACATTCCCTCTCATGACAATGAAAAGTGCACAGCATGCAGCTCTGCTCAGAGGAGCCACGAAATGAGCATCCGGGCCCCTGGACAGGCAGCTACCCTGGAGCAGGCAGATCTGCTTCCCTCCCTCCCTTATCCTTTCTGGCATTTGCCATATTAAAAAAGACACTGCAGAATATGTCCACCCTACTACCTTTCTAAGAAAATCACTGTGCAATTTCCATTTCCTTCTTTAAAAAAAAAAGCTATTCTCGTGATCACCCACAAGTTCAACACAGCTAACCGTATCCTACTAACACAGGTTTTCCTATAGTCAGATAAGAGAATACAGGAGAAAGTGGATGGCAGTGGCTGTGCTCTCAGATGGGCACAGAAAAGAATCTGCTGGTTATTTTGGATGCCGTGACCATGAAGGTAATCTGAAGCAAGGGAAGCCTGCAGACTTCCAGGGACGGTTCTCAGGGACATTCTTCCTGCCGTGTGTGTGTCTGTAGTTCATTCCCTTTTATTTTTTTAAGGAACACTATACAGTGCAGGCAGACAAAACCAAATATAGCAGTGTGGTTTCATTTATTAAATCCAAGAGCAGCAAGGCTAACCTATGGGAACAGAATTGAGACAAGCAGGCGAGAGGATTTCCTGGGAAGAGCTTGCTTGCTCAGGCTAGTGGCTGCACTAGTATAAAATTTGTCAAAATTCATCAAACCAATCTCCTAGTATAGATAATGTTTATCACATATAAATTACACATGCTGAGCATGGTGGCAAATGCCCATAATTCCAAGGAGTTTAAAGCCACCCAAGGCTATACAGTGAATCTAAGGCTAGCCCTAAGCTAATCTGGTCTGGTAGTGGGGGATGGCTCAGTCAGGAAAATGGCTGCCTTCCAGGCATCAGAGCCTGAGCTCAGATCCTCAGCACACACAAAGGCTGGCCATGGGGTTATGTGTCTATAACGCCAGTGCCACCACGGCACTGTGACAGGAAGATGCCTGTGCTTGCTGGCCCTTCAGCTTAGCCCATCAGTGAGCTCCAGGCTCAGTGAGAGATGCTATCTCAGAAAATAAGGTGAGAGCCAGGAAGAGAGACACTCAATGTCTAACATGCACACGTGTACACATATGCACATCGCACACACACACATATACAAATGAGCTGGGTATGGTAGCACATGTCTGTAATACTAACAATAAGTAGAAATATCAAGAGTCCAAAGCTGGCTGGGCTTCATAATGAGACCCTATTTAAACATACACACACACACACACACACACACACACACACACACACACACAAAGTTAACCCAGTAAGTAAAAGTAAGTAAAAAAAAATAAACCATAATTAAACAGAGAGGTGTGTTGGAAGTAAAACTGAAGACAGCTCTCTCCATTTAGGTAAACTCCCTCACCACCTCAATGAGCCAGGAAGAAACTTGTTTAGGCTGTAACTAGACATGCAGGTGCCTCACAGTATTGAGTACCTCCACCCAGAACATCTGCCCCAAGCTGGTCTCCACAGCTTCAAGGGAAGAGGGTACATGCCATTCTCTCTGGCCAAGGAGACAGAGCCTGCTTTTCCTTCTCTCTACTGTCAAGAGCTCACAGTGTACACTCAACTGTCTATCTGGGGTAGAAAAGCTAGAGGGGATCTCTTCAATGTGTCATTCCTTCAAGCAGGGTTGTCTGCCTAATGCATTAATCCACTTTGGAAAACATTCTTTGGAACAGTCTCCTTCCCTGATTAAAAAAAAAAAATTGACAAAAATATTACTTAGAATAGCAGTCAAATGTTAATTAAAGAAATCAAACTGGGAAGCATTATACCACAGTAAGTATGAATGAGTGCAGGCTTCCAAGAAAACTGCCGCAGATCATTCCTGGGCTTCCACCATCTTCTAATCATGTGACTCTAGCAAGTTACTCAATGTCTCAGTTCCTCAATCTGCTCATCCGTGAAATGGAATTAAAAACACAGAGTTCAATTAAAGGAAACTATGTGTGTCACACATAAAGCCCTTTGTACAAAGCTTTGTCCTAAAGAGGGATCGGAGAGAAGCATATACACTTCAGTTACTCTAGTGCAGGAAGGTAATTAGCAGCAAGTTGAGGGTGAGTTTGTGCAAACCATGGTTTGGGGCCAGCTGTTTCCTTTCTCTATACCTCAGCCTTCCTGTCTATAAAGTAGGGATGATAACTATGTCCACTTTGGTATTATTATGAGGCTTTTGATTAATGAGGATTGCCGAATAACAAATGTTCAACAAAAACCAGGGGCAAACATCTTTGCAAAGTTCTGAGTGAGGTCACAGCAGCATCTTAGCAAAGCTATAGGAGATGGACCTCTATTGGAAGAGTGCTGGATGAATAGAGGGAACTACCCTAGGGGGAGGAAAAAAAGCTCCGACTATCCAGGCAGGAGTGCTTAATTACAAGGTTGGCAAACTCATCCCAGCCTGTGAGGTGGGGCCACCAAACCTGACAGTGAATTTTAAAACAGAGAAGAGAAGAGAAGAGAAGAGAAGAGAAGAGAAGAGAAGAGAAACAAAAAGAAAAGAAACTAATAGGAAAGGAAAGGAAAGGAAAGGAAAGGAAAGGAAAGGAAAGGAAAGGAAAGGAAAGGAAAGGAAAGGAAAGGAAAGGAAAAATTTTTCATAAGCCCTCTAGGAATAGTTCCTGACTCATGGCATTAGGAGAATCTCAATAACTCTGGAATAGCCGGCAGTATACTGATGTTATTTCTAAAGTCAAAATCTAAGCTTTCTAACTCCAACAGGTAAAAAGAAAAAAAAAAACAAAACATTACTGAGGTCAGATTTTTTTTGACACAGGTAGGCATGCGCACATGTCCAGTAAAGCATACGGTGGATGAAGATCCATTTTCCTGCTCTGAACAGATAGCACACTCTCACTTTATCTGGATCCCTAAGAGTCACTTCTAGAATCATGCACATTCTTCATATTTCAACCCGGGACTAGATCAACTCTAAGCAACCTATGCAAAGTAATCTTTTCCCTGCACAGCTGCACAAAGAGTATCTGTACTTGGCTTGTGAGTCTTAGCACAATATCCCTTTACGCTACTTTACAGGTACCAAGTCTTATTGTCTGCGTTTGTTTTTGTTTTTGCTTTTTCTGTTTCTTTGTCCATTTTTGAGACAGGGTCTGACTATTATGTAGCCCAGGCTTGCTCAAACTCATGATCCTCCTCCTTCAGGCTCATGAGTTATGAATAAACTACCATATCCAACATCTGGTGCTTTCAGGAATTATTCGTTCATCTGTGGGGAGTTATTATTGCACACGGAAGTGAGCTAAAGGTTAGGAGAAAGTAGCTTTAAAAGAAATCAGTGAAAGACAGCCAGGACTAGGAACTGGGCTTCATTTTGTAAGGTTTGGACTACTGGACCCCTCCTTCTCAACTCCATTGCTGTAAGTCTGAGTACTTGTGCCAATTCCCGAAAACCAGTCCCTCGAGCAGGGCTATGTCTTCAGTTATATGTCAATCAGGGCACTGACATTTATTCTGATGGAAAGTGAAACCAAGGAATCATCAGGTGATGAGGTCAAAAGGCAGCTACACCTCGGAGTTCTCTGAGGAAAATGGTCTCACAAGGAGCCACTGCAGAAATAGTGTCTCCCAAGTCATCCAAGAAATGCATCATCTGCAAACATTCAGAAGATGCCTGGTGTTGAAGACTATTACAGATGCAGTTTCAAGGTCTTTGAGTCACAAATTATGGGCCTTTATTTTGGAGTTGAAATTCATACAAATGTTAACATGATTGAATTGAGCACAATATAAATAAAACTGTTTATACCCAGACAAATCTGTTCATTCTAAAATACAGAATGCCAATTCACTCTTTGTGTAATGCATTCAGACCAAATAACAAAATGCAATTGTAGGTAAATTTCCCATTAGTGACATAAAATTAAGTTGGAAATGGAAGCAATTTTTGTCTAAAATTAAAAAGATGCAACAACGGAAACCATTTTTTCATCCTCTCGATGTAATGTTCTTCCAGAGTCAAGAGTTGACGTTTCGCAGAAAGAACCATCAACAGTGTATGTGTGGGTGTTTTCTGTATTTTTATCAATGTTTAGACTGAGAAACCACATACTCTGCAAAGCCAAAGCAAACTTTCTATCTTTCAAATTATTAACCTTTAATATGTAAAAATCAGAGAGGATACTGCAAATTGTAGCTGAACATTCGAGAAGCCACTTAAAGTGGCCTTGAATGTGGTGATGAAGCTATAACCAACAGAACAGCAGAAGGCTTATATGCAGTGCTAAGGATCCATTAGACCCACTTTCCTCGTGTGTCTCTGAGTCACAGATATGCAAAGAGATATCAATGCATCTTGTCCCTGGCATTATGGAGTTTGAATAGAAAAGCTTCTTATTGCTAAGCACACAACTAAGTAAGACTACTCTCAAGATAAGCCAGAATGATAACTTTCAGCCCCGTACTTCAAATGTAATAACTACTTCATACAATGAAGCTTTATGTCAAGTCATCTGCAGGATACGTGAAAGTTCTCAAGGTTCAGTGACATGGGGGGAGTTGCTGACAAAAACCCCTCTAGGGGACAGATGCATGCAACCAAGCAAGACATCAATAGTACCCTCAAAATTCAACTCGTTGAGTAACTCTCTTTTATTCCAGGTGCATCCTGACATTAATTTTAAAAGCCAAGTGAAAACTCAACCTGGGGAAAAATGAGACATTAGCTTTAATATCCAAAGGCTGGAGTTTATATATCTCATAACTCCCTGGAAAAGATCTCAGCAGAAAGAGTGTCAATAAAAACTCTAGTCTCAGAATAACTAAGCCTTGGGGCTTCTGATTCTCAGGATTATTTCCACGGAACACCAACTGCTGATGAGACCCCTTGCAAAACCAGGAGAAGTCCTGACATTGATCGCATCTGCTCGCCCTCCTCCGAGTGACTGTGTCCCTGCGCTACAGCATATCATTTCTGTTGTTAGGCTCTGCTTAGTTAAAGAAATTAAAAACTGTCTGTCCTATATAATAAGAACAGAGAATTATTTATCCATAAATCAGTTCACAGGAAATCACTACCCAGCAGTACGTAATAATTCAGCCCATGCTTCTGACCTGTGGCCTGGCTGTGCTCTATCATCAAACTGTGGAAGGGACATGACATAAATTGTAGTTATTATTGCTGAACCTGTGGTGGAATGATGCTCAGTGAGGAGAGAGAAAGAAAAGGCAAACAAAAGGCTGTGTTTGAAACACACATTTTCCTTCTTTATGCGTGGCTCAGCAAAGCCAACACAACTAACTAAAGCAGACCAACTCTTCAACACTGTGTACTTTGAATCTAAAGGCTCTATATATTTCAAATGCATTCAAGTAAAAGGAAATGGAAATTACAACTGTATTCTTTGGGCACTCTATTTTGTCCTGCTGCCTTTGTAATTTACACAAATTAATGACACCTCTCAACTCACCAGTCTGGGAGCCTAGAATGCATTTGATCTTGTATTTGTAACAGCACAAAAGCAAACAGCAGACAAAAACAAATAACAACTTGGAATAAATGTTGAGGATCTATTGTTATATAACTCATGTAGAAATCAACAAGGCACATGTGCACATGTTTACATGCGTGCCAGTACATGGTTCCCATTCCCCACACACATTTGATCTACTTGCAACAATTCAGTATTGTTAACCAACATAAAAAACCAAAGTTTTAATTTTTGAAGTACATTAACTCAGGGGCTAGAGAGATGGTTCAGCCATTAAAAGCTCTTGCTGTTCTTCCAGAGGTTCGATTCCCTACACCTTCACAATGGCTCACAACTATCTGTAACTCCAGTTCCAAGGTAGTCAATGCTCTCTCCTAGGTTCCACTGGCAACAAGCACAGATGTAGAACACATAGACATATGCAAGCAAAACACCCAAAGACATAAAATAATAAATTATAGGGTAGACTACTGGTATTTAAGAACTAAATTTTTAGTTAAATTTTTAGTTTTAAGAACTAACTTTTAGAGTAGCTTATAAACAAACTATTGGTAATAAACAGCATTTCTCAGTCTTTTAGAAAAAATCAACCCCCTTACAGTACAAAAACATTCTACACACACACATACACACATACATATACACACATTTACACACACATACGCACACACATACACACACACATGCACATGTGCACACACATATACAGTAGCATTTGGTGTCTTGTAATTCTATACATGTTTTTACATTGTGCAACATAAAGATTTTGTCTCATGTAATAGACGCTACTTCACATTTGGGAAACGTTATGTTATAACTCTGATTTTTATTAGATTATTTAATATAAGCACTAAGTAACTAGACTAAATTAATAAAGACCCTGTTGCAGAGAGAAAAGGGGGGTAGGAAGAGTGAACAAAATTATTCCAAAATTAAATAAAACTTTCTTAAGTTGGTATTTTATAAACCTTTATTTCATTTCCAAAATTCCAATTCTTCTGAAAAACAACCAAAATATCAGACAGGCCATAAAAAAGTGTGGTTGGCATTTAGCTATTTATTTCACAAGAGTATTGTTTAGAACTATTACATGGAGAATTGGGCAAATGGGAAAAGTGTGTGACATTACCTGGGACCAGTTCTAAAGTGCTAGCATGGTTGCAAGCAAGCTTTTCATCAGTGACAGATTTCCTTATTATTGTTTCTAGTTTTAACCATTGTCTAAAAGAATTTCAAATTAAGGGACTAATTTTGGCAGCTAACACAAACAAGAACTCTCCTGTTCTTTTCTCCCAGTCATTCTTCCCCTCCCCACTTCCTCCTTTTTATTGAGAAATATCTTTGAGTAAAGGTATTTGCTCAGTCCTCAATATCTTCAATAATCAAAGGCATAGGGAACACGCACTGCCTTAGACTTACATGGCTATGCTCCGCTTAGGATATGCTCTGCTTATGGTAGCTGCTCTTCAAAACATACTGAGCTGGTGTTTCTGCACGTTCTAAGGTAAGAAGTAGCCACTAAAGATCTAAAATGACTGCTGCCTTGCATGTTTCACATCTTAATTAATTACCCATGATCTTCTTGGAGGGGAGCTAAAGTGGAGTTTCCTGAGGGTCTGGTATTGCAGGTACTCTACCACCTGCCTCAGCAGGCTTGGGAAATCTTGTCAATCTCATGCTCCCAATTACATATTCCAGAACGGCCCTTCTGGCATATCCTGTTTCCTATAATCTAGAATTACATAATGCCTGATCTCAAGGGTACTATTATGATGGCATGTAGATTATCAAAGAAAAGATGGCCACATGAAATACATGATTTATGTTTTACACTTTTTTCATTTGTTTGTTTGTTTGTTTGTTCATTTTTTGGTAAGAGGGGGTCATTCTACAATAGCCCTAGCTATAATAGAACTGACCATGTAGTCCAGGCTGACCTTGAAGTCACAGAGATCCGCCTGCCTTTGTTCATAAGTGTTGGGATTAAAGGTGTGCTCACATCCAACTATGCAGTACACTTTTATCTATGTTCCAATGCAACAGATCTCATAGCCATTTACTAAGTAACTGTAACACATGGAAGCAAACCTGGATGAAGCCAGAGTGGTGACTGTGTTTGATTTGGAGAATGTCTGCTTTGTGTCCTTCTGAATGTTTTAATGATTTTTTTCACTCTCTGTGCTTCTGTATATGAACATGAGATGCACATTGTGTATTCTATTCTATTAAGCTTTATAATGCACATGATTTACAGGTCTCAAATACTTCATGCTTATGAGATGTCCAGATAGCTCTTTAATTTGCATTTTAGGAAATGTCATATTTAAATACTGTAAAACAAAATTTGAAATATGCCACTATCATTTTAACGGCTATGAGAGAAGCCAAGGGCCCAATACATAATAGGTGCTCATTCAGCAGACAAATGTTTCTTGAACTGGATCAAAGGCAGACTTACAGTCACAACACACATGGTGATGAATAATGATGACAGCTTATATGAGCCCCATAGAATATTCAGACATGTCAGAAAAATGTCACATGAATTAAAGGGCAAGTGAAGTAGGAGAGACTTAGACGTTGGTACTGATTATACGTATACTTAGACCTGGCAGTTGGATCAGACACCTTGTGAGGATCTGAGAGGAATGAAAGGGGCAGAAACTAATTCTTATTGTCCCATTCCAAGGACAGTGCTCCTTAAGGTGCTCACATTAAATGAGTGAGCTCCAATTTTATTCCTAGTGCAATTATGAGCCTCTTTCTGGCCTATGAAACAAAAGCTCTACAGGAAGACCCAAGGAGAGGATGCTGAGGAGTCAGACTTGAGAATCAATCACTGCCTAGAGTTCCCACAAAACAAACAAATAAACAAACAAACACCCACACATATACAATGGCCAGAAGACTAAGATCTACCCACACATGCTTGACTAGAGAAGAGGTGAAACCAAATGATTCCCAGATCCCCTTGTTCTTAAGTCACCAGAAAATATGCTTGTTACTGTCAGCCAGGATACCAGATAAGAAGGTTGCAATGTCAGCACCAGAGGAGGGTGGGCTGGGCCGAGATGCTGCTGTGTTTTCTTCTTTTTGGATATGTGGACTTGGCATGGACTGAATGAGCAATATGGCAGGTGAAGAACAATTTCTTATGTAGGAATAAACATTAGAACATTTTCATCAAATTTGGACTATAGGCTATCACGGTTTTACATCATTTCACCTATCTTACCAACTCTAACTCCACTATCATGAGGACGCCTAATGGATTCTGTGCCAATAAGGCCATTTCACTGACAGGCAGCGGGAGGGAAGGCAGAGGGACGGGATTTGGCTATGGCTGTGTACCATCCTGAGCCCTGTTTTCTTTACTAGAACACGTGGCAGTGGAAGTAAAAGAAAAACTAAACGAAACAAAGAAAGCCCTGCTTATTTCACAAAGAGGATTACAACAAAAGGACAGAAGTCAGACTGCACGGAAAACCATAAAGCTGGGCCCCAAGATGCCTTGCCAGGCAAAGGCGCCTGCTATCAAGTTTGACAGCCTTCACCCAGTCCTCTGAAGTTACATGGTAAAGGGAGAGAACTGATTTTGTGCATTGTCCTCTGCCCTCCATGTGCATGTTAGGACATGTGCATGCACCCAAAAATAGATGCAGAAAGATTTTAAGGAAATCATAAAGAGCTGTGTACAACTGGCATTCAAGAATGCTAAGTGAACATCAAATAAGCAAGCATGTACTTCTTTAGAATGTTTTTGAGGGAGAGATGCCTTTACTTAAGCAAAACACTGAATATCCTAAAATGTCACTGGCTAACACAGTAAATGATCTCTCTGGTGTTATGGTTTGAAAATGTCTCCAAAGGCTCATGGGTTGAAGGCTTGGTTTCCCCATCTGGTGATGTTAAAAAAAAGTGCTAATCCCATGGGTGAGGGATACACAGCTAAACAGGCTGCTAGGAGGCAGAGCCTGGTGGGAGGTAGTAGGTCACTGGGGTATCCTTTGAAGGGAATCAGCTCATATCCTGCTCTCTCTGCTTTCTGACTATCCAAGGTGAGCAGCAATTCTCCTCTATGATGTTTTATAACAGACCTGAGAGCAACTAAACCTGGCTCATGGCTGACTATGGACTGGAGGCTCTGGAAACTCTCACCCCAAATGAGCCTTTTCTCCCCTTTAAAGTCATTTCCCCATATATTTTTGTCATAGTGATAAAAAGCTGGCAAATACACTGGGCTTGGCAGTTTGTTATATCTCAGTGACTAGAGCCCCTTTATCCTTTACCAAGCCATTACTATGTAGACAGTGTTAAAAGTGCCACCTGCCCTCTCAAATTATCCCAGAGATCCTTTGCACTTCCAGATATATTCCAAAAAGCTGATAAAGACAGAAAAAGGTCAGGACTGACATCCTCAAGCCAAAGCTTTGTGTAATGCCATGCACTATGAAGAGATTCCCTGGGTATCTCCCTGCCACTGCAGCTCTGACAGCCTAGACCAAAAGGCCTTCCAAGTACATGGGGTCCAATCATGGTGGCTTTCATTATTGTCATTTGACAGAGGCACTAAAGACTTCAAAAACACAGGAAGAACAATTTCAACCAACCAGACCCCCCCCCCAAAGTTTCCAGAGACTAAACCACCAACCAAAGAGTATACCTGGAGGGACCTATGGCTCCAGCTGCATATGTAGCAGAGGATAGCCTTGTTGGGTATCACTGGGAGGGGAGCCCCTTGGTCCTGTGGAGGCTCGATGACCCAGAGTAAGGAAATGCTAGGATGCTGAGGTGAGGGGGGGTGAGTGAGAAGCACCCTCATAGAAGCAGGGGGGGAAGGGGGAGGGGATAAGGGATTAACTGAGAAGCGGGATAACATTTCAAATGTAAATAATTAAAATAACCAATAAAATAAAAATAATTGACAATATTGAATAAAAACTCAACACTGAATTGGTGGGTTAGTCTGTCCTTATTAAAATTCTACTTTTAAAAAATGGCAAGCACTCAGCTTTATGTTTCTCAGGCAGAGATTTTTTTTCCCTGTAACTTTCTAAGTATAGCAAACAACTATTCAGGATAACTGAAGGTCTGCCAGTTGGTGAGCAAAACAATGGCACATATATCAATCAGAAAAAGGGAATTTAGTTCAATCAGACAAAACAAGTACCATTCTACCAACTATACTGATTACTAGCAACTGTAAGGGACTATGGTGGTCTAAATGAAAGTGGCCCCACAGGCTCATAGGGAGTGGCATGATTAGGAGGTACCTGTGTTACCAGGATGGGCTTTGAAATTTTAAATGCTCAAGCCAGGTCCAAGGAGTCTCTCTTTCTGATGCCTACTGACCCAGCACTATGCCTGCCTGTATGCTTCCATGCTTCCTGCCATGACAATAATGGATTAAACCTCTGACCCTGTAAACAAGCCCCAGTTAAATGTTTTCCTCTATAAGAGTTATTGTGGTCATGGTGACTCTTCAGAGAAATAGAAACCCTAACTAAGACAGTGACTATACCTGGGCCAATAGAATTGTGTTCTCTACTTTAAAATTGCTAGCTAGGGAGAACTGTCGAAAAGATTCTCTTATGTTAACAAAACTGGTAACAATTATTAGGACACGTATTCTCAGAACTACAACACTAGATAGAATGAATGCTCACAGAGCTCTACAAATAGTTTCCTCTCCTAAAGTCCTTAATGTAACCCTCACATGTAAATACATCTGATTCATAAATTATGACACAACAGATATCAAGGAGCAGAAATCTTAACATCTTCCAATTATTAACTAAAGACCTCAAAATGTCAATAGGACCTACTTTCCTTTTATCCATAGGGGACACCTTGGGAGATGCTCGGTTCTTCCCTCTGCTGGTGTCTTCTATATCCCCAGGATGACACCTATGCTCACACCCAACTAGAATAAGCCTCTCTATTGCAGAGCGCCTGAATCCAGTATCAAGGTCTCTCCACTCCACCAGAGGTAGGCTGTGTTAAGACTTTCAGAACAGTTTGGTGAACTGAGTGGGAGAATGGATATTGTAGCCTCAGCAACTGGCAAACCAGGGCAGGAAAGTCACAAGACCACCCTGGCACACATAGTGAGACCCATTCTTAAAAATAAAAAAACAAAACACACAAAAATATATAGAAACTAAATAAATTAAAGTAAAAACTGGCCAGGCTGTGGTGGCGCACGCCTTTAATCCCAGCACTTGGGAGGCAGAGGCAGGCGGATTTCTGAGTTCGAGGCCAGCCTGGGCTACAGAGTGAGTTCCAGGACAGCCAGGGCTACACAGAAAAACCCTGTTTCGAAAAACCAAAAAAATAAAAAATAAAAAAATAAAAACTGATAGAGAAGAGAAAATTTATGTGAGAGAGCTGCTACTGTATAAAGAATTCTCCTGGGCTCTATCTGGGGAGCTGGGCAAGTGCTCACAGGTCACATGGAATCCCTTTTTATTTGCTTTTAACTGAACCATCCTTAAAATAACTAGAATGGTGTTTCATTTTTATTCTCAAAGCAAACTATCATCAAGCTGCCCACCCATAAAAGGAAGGAAACTCACAAATCTAAGAATATATTTAGCCATTCATTCTTAAATGGAAAACAAAAGAGGAGCCATTTAATCTCTCCCTGTCACTGTGTTTGCGTGCACGATGCCTTGGTTGTTTTATCAACAACATCCCATAACTCATGTCGATAAAAACACAGAAAATGTCTACCCCAGAATCCATCTTTTCTTCATACCTAATCCTGTGTTTGCAGATGGCACCTAGTGAGCCCAAATTTGCCTCTCCTCACTTTCAGTTGTTCAATGTCCTTTGTCACAATCACTCCATCAAGAAACAGAGCATCTGCTTTGGGCTTCTCATGGTATTCTAGGTTGCTGCACAAGAAGAAAGCAGTTAATCAACACACCCATGACTACAATCAAACTGGCTAGTACCAGAAACCGAGTGGTCATCAACTTTTAAGTTCTCATGTACTATTTCATATAACTTGTGGTGATACATCAAATGCCTGTGGACATGAGTTGATCCGTCTGTGATTCTTGCACACAGGGATACGTTTCAGAACCAGTCAGTCTGGTAGATAGCTTCAACTCTCAAGTATACTAGCCTTCTTCTTTTGTTCCTGACACTCAGTGAAGGGGGAAAAAAAAGATCTTGCATAATTATATTGAAACATGAGCATATTCTAAAAACCCTGTGAACTAAAAATGATTGCAAATTTCCCTTTCCAGTTTCATCCATGTGACGTTTCATATTTCAGCACTTAATTTATATTTTCCCAAATAAAGCAAAGAAGTAAGAAACAAAAGCTTTGAGATTCTTACCCATGCTACAAAATTACTTAGTGACACAGCACTGGGTTGGGTCAGTGCCCATAATAATAATGCTTATAATAAGCCAAAAAAGAGAGTCTGTCATTCATACATAAAACACTGTATGAACCAAATCATGTGATGCTTTAATATTATATTTGTGACAGAAGTACTTCTTCCTCTTGAATATCCATGATGATCTAGAATATATCAACTGTCTAATATGTTTCTTGCTCCTCTGCGTCAAGGAGTAATTTTGGTTACAAAATGATTTCACACAAGATATGCTCATGTTGAATATCTATCAATTCTGACCATGGGCTGGATTTAGATAACTTACAAAACTAGTTACTTCTTGTAACTCGTTACACACCCACAACTGGTGATGGGCCCCAGCTCTATCCCTTTGAATTTCTTAGTTCCAGCTTAGTTCATAAAAGCCCTTAATCTTTTCCCACAAAAGACAATCTTTTCCCAAACTAGTTCCATAAAATATATGCTAAAGAGTCAAAGAAGAAAAGGGTTTGATTCTCAGTTTTGTTTCATTTCATTTTGTCTCTACCATCTTTTTAAAAGATAATCCCTCACCCAGGAACATTACAAATGGCTGCCATGGGGGCTGGGGATATGGCTCAGTTGGCAGTGTTTGCCTAGTATGCACAAAGCCCTGGGTTCAATTCTCAGCACCGTATAAAATATGGCTACTGCAATAAACCAAAAACCTCAGCCTTCTTCTTGAGTGTCATCCTTATGAAAACCTTCATTCTGGATAATTAGATCTATTTGCTGTTGCAACCGTAAGGCTCACAGATATGTTTCACAGAGGTGATAACACTTTGCATTTGAAATAGACAAGAAAATGGCCTACTAAAACAGCCACAGCACAGAGAGGTCACAATCACACTGGCCTCTGAGAACCTTACTGTCCTCAGAGAGAAGCAAGAATAACAGAGGGCGTCAGCCATGAGGCCCTGACCCTCCACCGCATGTTCAGATGATGCTCAACCGTGACCTGACCCACATCTACTAGTGGAGGCGTGGTCCAGCAAAGGGTTTCTGTTCTAAAGGAAAGAATCTGAGTTCTCACCTCCCAGGTCCATGGAAGGCTTTTTAGCAGCTTGGCAGGTGCCTGAGGGCCACACCTCATCTGCATAAAATGTGGCAGATTGCAACCGCCCTCATATTTTTTATTTTTAAACTGGTTTTAGAAACAGAACATATATAAAAGCTCAGAGAAGGGGAAAGGAGATAGATGGCCGTGCATCTATATCCCTTAGTGCCTTTATTTTCATTCTTTTCCATCTTCCTGATGGCTATTTACCAAGACAAAGATAACAAATCTGCTAGGAAAAGGAGTGGGCGGTGATACAAAATGTTGGGGTTTTTTGGGTTTTTTTTGTTTTGTTTTGTTTTTTTTAAAGAAAGTCCTATCTTATATCTTCACCACAATGCCTTAATGATGTATGTTCAAATCAGTTTTAACTGAACTGTGTGTGGTATGCTCCTGTTTTGTGAAGACTACACTATGTGGAAATACACTTTAGCGGCGGGCGGTGGTAGCACACACCTTTAATCCCAGCACTTGGGAGGCAGAGACAGGCGGATTTCTGAGTTCGAGACCATCCTGGTCTACAGAGTGAGTTCCAGGACAGCCAGGGCTATACAGAGAAACCCTGTCTTGAAAAAAAACAAACAAGCAAACAAACAAAAATAATAATTGTAAACCTCTGATCTGTTTAACGAAAAAAAGCAACACATTATATTAAGTATGTCCATGGTGACCTCAGCACTCTATATCCTAGAACTTATCAACAAAGTCACCCAGCTCAAGCATAGATTAATGTGCAAAAGAACTCAGCAATTGTCAATGTGCCTAATACAAACCAGACAATATCTAGAAAAGAATGAACAGATGAAAGGAAGTGTACTGAATATTTTTAAATGGAGTTAATATAGACACAAAGACACCAATATGAAGGAAGAATTTGGTTCTGCATGTGGGAAAGGCACAGAGAAGATGCTGAACTGCTGAACGGGGTGCTTCCACTCACAAGGCTTCAAGAACGGTAGTGCTTGCATCTCATTAAAGTGTCCACGCCTCGATAGTAGGGAGAGGTTACCATTGAGAAACAGAGGGCCCCAGTGGTTCTGGAATGGTAGGGCAATGTGAAGTGTCCTCAGTGGGAGCCAGGGCAGAGAGAGAACCAAAAAGCAATAGAGAAACACCATTTATTTGCATCAAGCAAAGGACAGTTTTCTGGGGTTCTAGAATGCAGGCTATGGGAAACCGCAGTCAAGCAGAAACCAGTTAGGAGCTCAAAAGGGCCCTGGTGGAGAGAGAAGGTGAAAGCTGCAGCTGAAAACAGTGAAAGCTGCAATGTAGGTACAGCAGTGAAAGCAGCAGGATGCCCCCGACGTATGCCATGTGGAAGACGGACCTAGACACAGGCAAGAAGTGGAATGCCACCCCTAATGCGCCCACTGCTAGGCAGCCTGAGGAATGAGACACAGAGACAATGACTTATAAACTTGGTTTTCTCCTGTTAATCTGTCTTGTTTGTCTAATTTACAGGGTCTGAAGCTTGAGGACCTTCAAAGATAGAGAAGAAAAGTAAGTGTATTCTTTTCTAAAGTGAAAAGCCTTTGACTAGAACCATAAGACCAAAACTTTCACCTCTCCAGGAGGTCAGTCTACTCAGTCCACAGCCCCTGCTAAGAGTTGCTGGGTGCATTCCATGAGATATATGAATCCAGGTTCTCTGTTAATTATAAGAGGCTAATTGAACAAACTCCCTACAAAGTTGAAGTTATCCCAAGGAAACAATAATGCAGTTAATATAGTTGACTACCTGCCTAGAACTCAGAGCGAGAAAGGCATTGTGGTGTGGAAGTAAATAAGAAGGAAGCTCTTACATAACCAAATAAAGGTTCTAAGAATCTGATAGACGGTTGTGGCAACCAACCTCTGAACTTTGATAGCTACAGATATAGAATGGGCTTAACAAACTTTAAAACAACAGACAGACATGTATTCTTGTAAAGTCCTGTAGGGAGGTTTCGAGGGACTAGAAGCTAGTCTACAATCTCCTGGTATATACAAAAGTGGACATAATCTTATTTGAGTGCAAAGACTATGCACTCATGCATAATTGTGTGTCCAAACATTTTCTCATTTGTGTTAATCTCCACAAAAATCCTGTGAGAGCATCTCCCCTTACTGTTAGGATAAATAATTTGCCTCTGTATTTTTTCATTGAAACCCTCATCTGTCAGACTGGGGAGCAGCAGGGTAACAGGTCCCCTCACATGTGTCTTCCCAGGCTGAGACTCAGACTCAGACCTCACACAGACCTCCAGGGGGAGCAGAACCCTCGCTGTACCCCTAAGAGACTTACTCTCACTATGCTTCAGATTTACTCACAAGACAAAGGATTATCACTTCCTGTCTACTCTCATTTCCTGTCCCACTGTCCTAGTGTCCCAGTACTAATCTGAGCATCTCCAAAACACAGCTAGTGAATGAATAAATGAAACTCGAAGACTTAGAAACCTCGGCCAGTAACTGGATCCCACTTGTTCTTCCACTAAACACTCTGGCTCACTCACTGCAGCAACTACAAAGCAGGTGGGGTTGCCTGAGTGCCATGCATCGGTACAAGCACAAGATTCCATCCCATGTCTATAATATTCCCACAAAGTAAACAGTCTCGGTTCTCCAGAGGATCAAGTGGAAGGAGAAAAGGACTAGGCAGCTGATTATATGGACACGTAAGTAATAAAAACAAAGAACGTCATGAATTAAGCAACTACTTGTGGCCAGCACCATGTTAGAATTTAACACGTATTACCTTCTATCAGTCGCTACTACAAACCAATGAGGTGGGTGTCGTTTCTTGTGAGAGGAGAAGCAGGGGTACATGGTGAGACACAATGCCAAGGCTGCAACAAGAAGCACAGACACTCTCCAATCTTAGGGTTTCACAACTCCAGAACTCACATTCTTTCCACAACTCAAGAGCCTTCTAACTCTAGTATGCTGGATAAATCTTTCTGTCCTACATATCTGAGGTGCTGGAAACAAAAGTAAGGCTCCAGTTGAGTATTTGACCCAAATTAGTGGCATTTAATAAATGGGTCAGTGAGGGTTAAAAAATAATACATAGGGCAGGCACACAAAGATTCAAGAAAACAGACCTGGTCCAGTGGCTCAGTTTTGTTACGTCACAAGACCTTATGCTTATTTTGAACATAAAAAGCCTTGTGACACTAAAAACTATTCTCTCCCAAAGGCATCACCAAACTCTCTCCTTCATTCGGCTATTTCAACATTGATGGCATGTTGACCCAAGTTACCGAAGGGCAGCATGGTGATTAAGGCAGACATGCTACCTACACTCATCAGACTGAACGTCTACGAACCAACAAGCAAAGGTATAATTAAAAAGCAAGTGTTAAGAGCAAAAATAATAGTATGCTGAGAGAAAGAACAATCAGGAAGTCAAAGAAAATGGCCCCTACAGAGAAGAGCTGGCCCAGCAGAAACCAAGAAGCGACTATGGATGAGAGTGGGTAAGTGGCGGCGGGGCCCAGGACAGAACAGGAAGAGCTGTGCACTTCAGGGCAAACATGGATCTTACTCTAAATTAAATAGAGAATTCAAACCTTGGGAGGCCTCAGGTGGATTAGGCTCAATGCTGTTCCTGGGGTTCCTCAAGCTGCTGGGGGAGAGTGAACAGTGACCCAGGGTGAACGCCTGAGATACCAGCAGCAGCAGCAGCAGCCACTGGGATAGGAAAGCAAGAAGGGATTATAGAAAAAAGCAGAGGAAACAGAAAACTCTTCCAAGTCTACTCCATGGCTACTGAGCTCTTTGGCACACATTCGCAAAAAATAAATTACATTGATAAGAATAAATTAGCAATTAAAAGAAGACAGTTTGGAAGGTACTAGCAATATTCTATTTTTCCAGCAGTATGCTACAAACCAGAATGCTTGTTTTAGTAACTATTTTCTAATACTAAACATAAAATTCACTTGCATTCCTCAGTAAGCATCACACACCTCACAATAAACTCTTTAAGTGACTGTTATGCCCTAGAATATTGCAATTAGCAACCTTGTCCCCTCAAGGATGCTTTAGAAATTCCTGTTGACCTTTAAATCATGACAATGCTAAATGAACTCCATGTTTTCTAACTCCAGTTCGAAAGGTAGAGGGAGGAGGATCAAGAGTTTAAGGTTATTATTAACTAACTAGACAGCCATTTGAGACCAGCCTGAGACACTCTGACCCCAATACCCAACAAAAACCTTAATTCCAAGATAACTGCAATTTTAAAAACTACTAATTAAATACAAAGTCTGAAATTTGACAACATGATACCTTAGATGTCAATGAAAATCAATCATGAATGTCAACTAGGAATAGAATCTAGACTTTTTAAAGTTATTTCAAATTATTATCTACTAACCAAGTAATTAATCAAAAAACAGAATGGAATTCAAATTCATAAATTTTTATTTAAAAATTATTTGTAAAAATTAATTCTAAATAACATAAATGTCTATACCAAATGAGATGGTTAGCTGACAAGCTGTTACAAACAGGCATTCAAAATTCATGCCACGAAACATGGTAATGGGAAGGGAAAACACAGAAATAATAGATTTATACACACATGTGTATATGTAGACACAGATATTTATATATGTATAGTAGGTATAACAGTGTGCATATATATATATATTTAGATATTTTCTTTATTTACATGTAAATTTCTCCTTTCCCATTAATAGCATATATGCATTACTGCCTATGTGGAGGAAGGAAAAGGGGCTGTGGGCCACAGAGAAGACCTCATCTGCTAGCCCATGTGTTAGGATACTTCATATCTTGCACTGCAAGTGACACAGAGAGCCCATCTGACTTTATTCTTTACTCCATTCAGTGCCTGCTGCAATGTCACAATGGAGGTGTGTACTGTCAAATTGCCACGCATCCATGGACATCAAGAAACACAAGCTACACACTGACAAAAGCGATTTGTGTTCAGAAATCCCAGTTCTTTCATGCATTCTCTTCTATTTTGAAATGAGAAAGCCTCTAATTTAGAAATTTATAGCTAGCATTATGAACAGATATGATATTGTCCAAGAAGATGATAAGCAGCAATATACTGATGATTACAGAGGCAGGCCAAGAATGTCAACAGAGCAAATCAGTCAGGTCAGATAGCAGGAACTAAGTCCTCCTTTTCTCTGCCTGCCTTCAGCAACCATCCTCACCTTACACTGGCTCCTGTGATGGCAGGATCCCAAACAGGGACAGCAACTCTCTCACTAGATAGAAGGCATTGTCAACAAGGGCCATGAGACCACCCCTAATGAACCAGTAATGTGAGGACAGGGGAACAGGATCCAGTGAGGGTCCTTGGGCAGGCACACCAAAGGCAAAGCAAGAGGAGAAACCAGGATGGCCTCTCAGCTGTACAGAGCATCTGGACTGGATGTGAAAGACTTCACCCCACAGAGCAGCAGGGATGACTGCAAAGGGAGAAAGTAGCCAGGGTCTTCTTGGGGAAGGCATGGTAACATCGCATCAGGAGAGAGATGAGAATTCTCACACATAAGCACCACCTTGGAGGCCAGCCCCCGGCAGCAGACAGACCTGTGCTCCCTAGTCTTTAGCCCACATTCCCTTGGTGCAGGACTAAGGAATGACGACATTAGCAGAAAGAAGACTGGATACGGCTGCAGGCAGCTAGAAGCAACAAAACCAATAACCTTCACCTCATTGATAGTAGCTGTAATTAAAGAATGCTGGGCGGTGGTGGCACACACCTTTAGTCCCAGCACTTGGGAAGCAGAAGCAGGAGGATCAGTGAGCTCAGCCTAGTCCTCACAGCAAGTTCCAGGACAGCCAGGCTTATGGACAGCAGAGAAAAAGAAGTACAGATGACTTAGAAAAACAGTTTTAGAGTGCATGAGGGGGGGTGAACAATATGACATAAAATAGGATACTATAATTTTGGTTGCTACCATGAAAGAAAAAAAAGTGTCATTTAAGCGAGGGTTTATTTATTTACCATATAGATGCCATAATCATAAAGAAATATTCATCTAAAAATGTTCCTATTTCACTAATGTGATATGTCTTCCTGGCCATACCACAAAAGAATTTACAAATACACCATTTGAAACTAATGGCGATAGTAAGAAAAAAAAAAATCACACAAGTCTCAAACAAACAATGTTTTGAAAGTGACTTAGTATCCTTTATTGTTCTGTCAACATCTGACAACAGCACATCCATTAGAAAACATTGGCCCATCCTTTTCTTTTCTTCTCTGGTTGTGCCCTTAGAAAAACAGTGATGCTCCCACAGCAGAAAGCTTTAGCCTTATAAACAGTCCCTCCCAGAAGCCCGAATCTCCATATCTTAATATCATGAAAGCTGGAACTGTAAAATAAAATCTGTTAGCAACTGAAATCTTAATGAGGTTCTACGAAGAAGAGGCTTTTCTGCCATGACTCAATGCATGGAAACAGTTGACAATTATAAATGCACGGGCTGAATGTGAGTTGGCAAACATCATACCACAGAATGTACCCGGAGCTAGGGTTGTCCCAGTTCAAATGATACCATATTCCTTCACCAGTGGCGGCAAACAACTAACCTGAAATGCCTTTGGCTGAGAGATAGGTGTGAGCCCGTAAAATTATGTCCCTTGACTCCACATTTACATGGTGACAATCTGTTCTGGCCTACCGAGCAGCCTGTTCTTCGGCAACAAAGAGCTTCAGAAGGAGCCCTGCATAATATCGGTTTCATCAGAGAGAAATGAAGCCAAGGACAATTGGATTGCAGCAGTGGTTCTCAAACTTAGGGTCACAGATATCTCCACACACAACAGATCCTGTGAAAATAACAATTCTAAGGTCTGCCATCAGGGGACCCAATTCGTTAGGTCTCCAGAGATGGGGAGTCTGTATTTACATAAGCACCCTGAAGCCTAGCAGAGAAATGCCCTGGGGAAATAAATACAAGAACAGGGAGTGTGCATCCCTGAGGGTGCATGGAAAGGCCCGAGGGGGAATGTAGGTGAAGGGTGTGTGGATGAAGAGACCTGGGTGCTTGCACAGTTGCACGCAAGGAACACGTCACTATTATTAGGGTCACTTTTTTTGCTTTATGGGATGGGGGCTGTTTTGTTGTTTGCTTGGATTTTGGTAATGGTGGCTGTGTGTGTGTGTATGTGTGTGTGTGTGTGTGTGTGTGTGTGTTTGTTTTGTTATTTTTCTTTTTCAGGAAAAAAACTGTTTCCTGAAAAGTGTTCCGAACCTTGACAATACAACTGAAAATATAGAGTATGTCCTTGAGATATTTTAGTACAATTATTCATGGTAAAGAAATCAAACTCCACATGCTTATTTCTAGGGAATATATTATTTTTAAAAAGAGGGGGAAAACTTGCTGGGTAAAATTCCTCAAATCCACTATGATTTAGAAATTCTAAAAATGTAGGGATGTTTAATTACATGAAAATGATTAGTATTCTTATTCCCTGTACACTGCATACACGGCCTCACCCGAGGCAGAGCCTCCAGGATTGACCCTTGAAGAACGCTCCGATGCAAGCAATGATATCTATGCCTCATGACTACGCTACCAGGATTCTCCTTTCTTTCTCTAAGTCCAACCCCTACATGCTAATAATGTGTTTGGTTTTCCTATTACACAGTAAAAAACTAACCAGGAAGCATTTCCAGAATCTTGTGCAGAGACGGCCATTCTAGAGTCGAGGTTTATGCAGGACTTTCTGGATGCTGCGAGGTTTGTGCAGGACTTTCTGGATGCTGCGAGGTTTATGCAGGACTTTCTGGATGCTGCGAGGTTTATGCAGGACTTTCTGGATGCTGCGAGGTTTATGCAGGACTTTCTGGATGCTGCGTGACTTGAGGGCTAGGCTTCCCCACAGCCTTCGGCTTCATAGTGCTCACCATGGCACACAGAATGAATATGCCAGCCTCAACTCAGAATACAGACATTCTTGTAGATTTATCGTATTATTTTTTAATTATGTGTGTATGTAGGCATGGGTGGCCTGTACTTGAGTGTGGGCATCTGCAGAGGCATCAAATACCCTGGAGCTGGAGTTACAAGTGGTTGAGAGCCTTCTGATATGGGTGCTGGGAACTGAACTCAAGTGCTTGGCCAGAGCAGTATGTGCTCTTAACCCCTGAGCCATCTACCTCTCTAGTCACAGAACAACATAAAGCTGTACAAAATCACTCTTAGAGATATAAAAACCAACTTTCCCTAGAGAAAACTAGGTATTTCATAACTTAAAAAAAAATTGAAAAGGTGACAAAAAATGAGTATGATTTCATGGATGGAGTTGTCTTAAGGAGATAGTTTAAAATAGTCATAAAGCTCATAAAGCTCTAAAAAATAAGTTTGTAAACCACAGTTATGTGAATGAGTGGGCAACATCATGGAAAATAGTAACAATGAGAATACCACTGTGGAGTTGTCTCATGGTCATGAATAAGAATACCACTCATTGGCTATGGAGTCAGCTCCGGCCATGAATAAGAACACTGCTCATTGGCTATGGAGTCGGCTCCTGTCATGAATAAGAATACCGCTCATTGGCTATGGAGTCAGGCCATGAATAAGAACACTGCTCATTGGCTATGGAGTCAGCTCCTGGTCATGACTATCTCACAGTTTAAGGAAAGATCTGATCCTATTTCACACATGAAGTATACTAGAGGAAAAGTAACTTCCAGGAAGTGAGAGGCTGCCTAACAGGGAAGGGCAGTCTAAATGCCATACTTTCTAGCTTTCTGTTTAGTAGCTTAGGAAATTCCCTAAGGGTGTAAATTCTGCAGCAACTCAGGACTCTAGAAAATGAAGCGGGGAATCTAAAGATCTTATCACAGAATGCTCAGGTCCAAAGAGCTAGATCCTGAGCCAGTTAACTCTGACGTTGGGAACAAACTGAAGAGATGATGCAAAGACACAGGAATTCTGCCTGTGGGAGATAACGTCCTGTAAAAAGATGCACCCCTCCGCCAGGTAAACCTAGCTGCTCACCTATTTCTATCTTATGGGCAGAGGCAAAAGCAGCTTTGAACTTGAAATGCCAGAGTGGTGGCACTGTACAGGGAATGAAGTTAGAAAAGAATATAAACTACTGTAAATTTAAGTCTCTTAATTCAAGGACCCATGTCTCAGAATCGTGCTAGAAGTGATAACTAAATGTAAAATTAATAAATACATAAATAATACGGAGAATCCAAAGTACCAAACCAGTACGAACTCAAAAAGTTCAATCCCTTTATCATGGGTGACAGGAACAGTAGAAATTCTTTAGGAAGCCTTTTGAGTTAACTAACTCCTAGACCCTGCGGTAAGTTCCAGCTCTGTGGTTTGTACCCGAAGGTTAACAGCTGGGAATGTGGGCCATTCCAGGATTCTGTCTTATCTTTTGTCCTTATCTGTTCACAGTTTTGTTAGTAATTTTGATGATGATGCTTATGAAAATTTGTAGATTTCACAATGCTAATATATTGGATGATTTAGTTTTGATTCAAAACTGGCTAGGCATATACAGGCCTATACTCCAAACACATAGGAGGCAGGGGTATGAAGACTAGGATTCTAGGTCACAGCAAGTTTGAATTCAGCCTGAGCTATACACGAGCCTATCTCAAAAACACCAAAAAGAAAGGAAGGAAGGAAGGAAGGAAGGAAGGAAGGAAGGAAGGAAGGAAGGAGAGAAAGAGAGAGAAAAAGAGAAAGAAATAAAGAAAAAAAAAGAAAAAGATAGAAAGGAAGAGAGAAAGAAAGAAAAGGTTAATTGATTCTCAGTTCTAAAGCAATTGACCAGACTAAACAAAACCAAAAGTAAAAAAATAATTATTAATTTTTTAAGTTACATATATAAATAATTTTGACCTGACAAATTTATTTGAAATGTGAAAACAGTTTGGATAATACTGAAATGACTTCATATGAGCCACTATTATAAACATTTATGAAAAGGATGAATACATTTCTAGACAGTCAAGATCACAGCCAGGATTATGAGTTGAGTCACTGTGGGACAGCCAGACAACTAGACAGCACCAAGATACAAGGGTGATGCAGAGCACAAAGGGACAGAAGAGTGACCGAATACAGAGACCCCTGCCCTTGTTTAGTCTCCTAAAAAAAGGAGCTTTAGGGGAGGCAGGATAGTACTTTCCAAATACAGAAAATGAATTAGCAACGATAAACTTCAAAGACAATGGTCGCAATCAACCTGTAGAAGAAGTTCAAAACAAATGCAGCAGATGTCTCCTAGAGGGGAGGCACTCACACAAGGCCCTAAATCCCACAGGGGAGCCCACAAGAGCTGCATGATAGCACACTCTAGCAAACTATACTCCATGGAAGGGAAAGGCTTCTGCAGTACATTTACTGATATAAGACAAGAAAGAAAATGAGCGCTAGAAAGCAGAATTTAGATCTGCATTCTTCTGACATTTTCTAGCGCAGTCCGGGTTCTATGATACCGCACTGTGAACACTGACTGCTTCCTTGAGTAAGGGAGCCAAGCCGCCGTCCCCTCCTCCCAGAGCAGTGAGCTGACACATTTATTGTGGCTACAGCAATCTGCACCTTACAGTTCAGCCTGCTTGATGTTTTTGATACCAGCCTTGAAAAATCAAGACAAGACCTTTCTATACCATTGTTTTGCAACACCACCTTCAAGAAACACCAAGTCCCTCTGGAGGAGGCTCCTTTGCTGGGAATGTGCACGCACTGCTTAGCATTGCTCTGTTTTTAAAGATTGGTCACAGCAAGGCAATGCCCTTTCTACTGCAGGGGGTAATGTTAAGAAATTTAACTTCAAAAGAGCTTCCAGCTCATCTTCACTATGTAATGATACTGCGGCAAGTCTGGATTTAATTACAAGTCTGTGAGGAATGAGGGAGGGAGGAAGTTTGTGGGCATGGCTTGCCTCTCCACCACCCCCACCTTCGCTGAATTTTTTCCCCTTTGGGTTTGTACGCACTCTATAGGCTAGGATCATTAATAGCCAGTATAAACATTCTATCATAGAGACTAGAGATTACAAACTGCCTCTGTGTGTGTGTGTGTGCGCGCGCGCGTGCGCGTGCTGCAGAGTTGCAGTGTGTGTTTGGCTGTTAAGACTATTTAAGTGATTTTTTTTTAAGTCCTAGAGAATAAAACCTTTGTTTTAAGAGAGTATCTTGAGTGAGTCTTCCCCGATCTGCACCCAGAAAATTAACCAGGACTTCTTGGACTCTGACCTCAAAGGACACTTGGTCGCTAAATCTAAACCTAGATTTAGAGATTACTTCAATGATATTTAAGGCAGCTAGGAGGAACCACTGAAATCTGGGGCTGATTGTAAAGCAGCCATAGTCCTAGGGTAGGGCATTTTGTGATGTTTTAGTTAAAATGATAAAAGCAGGGCAGGGTCCACCCAGCCTTTAGTGCAGATAAGTCCCAGTTAGACAGCACAGTATGCACACCTGGAACTCAAAACTCCCCAGGATCATCAGTCAACTCCACTGCTTCTTAAAAAATTGGGAAAGAATCATCTTTATGAATTTCCAATCTAGAAGTGGAACTGCAGCCTCCAAAAGCGGCCGGCCTTCCCAGCACATGTTACTATGGCTTTAATGACGGAATATTTTAGGCAGCAGTGCCAGCAGAATGAATGCCCCATTATTTTAATGATCTGCTCAGGGTGGTCACCGTTTTTTAATGCAATGTATTACATATGAATGACATCATATGCCTATCATAAAAGAAAGCGTTAAAACCTGTGATGAGTTTTTCTACTGTTAACTATGCCATTAATAAGTGTAAAAGTAGATCAAAACACATGCTTACAGGCTAGTAAAACATTTACAGTCACCTTTGTAAATACAGAAATAAAGAAGGGTTTTTTGTTGTTATTTTAACTTTTTCTTAATCATAAAAGTCCTTTGTCCTCTCACCTCCAAAGCTCCATTAATGACCTCAGAGGCCCAAGGACTCTTTCTAATTAAAGAAGTCCAAGTAGTAGTTGCTAATAAATGGCATTTATGAATCTTGAGTAATTTCTTTCTTCCTATGATAAAGATCTCACTTGAGCCATATTACTATGTATCAAATTCAAATCATATTGAATCACTTACTCTCCCGCTGCCACAGACATTCCCTTTCCATTCTGAGGGAGCCTCCTTGGCCACCCCGGCAGGCTTCTTTCCAAGAAGTTCTTTATGTTTAGGGGAAAAAAAATTTTGCTCACTTCTGTCTTTGCCATCACATGCTCACTCAAGATTTAACCCCTTAGTTATTGAAAAGACTGAAATATGCTACCTAGGGCCAGTCAAGTGTAATGATGTGCCCCTCTATTTGTCTATTTTTATATGCATGTGAGCACAGAGCAAAAGAAAAGAGGCTGCATTCCCGACAAATCAATTCTGTCTTGTTTACTGTCTTTCAAACAATGTTTAAAAATGTATTTCTATTATTTGTAGCTGTGTGTGTGTGTGTGTGTGTGTGTGTGTGTGTGTGTGCACACGCGCGTGCGTGAGAATGCATGTGTGCACGCCTCAGTGGGGAATGTGCACATGGGTACCAGTACCTATGGAGGCAGGGCTCTTAGGAAAAGCACCCAAACTCTGACTATGACTAGCTGCCAGATGTTAATAAGCGCTGTGCTAATAAGAACACTGTTTGAATGTAATCTTATCCTCACAATGTGGTAAGCAGGCATACCATTCTTGTTCCCAGATAAAAGAAGGGAAGAGACCCACTATCACCAGCAAACAAGTACTGGGGTCTTCATAGGAATTCCTGCACCCCAGTGCTCCTTAGTAGTGATTGTGTAGATTAGATCAGCAAGTGGTAGGTGTGCACGGCGCAGGATAACTCACTGGCTAGGAAAGAACAGAGATAAGTAGCTGATGAGGCCAGTATGTGGACCTCTGCTCCCAGGGTAAAGGCTATAGAAGCCCAGAGAAAGCCACCCCCCCACCCACCCACGTGCCTGTAGGTAGGCAGCAGGGAAAAAGACAAGTCTCTCTCTCCTAAGACAGCAATTTTACTTGTACCTTGACATAAAACTTTCCAGATTAACATGGGCAGAGGCAAGCACCAGAACGCGCCTAAATACAGAAGAAACAGCCAGACTAAAACTATCATATTATATATAGATAATCCCATGGCCTCCATTCCTTCCAGCATGTGAAGGCTTGTAGGGTTGACAAAGGAACACCCATGCCAAGGAATATTAAAAGGTTGTTTTAAATTAGGTATTTTAAACTAATCCATGAAATACTTTTGCTTGTTCATTAGACCCACAAAATAGGGAAGGACAGTTTTTAGTAAGATATGTATCTTTCCATAATGTATGCTTATTTCTTATATAACTTACTCAGCATTTAGTCTGAATGTGGTATTCCAAAATTCAAGTACAATCTCTTCTTAGCATCACACATCCTGGGTCCAGGATTTCAATCCCCCATTTTCGTGTGTGTGTGTGTGTGTGTGTGTGTGTGTGTGTGTGTGTTTTCCAGTAAGTCCTGGGCTTTATAGATAAGAAAAATGGGTCTCAGAGCTATGCTGCCCTCTGCATAAATCTAATGGCAGTGCCATGCACAAAGCTTCATTTTCCTAACCCATTGTCCAATATAGTTTGTTTTTTGTTAAGCAAACCCAGAATTGAAACTGAATTCTGGGGTTGTTTTACCTGACTCTAATCGCAATGCCCTGCTGGCATCGCTGGCTTTCTGCCCCTCTACTCTCCATCTTTCTTGATTTCCCACGATAGACACAAATACACAGTGGCCAATGCTGCTACTTGCCAAGCAATATCCACTTTTCCTTCTTCCTTCCCAGAGAATCCCAATTTTGGGGGTTTTGATGTTGTTGTTGTTTTGTGGTTTTTCTTTGTTTTTTTTTGTTTGTTTGTTTTTTTGTTTGTTTGTTTGTTTTTGTTTTTTTGTTTTTTTCTTTGAGAAGCATTGTCTCAGATGAAAAACTTGATTTCCCAAGCTCTGGAGTGCAATGAAAAGCAGAGTCCTAACAAGGCCTTCCTTCTGGAGTCAGAAGGGGGATCTTCATGGAGAGATATGCCCTGTCTTTGGCTCTTCTCCCACTCCCTTTTTCTAAGTCTCTAGAATCAGAAACAAAGTTCTAAAAAAAATCTCAAAGCCAGGGCCTTTGATGCTATTTCGAAGAAACTGTTAGCCAAGATTAGTCACCTACCTGAAATAAACCAAAACAAACAAACAACTAACAAATAACAACTAAAAAAAGAAAATCTTCTCTTTGGTTATAACACTGTTGTAGACTTCCTGCCATAAGTAGTCATTTGTGAACTTAACTGTTTATCACCTCAGCTAACATCTCAACTGCCTTAACATTTTCTTACACACCATAGCTACACTGATTCAGCACCTTTCAAGCAGGAGACTGCTAAGAAACCATGGACTCTTCAGCTTGGCATGCACGTTTCTTCTCTGAGACCTAAAACCTCCTCAGTGTATCAAGCAGACCAGCCAGAGATTCCTGCCAACTGTCTCCCTTCATCTCTGTCCATCAGAATCTTATAGCCTTGTCAAGGCCTTCCTTCATCTGCCTGTCTCAGTCTGAACAGAGCTCCCTACCTCATGAGGCTTCTCCCTCTTTTAAACTTGCCCCTCTCCAGTGTGGTTCTTGTCAAAGCCACTGGGCTTAGGCCTCCTGAAGTCAGGCCTTGTCACAGCACTATCAGGACACCCCATCCCACCCTGGCACAATTAGCCACAGATGATTAATAACCGATTCCATCTCTCCTGATGCAGCTCTGACTGATCCCGGAAGGAGTCCACGCCAACACTCTAATGACTTAGGAGGCGCATGTGTGACAGCAGGCGTAAGCCAAGCTGCAGTTCAGGCTGCCGTATTGTTTTGACACTAGTGCAAGTGATAATGGGCTGTGACTCAGTGTGTCAAAGCGCTCACTCAAGGCTCCAGTGCCAGCACCCGCTGCTGTCACTGCCCCCGTCTGCACAAACCTATGCTCTTGAATACCATGTGGCTGCTGCTGCTTGGGAAAGATCCTACTGGTCAATCCCAAGATCACAGCACAGGATGACCACAGCAGTAGCAGAGTCTCATGGAAACCAACCAAGCTTCTCAAAGCATACTTGTCCCTCCAGTAGTAAGCCTTGGCGCAGAAGTCAGGCAGAGGTAGACCAGCAAGCAGCTCGCTGCAATAGGAGAAAAGGCATTGCCTTCTGATGAAGTAAAGACCATATCACAGGCAATAGACTGGACAGTTGTACTCAGAATACAAAACAGTGAGAGCTGTGGGAGGAGGCCCACTGTGCTGACTGAGCGGGCAGACACTGCGCACTAACAGCTCTGAGGACAAGGAGAGCACAATACTTATCTCCAGGAAAAGAACGGTTTTGTTTTCTATTCCACCAATGGCTCTAGCCTCAAATAAGTAAAACTGTTTAAATTCCTGTCTGAAAGAATTACAGGGATGGAAATGGAGAGGAGCCTGAGGAAAAGAAGGTCCAGCGACAGGCCCAAAGTGGGATCCAGTTCAAGGGGAGGTCCCAAGGGCTGACACTATTCCTGAGGCAATGGAGCACTCACAAAAAGGGACCCAGCCTGACCTCACTCCGGAAGACCCAACAAGCAGCTGAAAGAGTCACAGTCAGATAGTTGTACCCAACCAATGGAGAAGTAGCTAACCCCTGTGGTTGAATTAGGGAAGGCTGAAAGAAGCTGAGGAGGAGGGCGATCCTGTAGGAAGGCTAGCAGTCTCAATCTGGACCCCCGAGATCTCTCAACCACTGGACCACCAACCAGGCAACATACACCAGCTGATATGAGGCCCCCAACACATATACAGCAGAGGACTACTGAGTCTGTGTTGATTCAGAGATAATGCACCTAACTCTCAAGAGACTGGAGGCCCCAGGGGGTTTAAAGGTCAGGTAGGGTTGAGGGTGGGAGCATCCATGTGGAGACAGGGGTGTGGGGAGGAGGTATGGGATGTGGAACAGTCAGAGGGTGGCCCAGGGTGTGGGGGAAATAAAATATGGAGTGAAAAAATTAATTAATTAATTAATTAATTAATTAAGAAAAATAGCATGTGTTTAACACATACAATACCCTAGGTTCAACTTCCCAGCACCAGAAGAAAAAAATACTAATAAAATGAAATGACTGCCACATACAATTAATGGAAATGAAAATTAGGTCACAAATACTACTATATATATCCACCACTAACCACAAACTCATTTAAAGTACTCTGTGACATTGTTGTAACTACCACACATAATACAATTAAAATGGTACTGTAATGGTACAGGCATTAATACCAACACGGCATGTTGGTTAAAAACCACTCAGCATGCACATTGTGCACGATCGTGTACACCTTTAGTTCCAATACTCTGGAGGCAGAGGCCCATGGATCTCTGTGAGTTCAAGGCCAGCCTGATCTATCTAGTAGGCTCTAGGACAGCCAGGGCTATATAGAAAGATCTTGTCTCAAAAACAAAAACAAACAAACAAACCACCACTGAGCGTCCACTAAGATAGCATATAATACACATAGATACCCAGACGGCCTGCAATCCTATAGCTAAGGATTTTCCTGAAGGGAAGGGTGCACACTTTATTCGTCAGAGATCTGAATGAAGGAATGAACGCCTCATTCCTCCAGTGAGGTTCTGCTTTCTGAATGGCTCACAGCTGCCACCTCCCTTCACCACTTTTCCAGAGACACACAAACCTCTTAGGACAGAAACTGGACCTGTGGCGCCATCACCTCTTCTTCATCCAGATTGTCCTCCTCAGAGAACAATCCCCAGTTTTCTTTCTGTGAACCCCCAAGGGTATTAAGCAGGTCGGACACCATTTCTTGGGTATTAAACAGGTCAGACACCATTTCTTGCCAGTTATCCAGTCCCTGTGGAGCTGCCCAGCCTCTCACAGCACAGGTAGCATTCCTGGCCCCCACTGCCACAGAGTAAAGAAATGGCTGGTTAAGACCAAGACCAGAAGAGGAAAATACTCAGAAAAGTAAAAATAGAACCACCGGACCCAAAACCACACAACATGACCTAACAGGAGAACATTAGGTTCTATTTCAATGTACTCCCGTTACTTTCATATAGGTATGGCTCTACTATACCAAAATAGATCATTTTTGTTTAAGATTTGGTGAATTATATTTTATGGGAAATTCAACAATTTTCTAAGTACCTAGATTCTGAAACACTACTTTATGTACAATTCTACAACTGGATAATTATTAAAGGAGAGCTATTCACTAATAATTATATTTGACTTTGAGGAATACCGTGCAATTTTTGATACAGATTTACCTTCATAATTATACTTTTCTTAAAGTATTATTAGCTCTCAGATGATGATTCTAACATTAGAATAAGCACATACCAAAACAGAGGTTGGAACCACACACCTACTGACTGGCAGGGAACAGTTCTATTTTTCATGCTGGTTTCTCATGGGTAAATCATACTTAGATTTTGTTGTTGTTGTTGTTGTTGTTGTTGCTGCTGTTTTTAAGAAGAGAAATTTGCTCTGAAAGTGGGGAGGGAGGGAATGAAGCAACAGAAAGAGTTTAAATAGGGCTGGGAGGAAATAGTGGAAAGAGAAGGTAACTGGGGGAAATAATCAATAAATAGAAATTAAAACTACTACTTCTGAGCATGGTCCCATTTGATTCCTGACCTCAGTGCATACAAGCTAATCACATTATGCTGTAGCACAGCTGAGTCGACCGCTAGTCTTCATCTAGCTAGGCTCTTCCGCATTCTCATTTTGAGTCATGATCATTTGGTTCGCGACAGAAGTCCCAGCTAGCATGTGTTGAGTAGCAGGAGAAGCAGACTCCTATGAAATGCCTCAGGAGAAGCTATGGAGGGGTGGAGCCAGGGTGCAGAGGCGATGAGTTCGGTTCTCATGGCATTCGATGGAGTCCTCCAGGGTACCCACACACCTGCAGGCAACGTGTTCCCAGAGGAAGGCATTCACAGAATCTGTTTCTTGATATCTCCCCTGTTCTACGTGGCCCCAGAGTCATCTAGGCAATCTTAGAAACAGAACCATTTGAGGAAAAAAAAGGTGTGTGCAGCTCAAATGTCTTCCCTGCACCCAACACGTAGATGACTCAAGGAGGAAGCTTCAGAACAGCGTCAGCCTACAGAGAATATTTTAAGTGCCTTAAAAGGGCGAAGGGCAATGATGAGATATAGAGCGGTTCTTCCTAACAAAACAAAACAAAACAAAACAAAAAACTTTCTTTTGAGTTATTCGAGTCCTAGGATAGGATACTACCAACTTTTTAAAGGACAGAAGTGTCCCTATGTCTTGTCTTCTTATACCACAAGAAAACAGATCAAGAAAATAATATTGGTAATTCGCATGCAGTATGTCAAGTTAAGGGACTGCATGAGTTGAAACTGAGAAAACAAAAGAATAGATTTATCTGGCTTCTGTACTCTACAGTAATGATATCAATCTATTTATTGGTGTAAAGTGTGTGTGTGCCATCACTTTACATCCTGCTTTTTGAGACAGGGTGGCTTATAACCCTGAAGTTCAGTGGTTTGCCTAGCCATGTTGACCAGCAAACCCCAGGATCTTCCTGTCTCCACTTGCTCAGTGCTGGGATACCAGTTTTTTTATATAGCTACTGGGGCTCAAACTCAAGCCCACATGTTTGTACAACAGATACTCTGCCAACTAAGTCACTTCCCTAGCCCTAGCAGTAACAATATTTTATCATTATTATTACTGTGGGGGTATACATATGATGAGTGTGGAGGTCAGTTCTCTCTTTACATGGGTCCCAGGAATCACACTCAAGTCACTAGGCCTGCGTGGTCTTCTGGGCATGGTCACTGGCATACCGATCTTAACAGCAGCTCCACCCAGCCCTTGCTACGGGTCAAGGGCTTGGTAAAGTGCTTTACACTGCTTATTTCATTACACCAAACAACCTTATAGGGAGAGATTTGTTAGATCACTCATCATCATCATCATCATCATCATTATTAAATTTTTATTTTATGATTTAGTTGTTTATGTATATGAATGCTCTACTTGTATGTATGTCAACATGACAGAAAAGGGCATCAGATTCCATTATAGATGGTTGTGAGCCATCATGTGGAACTGAACTCAGGACCTCTGGAAGAGCAGCCAGTGCTGAGCCAACTCTCCCATCCTGTTATTACTCTTAATAGATGAAGAAACTGAAGTGGGGTCACAGATTGGGAAACCCCTGATTATTGTCCAGCGGTCACAAGTAGAGGACACAGCAGCACCTAACAGTCCTGCAGTGCCTACTGTCCTCAGTCAGAACAAGTGTGCAGAGGTAGAATCAGAGACACACTCTTCTCCCCACCACTAGCCAGGCTCCCATGTGACCTCACAGGGCAACAGCACAGTGACAAAGCCATCACACTCTTTGGGAGCAAATCCTATCAGTTTCTCAGAGACAGGAAACCAGTTAACCGCTTAAATATTCCTGCTCTTTATCCTATAAGCCAAATGTGTTTCAAAACTAATATACAATGGTCAAAGTATTGGAAACTTTTACTTTCAAATATTGACCTAATTCACAATGATAGTTACACCATTTCATACAACATTGTATTTCTTTCCGTTTAAATTTGGTTTAACCTAATATTTTAAATATCAGTCACTTTTATCCAATTTTCCAACACATAGTAGGGGATGTCTATAGAAGAAAAAGAGGATAACAAGGCACATAATGTGATTCTTAGTGTAGGAATAATGTCTCCAGTGTGTCTGCTCCAGTCATGCTAAATATGGGTACGAAAGAGATCCAGGACCATCATGGGGTCTCTGCTCCCGTGCCTGCACACTCATCACCTGCCAGGTGGCTCACAGAGAGGAGGAAGCGGCGGTCTGTCACAGTACAAAGCCAAACCCACCAATGGACTGCCTTGACCACAGCACCTGTCAACCTCTCCTCACACAACATAGCTCTCTCTTTTGTCCAGAATTGCTAATGCTACACACAGAACCATTCACAGCACTTTTAAAATTAAGGATAAACAAATGCCTGTGTCAACTTGGGGACATGGGTCCTTTGAAAACTGCTTTAACTTACAATACCTCCATTTTGCAATTTTTATCTTCCTCCACCACAGAGAACTAGAACACATGATGTTTTCAGTCTAACGGGAAGAATAAAAATATTTTTGCTCATTTTTACCATGAATAAATTCTCCTGCAGAAGAAAGTCAGCACTTCCCGGAAACTATCCAAAGCATTGAGAGACAATGTTCTATCTGGCGCCCCAAACCCTGAAAATGGTCACCTCACCGTGCAGAATAAAACACCTTATTTCTGAGGAGGAAGTTTTTGCCAAAGGTCAACTAGAAAGACATATCTTCATGCTATGACTTCAGAAGTTCAACCTGGGCTTTGCTTGCCAGTGTGTTTTAGAAGAAAATAATTGAGTGTGGTTATAAATCACCTCGAGATGTCCATGTAGAGGCAGCGCCGCCTAGAAACAGTTCGTGTCTTATGGTAACGTACTCGGCAGCTCCCTCTGCACAAACAGCACTTGTAATGAAAACACAGCCATATATCTTGATTTGTCAGAGAACAAATCAGTTTTATCTGTTCATTTTGTGCTTTAGTGTCATAGGTATTTTAGAAAACATAATTTATAATTCTTCATGCAATTATATATGAAATTAAATCATCTTCCCTCTCCAGAAGCGTCAAAATATTTCAGATTAAGTAGAATGCATTCATAATGTCTCTCAAATTCTCTTCCTGTCTCCCTCCCTCCCATTCTACACTCTGAAGAAAAAAATGAATAAAGGAAAAAGGGGAGAAATATTTAGCATTTTAATGAATGACTCTAGTTATATATGAGACGTTATAGTAGCTTTTATTGGTTTTATTTTGGTTTGCTTTCTGGAAATGGGTTCTTGCATTATATAACCCAAGATGGCCTCAAATCTGCAGCTATTCTCCTGCCTTAACTTCCTGTGTGCTGGGATTACAAGCACACATCCTCATGCCCAGCTGATATTATTAATAGTAATTCACTACTGCAATAATGCCTTAATCATGTCATAGTTGGGGAAGAGTGTCAATGTCTAGCCATTATGTCAAGAGGCACAAAGACTGGGTTGGACACTGGCTCCATTGCTTATTTGCAGTGTGCCCCGGGGCCTGTCATTTAATCTCCTTCTGCCTAGTTGTCTCAGCTATGAGATGGGAACAATTATACCACACAAGATGTGTATGCATTAAATGAGTTAACCTATGGACACACTCAGATACACAACAAGTTCTGCTTGCTTGCTTGCATCCTAACTGGCAACAGCGCCCATACCGCTCTTTATCAAAGGATAAGATAATACTCAAGAGCACACTAAACCTTTCTCCTCATGGCCACTCAGAAGGCAGTGGCCACGCACACTAAAGAGGAGTGGTTAAATGATGAGCTGGGCCGGGCGGTGGTGGCACACACCTTTAATCCCAGCACTTGGGAGGCAGAGGCAGGTGAATTTCTGAGTTCAAGGCCAGCCTGGTCTGCAGAGTGAGTTCCAGGACAGTCAGGGCTACACAGAGAAACCCTATCTTGAAAAAAAGAAAACAAAAAAATTGATGAGCTGGTTACTTAAGTAGACTTCTAGGCAACTCCGGCAAGTCTCCCTTGAGGAACCCAGGCTCACACTTGGTTTTATCTTCCTTTCTGTGACCTGAGAAGCTTTTGGGTGTGTCTCTCTTTCCTTCTGAGCACCTGTCTTCTTGAGCCCTCATGCTTGAGCCTAAATTAAAATATTCTTATTGAACTCAACTCTGCAGTGAGGGTCTCTTATTTAAAAATAGGCGGACACCACCCCCACAGAAACCTGCTGCCCTAAGGGTCACGCAGTTGGCCTAATCTTTTTACTTTTCTTGGCTAAAGGGCTATTTGCCAAGATTCCAAGCAAGCGCAGGCTCTTGTCCCTGGTCACCACAGGAAATGTCCTCCATGAGCTGGAGAAAAGTTTCTATTTATTTATTTATTTATTTGTTTGTTTATTTATTTATATTTTTATCTCAACTGCATGTGTTAATTTTTTTTCAACTGAGCTAATTTAAATTGCAAGTAGGTACATTTAAATACCTACCAGAGTTAGGACAGACACAGTAGCAAATCATACCTTAACATGTTACGCAGAAATCTCCAATCACACATTTATGATAGAACACTTGTTTAACACTCCTTTTGTATAAACTGGTATTTTGGCTACATGGAACCCATTTTGATGGATAATGTGAATTATATAAAAATACTGACCAGCCCTTGCTATGTCTATTCAAAAAGCTCAATTACGTCTCTATCTCTCCAGGAGCCACCAGCACAGTCACAGACGAACAAACTACTTACTCTCTACTTGAAAGGCCAGCTCTCACAGTGAACTGAATAACTGCAGGAAAGAGGGTCCCGGGGTAGCCAGAAGGATGGCAGCCCCAGACACCATTAGGAAAGACTTAGGATATGAGGGGGACGCTATGTAACCCAGCTGTCCTTGACTCAAAATACTTCTGCCACAGTCTCCTAAGTGCTGAGATTATAGGAACATGCTTCATGCTCAACTTTTAGTACACAGAATTGTAACCAGACCCATATCAAACATGCTAAGGCTGTGGAGATGAAGCCAGACCCATGTTAGAACTATAAAATACTGAGGACGGACTGAGCAAGATGTCCATTTCATCTCCACACCCATGAGGTCCAAAGGCCCAACAGAAATGATCACAGACAGACTCCAGCAAACAAGAGTGCATTCCTGACTTGCCTGACAAATTCCGGATCTCCAACCTCAGGCTGACTGTAGTTACTCCAAACATGAGGAAAAAAAATGCTCCCTCCAAGCTTCCCCATGACACTTTTCAGAAAATCTCCACCCTACTGCACACAGCAAAACCAGAAGCTAACAGACAGACTGTCATCAACTATTAATCCCTGGGCCAAGGGACATCTTAACACAGGACTGTCATTGTGAAACTCGTAAGCACTCAGTCACTAGCCCACACGATGATGTGTATGTGCTTTTTAAAGAGGAAAAAGCCCAACATGCGGGTAACAGCAAGACGGCTACAAAAACAAAATATGAAAGCAATTAGCTGAAGTTTCTTGAATGGCACAATGTTTTTATACCCTTCTTCCATATTTAAAAAAAATAGAAAAGAAAAAAAGGAAGGAAAAAAAAAAGAAAAGAAAACACGCAAACACAAAACTTAACTCTTTATACACCATAAGGCAAGGGTAAAAGGAGAGCAGCCCCAAACGAGGATGGGGTTGAATAGCTGGCCTTTCACCTGCAACAATTCAAATGACATGATGTGCAATTTCAAGAAACAAATCTAGTCTCATACAGACGATGGGACAAATCTGATTATCCAGCACAGGCCGTACACAGCTCTGAACTTACGACTTCTGAAGTTAAAATTGCTCCTACTTAACAAACCACAGAAGGGAAGTCAAAAGAAACAAATGTTCCCTGTTTTCTTAGATCAGAGCTTAAGTGTTAGGTGATACCAGAAACAATAATAAAGAAGATGGAATACGGAAGCTGTGATAGTATAATGATAACAGGTGAAAATTATATAGAAACAGAACCAAGGAGAAGCAGCCCCAAGCATCCCTTAGTGTTTTGTCCAGAGAGATTTGTGTTGTCTTTCTACTTTTTAAATTCTCACTTTTCTATAATTAATGGGCATTAATTTGTTACAAGAGGAAAAAAAAAAGGATTTTTAAAACCTTATGTTTTTTTTAAGTTGTTTAGGCATAATACAAAACTAGAAACAAATAAAACAGGTTTTTATAAAGTGGAATCTAGCCTGGAAACCCAGCTCAGGAGGCTGAGGCAGCAAGATTGCAAGTTTGAAGCTGGCCTGGGCTACAGAGTGACTCTATCTCAAAAAATAAACAAAACAAAACAATAACTAAACTGACAAACTGTAACTAGAATAAGACCATGATAGTAGAAGGCACACATTCTCAAGAGGCAGTGCTTTGTGCTGGTCAAGCTATTCACCCCTTTGAGACTTGTTCATCAGCGGTGCAATGCAGATGATATAATATAAACTGTGGAATTGCTATAAGGACTGGATAGGTTAGTGCATACTAAAGAGTTCCATAGTATCTGGTACAGAAGAAGCGCTCAATAAATAATGTTATTAGAAATATACTAGTGAGCTTATAGCTCCACAGATAAGAGTGCTTGCTATGAAGAAGACCTGGACTCATGTCGATCAATAGCCAGGCTTAGCTATGCATGCTAGTAAGCCCAGCACTGCCAGGGCAGAGGCAAGGAGAGTGCTGGGCCTTGCTACCATTCTAGTTCTGGGCTCACTGAAAGACCAGAACATATTCTCTCTTTCTCTCTCTCTCTCTCTCT
>NW_022196896.1:83250425-83256018 GCF_008632895.1 Mastomys coucha
TCTCTCTCTCTCTCTCTCTCTCTCTCTCTCTCTCTCTTTCTCTCTCACACACACACACACAGACACAGACATGTATATGTATATATAATATACATATATATTACTAACAAGCCTTATTTTGTTAATGTTCTCATAAGAACTATGCCATAAGCCAAGCAGTAGAGGTGCTGCACACACTTTAGTTCCAGCACTTGGGGACGCAGAGGCAGGTGGATTTCTGTGTTCGAAGCCAGCATGGTCTACAGAGTGAGTTCCAGGTCGGCCAGGGCTACATAGAGAAACCCTGTCTCGAAAAAAAAAACAAAAAAAAACAAAAAAAAAACTAAGCCATAGCCTATCATCAACTAATTCTAACAATGCAACATTTAGCTGATTTCCAACAGAAGTTAGCCCACATAGGTAACAGATTTTATTCAGAAAAAAGAACTTTAATCTTTGCATTGCCCATATCACTTTATTTTTAGTCCTCAAAACCTACTTAAAGCTTTCAATTTTGCACTAGTTAAGTACTTTGTCTCCAGAAGCCAAAGCCTTAATACCAGATGGGGAACACGAGGACTCCTCCAACCTTCTACTCCACAATGGATTCTTTAATCTTCCCAATATAGAGCACAGGATAGGGACCTTACATATCTGGACCTTTGTTAGCTATCTCAGAACATTATCTTGTACATAACAAAGAATAACAATTAGTCAATGAAAGAGTGAAGTGACTGCATACCAGAGATGCAGACAAGATAAGCCCTCCCAGGGTGGCTTGATCAGTTTTCTCTCCACTAACTTAAAACAGTACTCAGAAAGCTAAAGATCTTCCGATGTTTCTTTCCAGATGATTCTGGTGCGTCTCTTCCTTTCCAGGTTATGTAAACCCAGTCCCCCTGAACTGATGTCTCTCTAGCCTCTTACACAATATCTTCCCAGGACATGCACATTCTGAATTGCTATTTATCATCTAGGCTCTGGAGCATACATTCTCAAGAACTGGAAGTTGGTCGACCTGGTCATGCCTGAAGCAGGAACAGACTTCCCTCTACAAAGGATTCACTTGCTGGCATGTTTTGTTTGTTTGCTTGTTTGTTTTTGTTTTTGTAAATAGGAGATTACAGGACAGAATTTGTAAATGGGAGATGTGGCAGAACCATCAAGGGCATAGGTCTGAAATGTGCTATAAGCTTTCCACATCCCACTCCCTGCTTTACAAAACCGACATAAGGAATATGTCAGAAGCAGTTCTCCGCCAAGCTGGAGCTGGGAGCCAAGGGGGACTTTGGCACTGTCTGATTTGCATATAGGCTGCAGCAACTTTTCCCAACCTGAGTAGAGAGCTTGTAAAATAGCAGTTCTGTCTTGCCTGATATTTCATCAAACCAGACAAAACCCTGTGTGTTTCCTCATGTTGACACTCAAATAGTTCCGCCAATTACAGCTTCTCAGGGAAGAAGTGTCACATGTTCTAAAACCCCAACTTCAGACCCATTAGAATTTTTCCAGCTACAACCAAAAGCCCACTGCTGTACCTAGTTTCAGGTGGTACCTACCATCCCTTATGTTGTCTATGAAACCCAGTCAAGTGCCCATGTGTGACCAAGCGGCCAGTTTGTCATGGACCCGGCATTCTACTCTGCAAAGTCAAATGAACCTTTCTGTCACACTGCAGAGCTGCCCAAAGCAAGGGACAAGCCACACCTTTCTGATACTACATGGATGAGTGAACAGCCCAGCCCGGGAACTGAACCATCAGAACACAGAAATGTCCAGAGATGCTGGGCAAAACAGAGATGCAAACGACAGAATGCTGAAATCTCACAATTTCACAAAGAACTACCTGAAACTGTGGGCTTTCAACATGACACTCATTCTCCACAAGAGAAGAAAAAATATGGAGGGAGTTTTAAAAAGACATTTTAAGATTATAAAACCCAACATGAATATCAAATGCACTTTACACAGAGTTGGGAAATGATGGTGTCCAGATAAAGATTGAGACCTGTACTGATGGACAGCCTTAAAGCATTTAACTAAAAGGCAGCAGCATTATGAAAGCATATGGCCATGTATTAAAGAATAATGAGCTCCTTGATGGAATCTGTGCTGCATCTTAAAACACAGACAGACCTAGATCCTAAGCAAATGACTCAATCTTGTACTTAAAATCTATATACATAAAAAAGAGGTTATGCTTTACAATAGGATAAAAATCAAATATAGAATAAATCATACTAGAATTATCACCAATATCAAGCTATATGCTTCCCATTTATAATCCATTACAGCCAGCTATCCTCCTGAAACACTGGAAAGTATGAAATAGGAAGTGAATAGTATACAAAATTATTAAGAAGAATCAACGAAGCCGGTCAGCTACTTAATTATTAAATAAAAGCTGTCTGTCTTTGAGGTCAACTGTTTTCACCTGGACCATCTGAACTGTACCACAAACAACAGAGCCTAGAAGTCAAGTGATCACCCTTGCTCCTGGTCATGAATCTCTCCTGCTATGGAGCCAGGTTAGACTTAAACTACAATCCTGCATGCACTTCCTAAGTCTAAGGATTACAAGCACTGGACTGCCACACATGGCTGGATTTTTAAAAATACGTACCCAAATGGAAATTGCAAGGTCAGAGGAAAACTCAAGTCACCCCTGTATTTTCTGCCCATAACAGTTTGTTATAGTAACAGTCATGTATACCAGGCTGGCCTTGATTGCTCTATGTAGATGGATGACCCTGAACTTCTAAACATTTCACCTCTAATTCCCAAGTACTGGGTTACAGGTGTGTACCACAACTCCTACTTTGGACAGTGCAAGGAATGAATTGCTAAGCGTGTGCTAAGCAAACACTCTACCAACCCCAGTGGTTTTTACCAAGCACTATTTACTAAACTGCTAGGCAACCAAGTTGGGTAGAGTCTCATCCTATCCTACTTTACATATAGACAATATTTTTATCAGTTGACTTACTCATAAGCCATCATTATATACTTACATATATAAAGTAGCACATATTATAACAAAATAAATAGGGATACAAAGCTATAAATATTTATATTAGATATTTAATCTTAACTATATGGTGGACAAGGAAATAAGATGTCATTTTCCTCTTGGCATTTACTTACAGGGAGTGTTTCACAGTTTGTCATGTGCATATGAATGCAGAGATGCATACATATGTGAAAACTCAAGGTTCTGCAGCAGGATAGAACCGCACAGCAGGAACAGGGCTAAAAATGTATGACATCCCAGCCAATGTCAACTTCAGGGAGAGCTAAGGTGGGGCTATGGCAATTTGGGGTACCCTTTTCTGTTATTTTGGGGACAAATTTTATTTAAGAAGTTCATTTGTTAAAGGTTTGCTCCCAGATCTTCTAAATATGGACCATTTGCAATATGCCATGATAAGAGGGGTAAACAGTCAAATTCTATCAAACATAAGAGCTTAATTAAAGAAGCAAAAGTGGAAGAGAAAAAAAAGGAGCCAAAATTGGGAGGCAGAGGCAGACAGATTTCTGAGTTCGAGGCCAGCCTGGTCTACAGAGTGAGTTCCAGGATAGCCAGGGCTGTACAGAGAAACTCTGTCTCGACAAAAAACAAAAAACAAAAAACAAAAAACAAAAAAAAAACAAAAAAAGGAGCCAAGAAATGTTCAAGGAGTTCAAGGCATGGGAGACCTTTACATTCTAAACTACATGTCCTTTCAGATTCTCCCTCAAAAGGGTATGAATTTCTGAACCCTTTATGAGATTATAAATGAGCTCACTGTCTCCTTGGAATCATAGTATTTGAAGAAATTTTAAGATCAGGGTTTGCATTAAGTTTAACCAAAAAAAAAAAAAAACAGAGAGAGAGAAAGAGATAAAGAAAGAGAGAGAAACACAGACTCTGAATCAAGGCAACAAATAAGAGTTCTAGGATGTCTTTAATGTGAGTGTAAAGAAAAGTCACACAATCAAAAGGACTTAGTTGAAATATCAAGCATATATCATTTATAGATATATGACTCATGATTTGAATAGCTCAGCAGAGGCTTATCAACAAAGAGTCTAACCACATTCCATTTCTGACTGTAACAGCTAAATCATGAATGTAGCTGACTTCATGATACAGTAGAGAAAAAAATCCTCTGTGAGTAAGATTTAGTGAAGTACAAAATTCAGAAACCATGTTTGAGGCCAGTGAGATGGCTGAACAGGGAAAATCACTTGCCACCAAGTCAGATAGCCTGAATCCTAATCCCAGAGCCCACAAGGTAGGAGAAGAAAATCAATTCCTGAAAGTTGTCCTCTGACCTTCATCCATGCACTATGGCATGCACACAGACACATAAATATAAGTAGATGTAAAAATTGAAATTAAATTTAAAAAAAAAAACCTGTTTTCATCCATTTAGCACATGCGTTGAACTGTGGTCTCACACTGCTCGACGCACCCTAGGTCCTTTCTGAGGGAATGGAGGGGTTTCCAGCTTCCTAGATCTACCCACTGAAGAAAGCAAGCGAACACTTTAGGACATACACATTTCTCCAGGGTCCTATGTAACTAACTCAGGTTCTTCTGTCTATTCTTCCAAATGACTGCTAGTGACTGAGGTCAGCACGAGCCAGTTTATTGCCTGAGACAGGAAAAGCTTTACCACATTAAAGACCAAAGCCAGAGAGGAAGGCCCTGAAAACATTGGAAGGAATGGACAAATGGCATCTTCTCTCATGAAGCAAAGGTTTCAAGGACACAGAATGCCTGTGTCCCACCTTGCTGCCTACTTCCAACAGACAGCAAGGAACTCTTGCAAACTTTTAAGAAGTAACCACTTCACTAAGCACCAAACATTTAATTGAAAAATTAAATTAGTATTATAACATTAATAAATAAACTTAGTTTAAAAATAAGTAAAGTCGCACCAAACTAACAAGGAAATTGTGCATATATCTGTAGCCTCTCAGTATTACTGTGGTATATTTCTGAGCTCAGAGGGTCAAAAATCACCTGAACACTTCTACATGTTTAATTTCTTAAGTATAATCGGGCAGATGTAAGCTCACTGAAATCAGCATTTTCCCTCCATCTCTTTACTTCCAAAAGCTGAAACAGCACTAACTCCAGACAGGCATTAAAGATGAGGAATTATCTGGGCATGGTGGCACATGCCCTTAATCCCAGCACTAGAGAGGCAGGTAGATCTGAGTTCAAGGTTGGCCAGCCTACTCTTCAGAGTGAGTGCCAGGACAGCCAGGGCTAACCCTATCTCAAAAGAGAGGCAGAACCAGAGAGGCAGAGAGAGACTTCTTAACAGGTGGGTCAGAATTGATAGGAAACATGCTTTATTTACAAATCAGGATTCAATTTGACCTTAGGGAATTCTTTATTTGAAACAACCATGCCCTTTATTTAGTTTTAGTTGTCTGTGGAATGTAGTGGTGAACACCTGTAATTCTAGCATCCCAAACCCCACGCAGAAAGACTGCTGGGAGTTCAAGGTTAGCCTGGAATAGAGGGAGATCTTGTCTAAACAAAACAAAAAATAATTCTGTGTTAAAGAGTAACAAATTGTGTATCCAGTGCTTTGAAAAAGTATCTCTACATGTTTCTCTT
>NW_022196896.1:83256028-83263640 GCF_008632895.1 Mastomys coucha
TCTCTCTCTCTCTCTCTCTCTCTCTCTCTCATCACATATCTGGGAAGCACACTATCTAAAAGTTGCTTCTGGCAAGCACTGCAGGGAAGGTATTAGTGAGATGTGGCCTCTAGCCTGACTCTACATCTGCTGAGATTCATCCCTGTTCAGAGACCGCAGGTATGTCTGTCAATGGCCTTCCCACCTCAGGTCTCCACCTATCAGCCTATGCCCCAGCGAGGATAGCTGCCCACTCTTCCTTTGCCTCATCTTCCTCTCCTGTAAAATGGAAAACACTGGGAAACTGCATTCCTTCAAAGGGCTGCTGTGCTGCGCTGACTAACTGAACCCATGCCTGCCTGCCTCAGCAGTGTCTGACAGAGCACTTGCTCAACTGCTCTGAGCATTATTATGCTGAGAAATTGTTTGCCTCATTCCCAAAGGTGAAAACAGCATGCTGGGTTCTCTCCTAATCTCCCACTGGAAAAGGCAACAGAGATGTAAGTGTTTAATATGTGAGTGTCCGAGTTTACAGATAGGAACAAAAGAACTACTTAACAAAACAGGGAAGTATGGAAGTAACAACTTCCTACTTGTTCAGAAAATGTGAGAAGGAAGTAGAATTTTACTTTCAATCTCATTAGAAGAAAAAGAATCCTACATAATTCTACACCCACACCATTTACAGATAATGTACTTTAGTTTTTAGTTGTCTTTCTTCTCTGCACATATGTGAAATTTTATATAATTGAGGCTATGCGGTACCACGGTTGAGTCACATAACATTTACTAAATAAAATTTTCTGTGCCATTAAAGAATCATTCCAAATTACTTCACAAATGTAATTATTTCCAGATAAATGAGAAACAGTGATTAGTGCACCCCTTCTGAAACATACAGCTTGACAACAAAGATAACCACCGGCTAAGGGGGACTGTCGCTTACTTATTGCCTAGTGTGTGTTTTTAAATAAGATCTACCAGACAGAAGCACAATTTAGAGATCGAAGGAATAGCAGCAGTGAGGAGCACCTGCTCCTCTAATCTAGGACCTGGATTCAGTACCCAGGATGCACATGGTGGTTTACAACCATCCATCCGTCCAGTTCCAAGGAATGTGATTCCTCTGACTGCTACAGGCACTAACATGCATGTGGTAGATGTATGTATGTGCGGGCAAAACCCTCATATGCACAAAATAAACATTTTAATTAATTTTATTTTGAAATTAATTTACTGAGGGAAGAGGACTATAGATAAAATGACCATTTGCAAATTAAGTCAGCTATGCACAGTGGGATAGCAGCTGTCTCCTCCCAAAGCCATCCTATTGGCAGGTATGACTGCTGGGTGACCAGTGACTAAAGAATCTCTGGATAGTGTGGGAGCTGTGTGGATACTACAGAAAGCCTCATAGGGCAAAGTCAAAAGGTTCAAAGAGGAAGAAAAAAAGGAATGGCAAGTTTAAGATGAGGGGAAGGGCAATCTGACGATCCCCCACATTGTCTCTTCAATCATTCTAAGACCTCTGACACAGAGACATGGGCTCACAGAGTATCAGACAGTGCAGACGTGCTTAATAGACCTCTACCAATCCAGCTTTTCACATATGCTCAGTAGCAGATCAGGTGAACCCTGCATCTCACTGACAGTCACATAGTTAGTAGTGTGTTGGTAAATGGAATCTATAAGTCAGCTAGAAACATAGTTCCCATGATTTATGACGGAGTCTGGTGCTTTTTTCTCTAGTGCCAATATTTAGCATTTAAATAAATATTTTGCAAACGTGGGCTGGGGAGTCCCTGGACTCTGTTTCAATAGAACTCCTATTACCCTTTAGAAACAAATAAGTAAAAATCTTTTTCACCTGGAGGGAATATCCTCTCAGAGAAGGAAATTGACAATCCCGTGCTTACAGAAGCATGGGTAAGCAAGCCCCTGATTGGGACTTGATGGGTACAGCCCTGCCTGGGAGCATCATTCCAAAATCACACTGCAGACACATCTGCACTTCAACTGCCCATCTAAGTCAATCACTGAGGACTTCTGGTTCAAAACAAAAAATCCTTTCTCAAAAGCATCACTGTTTTTAAAAAGGTACAAACACCCACTATCCTTACAGCTCAAGTCTCCCTGTCATTTCCAGCAGAGGAAGACAAACTCAGAGGGACCGCAGCAGCTCCTTTGTCAGTGACTGGCCAGAAGGTTCTCTTGACTCCCTACCTTGGGAAAATTACAAAAGCATGGCGAAAAAAAAAACAACAACAAAGAAAACAGACACTACATACATAAAGCCTTCTGCCTAAGTCACAGACACCATGTTCACTCCTATCTCCTCCTCTACTAGACTGGCTGTGCTGTGTGTCCGATTCATGAATAACCTGACTCCTAAAGCATGCCACTCAAGTTGTGCTAAGTAGGCAGCAGACAGCAGGCTCCCCTTCATCTCAGTGACAACTGAGACCCACTACAGCCTTTCAGAGGAATGAAGAATCCTGGTTTTCCATCTACCCTAAACACCTTCCAACCATCTGAATGACAAGAGAGATCTAATATATTTATTTCAAAAATGTTATTTGAGATTTTCCACTTAGCCATAATAGAGTTTTTAACCTTTTAATCATCAGAATGACAAACAATGCATCTTTTAAAAATATGAACAATTCAAAACAGGTCATCAGCTTAAGAAAAAAATAAGCCAACTCTAATATTTTTTGTTAAGTCTGTGGGGTTTATAGTAATAAACCTTCTTTTTCCCACAATATAATCTAGACAGTATTTTTGATGAGTTGATTCAATTTAACCAAAAATATATATAAATATATGTAATGTGTATTATTTTTTTTAAGCTTAATTTTCAGAAACTTTAAGCAAGCAAATAGTTACTTCTGGCTTGCCCCCTCCTTATGCTCTACAGCAGACTACAGCCACCGCTTCCTTGCTGGGCTCATCGTGGTGAATGGAGCTTCTCAGTTCACATCACTGAGAGTTAGTGGGACTCCCTAGTGTCGCTTTCCTGAGAGTCCCTTCCTTAGCTCGTGCCAAGAATCAAATCTTGGCCACTTAGTGCTTCGTGTTCCACATGTGCTCTCATGATGCACCAAGCAGCCATGCTAACTGAGATAGATAGCCCTGTCAAACAGGAAGCTAGCATGCCAGGATGCAAGTGGTGGGATACAATGACCTTTACATTCAAAGGAAAATATCCCTAAATCTGCATCAAAGTTTGCAGGGACTGGGCAACATTTCTTTTAATTCATTTAGACACATCACGTGAGAGGAAAGTAGTGGTGTTCAATATGCAATTTGTTGGGGATCAAATTCTGAATCCCTCACACAGAAAGAAAGTTCTCAAGGAAAAGAAGGAAGCCGTCCTTCTTTATGCTGCTGGGAAGGCAGTGGACGCCGCAGTGCAGCCGCTGTCTGCGATGTCTGCGCCCAGCCTGGCCAAGGGCAGGGAGGTGCACAGGACATGGATGTAGGGTACACTCACCTGGGAAAATATGCTTGGCCACCCTGGTAGAACTACTCTATAATTTAAACAAAGTCTGCCTTTTTAAAAGCACCAATGTGCACATAGAATCAGAGGGGAGAGCTTGAAAGTCTGAGTCCTGCGTCATAGGCTTCTGCATGTCTAGCTCTATGAACACCTGACCTCCCCTTGTTATCATATCAGAAGCACTGAAGCCAAACGGATCTGTCTTAAGAATGACATGAAGCCAGACTCAAGACATAGCAAGCAATGTTAAGTTCAAATGATGATAGGAAATTAGCATGTAAGTGAGACGGGGATGTAATGAATCTCTCACCTTTATTTAAAACTATAACTTTACCATAAACTATGTGACTCAGTCATTTCACCTGAAAGACAAGGACAATAATTCTCCTGGCTCAAGTTTCTTTTCCTTTCCTATTAGTCAAGATTTGAGGAATGCTGTTATTATTTGTTTTGCTGCATCTTTGACATAACAGAACGATGGAGTGTGCTTCAGAAAGAAACAAGAGCAGCTCACGTAAGCTCCCTGGGATTATCAATATAATAATGCAACTTTAGTAGTTAAATGAATAAGTAAAAGTGAGTGACTACAAAGAAACTGAGTTTTTAAAATGAATGCACCACATTAACACTGTACAACAGTTTTCAAAGGTACAAAAGCATAAGATGCAACTGTGATTCCTGTTTAATTAAAACCTGATGGCAAACTGCGGAAACCATAAGCCCAAGGCAGTAAACAAATAAATTTTTCATGCTTAGAAATCATATATTAAAGTATGGATAAGTCAGGGGGCAAATATCTCAGCATTAAGCCTGAAAACAACAATTTGCTGTCTTAGTGAAAATAACAAAAATTACAAATGCAAAAACATCATGACGATTGCTTTAAAATACAAGTCAGTTTGGGTGGCTTTCAGGGCACTGGACAAATACTTCATGGGACAAGAGAACAAGATCCGGCAAGATTCCTGAGGCCTGCTATCAGCTGCAGGGTCCATCGACTCTTTTGCAGCCCATTTTGGAAAAACCAGTACTTCCCCGGATCACATGGAGGCTAGGAAGGAAAGAGAGAGGAAGGAGTACCTTGGGCCTGTGCTGCAGAGCTGTGGGAATACCCCAGGGCCAGGAGCGCGGTCTCCACCAGCTGGCTAAAAAGCACATCTTTCCGCACCAAGACGAACTCAGCGTGCTCTTCTCGGTTGTCATATTCAAGAGAGCCATCCAACTGTTCCACCACACAGAAGACTGGAATCATCAAACCTGGGAGGACACAATTGGACAGCAGAGCATGGGGTTACAATGCAGTAGGAGCCACAGGATGAGAAGGGAAGGGATGGTTCTCAAAGTTAGGAGTTCTCAAACCTAGTACACTAGGATCACACACAGTTCAGGATGAACAGCCTGATGGTTATGGGCCCTCTGTGCAAAGATTCGGGTGAGGAGAGCAGATCTTCTCTATAACGACTGTCCTGGTTGCAGCAGCATTGCTGAGGACAGGGGTGGAACACCTCAAACCCCAGTGATTAAAAGGTCAGCTACACTGGGAGCTGACATGGCCCAGGTCGAGGTGACCTTAGGACCTTTAACATCTGCTGTCATCTCTGGTTTTGTCTAGAAATGTATTTCAATGCTGCTAGTCTACAGCACCCAGTAGGGAGGCATGTTAGAGTTCCAGGCCTGAGAGGCCATATGAGTGTATACAGGAAAGCCAACAGGAATTCAAAAGCAGTCCTCTTCTAGGATTCAGTAAATAATCCATCAAGTTAGCTTGAAAAAAGTACAGATCACGAAAACCTCAATTAATGTTGAACTAATATAAAACATACAGCTAAATGCAAACTTCATCTCCTTGGCATTATTTTATACATGAACGTGAGTTATCCCTGGACAGAATACTTTTCAATGTTTGCAGATAAAATAAAGAAATAAACTACCCTAAAGAATAAAGCAAATTAGTCTATTTCAAAAATCTGTTGACATCGGTTGTCACTGAAGTATTTCTCTGCTTTGTATCAAAGTGTGAAAAGCTTAAAAAATGTTTAATTCACCAAACAGTTTTTAAACTATCTTTTTTTATGTTTTAGAAAAAGTCATACAGGCATTTAAATCTAAACATAGCAAGACAAAAGAAGATCAAAGATCTACCAATGGACAAGTGATAAACATGGACTGTGCCCTGCGCAATTCACACAAATTAGTACGTTATGGAATGAGGGTCTGCTCTGGGTCTCTCCTTTGTGCAACAAAATACAAAAGTTACGAAGAGTTATGCACGAGCAGGCAGAGGGAGGGTGGGAAGTGTGACGGCCTTAGTACAGGCATGCCATAATGAAAACAAGACCTCTATAACCTGACTGGGGATAGATAGGCCCAATGCACAGATGTAATGGAGGTTTCCTCTGCTCTCTCTGCTCTGACCCCAGATGCCTTCTGACTCACTGTGATCTGGAAAGCAGAGGCGAAAAGCAGGCTCTCTGCAGACTCCTGGCCCATAGATTCAGGGTTTTGTTCTAAAGATAATACAATGGTACAACTGGTTCCCATGTGCTAATTATTATTATTAAAGATAATAAGTATTGGGTATAATTATTAAATATCATTATTATTAACAATAATAATACTCATTAAGAATTGTTATCATTAAAGATCTGGGTAATTATTATTAAGCCTGAGCCACAGCCCAACATGTCTCACCACACTACACTTGGGACAACCCTTGACTCCATCATTACTCCCCACAGAAAACTCATGCATGGTACAGATCCATGGAAAATACAAGGCAGCAGTGAGGCAGGTCATATTTTAGGCAAAGGAGATGATTCAGTGCAGTGTTTCACAGTGCTGTTTTCCTTGGTTTCCATCACTAGTCTATGAAGTATTTATTATTAATTTGTTTATGGGAGATTATCCCCAAATATATTTAAGATATAATGAATAATACAAACTTGATGTCTCCCACATTATCTTCCATCATTCATTTGTATAGCATTTATTGATTGCACCTACTACGTGCCAGGTATCACCCATTACTCCATAGATACAGGTAAGAACAAGTCTCCTGTGGCTGCTGCCCACACTGTAGCTGGAAGCGAAGTGTTGTAAAACCTTCCTAAGCAAGCATAATGGCATTTTATACAACCCATCCAGGAGAGCCCTTCCCAGCAGGGAATAGCCCCATTTAGACCTTTTAACTCTTACATACTGGTATATGATCTTTGTCAAAGGAAGCAGGCTCATTGCTACCTCTAGTGATTTAAGTATATGCTCACACACAGCCACGTAGCAAGTAGTGCCATAAGCTGCCTCGCCACTAATACCTGTGTCTACAGAGGTTTCAGTGCTGAAAATCCATGTGCAGTTACTAATGTCAACATGTACATGTCACACATCTGGGAACCACAGATAAGGCCTTTAAATGAATCTGGCTACTCCATAAGCTAGCATTCACCCATGACTAAATAAGTCTGGGACTAGCTGAAAAGGTCCTATTAATTTCAAAGTAACAGTACAATCAGCTAAATACAAAATGCAACATAAAAATCTCAGGTGTCTATAACATGTAAGAGACTAATGCTGTATAACTCTCAGTATGGCAAAACTATTTCCTAAGCATTTTAGTTTGTGATTGGAGGGAGCAGCTGTTGGCTAGCACAACAGCAGTGATTCCTTCTAGTCCAAAGCAACCGCCAATCCCCTTACACGTATCACCTACCTAAAAATAAGATGGCTCAGCGGATGAGTGCTCGCTGTAAGAGCAAAGACCAGAGTTCAGATACCCAGCACAATGTAAAGTGCTGGCTTTACAGTGGTTCATGTGTCTGTGGTTGCAGCAGTAGGACAGGAGGAACCTGGGCTACTAGCCAGCCAGCTTAGCCAGCTGAGCTACCCTACCTCATAAAGTAAGGTGAGAAATGGCAGAGGAAATACCCGATATCAACTTCAAACCTATATATGTATGCACCTGTGTGTGTGCGTGCGAGCACACCCACAATGGGTACACACAGGCACACAGACACATACACAGGCTCACAGGTATCGTAATAGGTTGTATTCCATCATTAGAAAAATTAATCTTTTTACTAGTACCTGATTGAATCAACAATTATGGTTTTATAATACGACTCTGTTTTTACCAAA
>NW_022196896.1:83263664-83283873 GCF_008632895.1 Mastomys coucha
GAAAAAGAAAAATTGATGCAATTAGTAATGAAAATGGTGAAATAAGTGAAAAATAGCCAACTGGTGTAATTGAAGTGAAAATTAAGGCATGGGACTCAAAAGCCTTTGAAAACAGGTCTTCCTTCCCCAGGGACGCACACACCAGGCAAGAAGAAATGTGCACCTCACAAAGAAGTAATCCCTCAGCTAGTCCCACTGCTGTCCTCAAGCAAAGGAAGAAGAGAGGAGAAGAGAGGTAGGCCATTTACAAAATGCTTCCAAAATAAATCTAACGGTGGCAAGAATAAAGTAACTTCAATAAAAAAAAGCAGCAGCATAAAGCTAAACACAGTTACAAGTTCTAAAGGGTCATGGAGAAAGAGAAAATAAAAGGAACCCTGGGGCTCCAGCCCCGCATTTGAGCTTACAACATTATTTTTCTTTTATTGTTGCACAGACCCATTTCCAGATGATCAAGTGGAGAACTTTGGACCTTTTGATCATAAGCCTTGTTAAGCCTTTTACAATTGCTGGAGGTAGGCAGGTAGTTTAATCTGAAGACAGGCACTTGGGCCCCAGCCATTTACTAAAAATCATGACTAGTTCAGGCAAGCAGGACATATGCTGTCCTCTGTCACTGCAGACAGGAAACAGGGCTCTCTCCCCTAGAGAAGCGTGCTTCCCTGCTGTCATCTGTTAGAACACTGAAACGGCCATGTTCATTGTCATAGTTCTGAAGAAGGGCACGCATCCTAAAGAGCTGTGCCTCCAGCCTCTGTACCTCCATGGCCATGGGAACAGACCAGTGGGAAGAGAGATGGTATACAAAGCCCTGGGGTGGAAGACAGGCGGCCCGAGTCAAACAAATCCTGCTCCTGTCATTCTGCCTGAGTCACTGCCTGTTCATAACGCAAGTGAAGCTCTCCAAGAGTCAAATTCTCCCAGCTAAAATGCAAATGATTGTGTGTGTGTGTGTGTGTGTGTATGTGTGTGTGTGTGAGTGTGAGTGTGCGTGTGTGGTATGCATATGCACGTGCAATCCACATGCAATCTAGGTCATTCAGCTCTCAAACAATGTTACCTAGTTTTCTTTTTAAAATATGAGTATCAATGCCATTTTACCGGGTGGGGGGAGGGGACAATCATTTCATCAGTACTTCTCAGTAAGCAATGCTGAGGATACTAAAAAGTATTTCTTCAAATAAAAATAACACTAATAGTAATTGAATAACCTATCATTGAATGACCTAATGAAATTAGTAATCACTGGATGGTTTATAAACAAGAATAACTGACAGCATTCAACATGCCCTATAGCAGAAAGCAACTGAGACCTGGTGTTAAGTATAAAAGATACTCAATTTTAATGACTTACTACCAAAAACAAAGCAACAAAAGTAAATGTATTATAAACATTCCTTAGAAAATGGATTGCGTTTAGAAATAATATTTGAACAAACTGAATTAAATGCATTGTTAACATTGTTATCTGTTTTTTAGCTTGTTTTAAGTGGGGTTGTTACACATCACACATGTGCCTTATATTTTCTATGAGATAATATGCCCCTGAAAGCAATCCACCAAATTATAAACACACACAATGGCTTTTTGCATACAGAAAAAACTCTCTACAAACTGATACTAAGACAAGTAAGTACGTGACTGTCCTGAGCACTTCTTGCCCCACCCCTCATAGGGGAGGATCTTTCCTTAGGGTTCTAGATCTTAGGTGCTGTAAGAACAAAAGCTATTCTTTGTTTACTTGATATAGTCAAAAGTGTTAGACTCTTTTACTAAATTCCTAACACTATAAATCCTATGTCTTTTCTAAGCTCTCCCTTTTCCTGGTCTTAAGCTACAAGGAATGCTCCCATGCTGACATGGACAAAAGGAGAGGAACTAGTATTGCAGAGGAGGAGTGGTTAACCTTAGCAAGGAGAGATGGAAGATAGGCCAGAAGCACAGGATCTTCACAGCTGGAGGTTGCCACCTAAACTGCAGCTGGTCACATTACAGTCTGGCCCACCATGTCACCTTTCCTCTTTCCTCATATTTACCACATGAGAAAGTTCTCATTGACCTCAGCCAGAGAAATGATACAGGCAAGGCAGAGCAGCACAGCCCAACCCATCTAAATCCCAAATTCTCCTTTGAAAATATCCCAGATTCCACCCACAGGGATCTGACAACTTGGCCTGTTAGCTAATAACCCTTTCACTGGATCGGTGAACTTTTTGAGGACTCCCATTTGTGAGGCCAGTGCTAGGTCTGGAATAACTTCAGAAATGATCTGCTCTTCAGGCACTGCAGACTCACGGGGAGGGGGGGAGTGGACCCCACCCTCGTCCCCACCCCTCAGTCTTCTGAGTCCACCTTCTTTCTTAGAACAACCACCTGAGGGACAGTAGCTAGTTGAGGTCATAGCAGGCCTTCCTTTACCCTCCCTGGGGCTCCTAAAACCCACCCATTTCAGGAATGAAGGCAGCCACAGGACCACTCCTTGGTCTATCTCGCACTATCACCTAAAATTCCAGAGTCAAGGAAGATACAAAGGCTGTGCACAGAGCCTCTCCAATCTGTTCTTTGCATAAACTGAACCTGAAGCAAAGTACCACATTCCACAACCTCCATTGTAAATAAATCCTACACCAAGCCCTAGAAAGAAATTCAGGAAGCTAACTTAATACAGTCTATTCCCCAAAGACTGGGGCAACAGGGCGGACTATCTTTTTCCTATTACAATTTACTAGAAAAATGAAAGTATTTGTATAATCTCCTTCTCTCTCTCTCTCTCTCTCTCTCTCTCTCTCTCTTTCTCTCTCTCTCTTTCTCTCTCTCAGTCTCTTTCTCTCTCTCTCTCCCCCTCCCTCTTTCTCTCTGATAGACACAAACATACAGAGAGAAGAACAGATAGACAGAGAACAGAAATAACATTTCTTTCTATCCTTTTTTCCCTACCCTAAAAAAGCGCAAGTTTGAGAGCCGAAAATCACCACCAGAATTTGAGCATCATTTCCCTCCTGGTTGGGGCCACAAACAAAATTGCAGAATTAACCAAGGGTGACTTTCCTAGAGTAGTAGCTTGCCTTGGCCCAGGTCCTTGCCTTCTCTTCTCTCTCAGGCCCAACCTTCAGAGATTAAGGCAGCCACATTCCAAACCCAGTATACTGCCCCCCCTCCCCTTCAGGGCTGAGGTGGAAATTTTCTGAGATTCATTGATAAAAGAGGTGACACTTTCGGGGTGGGGATATAGCTCAGGGGTAGAATGTTTAGCAGGGGTAGAATGCTTAGCAAACACGTACAAAGGCTGCAGGTCAATCTCCAGCAACATTTGTTTCAGAAAGACAGTATATTTTGCTATGGAAGGGCCTTCATCTCTTCCTCTAGTATAAAAAAGTATTCCTGGTCCTTCTGTGAACCTCAGGTATAGACTCACACAGATTTAAAATGGCTACCTCAGCACTGCAGGCAGTAATGTTAGGGGACCACTGTACACGCTCTGTGGATGACTAGACTGTTCATGGTATGGCTGTACCTTCATATTTCCTTCCAAATAAGCTCAATTGGGGGAAAATGTCAGATAGTGATGAAAAAAAAAATCATCAATTGTAAGGGTAAAAGAAGTGTGTCGTTTGAGTATAATGGAGTCGCCCAAAAGTTCACAGGTCAACCTGGGGTCCTTGATGCTCCCTCAGGATACCCCCATTCCAGCATCTCTTCCTGGTTTTGATTTCATTTGACCCTCACTCAGAGGTGGAGGTCCACAGAGGGAAGGTTACAGTCAGCTCTAAAGAAATAAGCAAAGGCAAACAAAGCCATAACGTAAATGTAAACCTGTTTTCCTCTCCATCAGGACACACACCCTGCCTCCAAGTAAAGTTTCAACAATAAAATCTCTTAATGCATCCCCCACCCTCTCTCCGACGGGGCTGGGGGTGGGGGGGGGGTAGGCAGAGACACAAGACACAAGGGGTTAAAAAAGAGGCAAGATTTTACTCTCAGTGGTATTTGCTGTAAAAGCAGATGGCTTTTTCTGTCCCGGGAAGCTGACCCTAACCTTAGAAATGAAGTGCAGGACTAGGCTAGGAGAAGATAAGCATGGAGAGTGAATGCTGTTTCTCAAAGATTCTATAGGAGCCTCAAAAGAGCAGAAAGGAGGACCGGTTGTAGCATTGCATTCATCTGCTTCCAGGCCTGTCCTCAAGTTTAAGAATCAACCTGTATCTCAATCTGAAGTCAGGACTGCAGCAGGAAGAGTAAACGTTCTCCCCTTAACCTCTGGGAAATTCAGTGGCAGGCTCCAGTTTGAAGGCAGTTTAAAACCACAGCTTCATAGGAGCCCAGGAGGCATGGCTGTGGTAACTTACCTAAATAAAAAAGAATGAGCTACACCTGGGACTGCTGCTGAGACCCAGCTGAACCCTGGGAACTAAATCCCCCGGATGTCAGCAACACCTAGCCTGTGGCTGTCACAGGGAGAGGCCCACCTTTAGACAAATCCCCACTCTGCCACACCCCGCCTCAAAGCCTGACCTGTGGGATGTCCAAAATAAACAGTGGTTCAGTTTAACAAAATGCTAATTCCACTTAGACATTAATCCTCTTCATTAATAAGTAGTGTGGGCTGCTCGGCATCACTGTGGGCCCCCTACACCGTAGTGAGCATCAGGTCACAGGCAGTGCTTTCTAGGAAAGAGACAGGCACATCGATGCAGGGGCTGGTTTTCCCTTGGGCACAGGAAGCTCGCCAGACCACGCAGCGATGCGTGTCCACAGTGGGCAGAGAGTGCTGGCATATCTGCATGAGGCATTGTTGTGGATTCTGTTGGAGGACTGGAAGCCTGCAGCACTGGGCTGGGGACACTGGACAGACACCAGTCACCAGGCTCAGGTTTGGGGAGGCAGCTGGTCAGCAGGACCATGGCCTACACTGCAGGAAACCATCTCCTTTAAGTCTGAACATTCCAGAAAAGCTCAAACCCACGGCATATTGCTGGGAGATAATTATTTCAAAACTGAACAATTAAAAGTTCTTTTCACAGTTGTTGAAGTATGCCCATCAAAAGAGCCAATGATGTATTAAAAGTGATTGTAGCATGTTTCAATATCAGGATTCTTGTCTCCTGACAAAGTACAACTTGATTCTGCAGGTTTCTGACAGGGTAGATTCTAAGACATGTTTACGAGGACACACATTTGTCTCAGCCCCTTCTCAATATCCTGTCTGCAGAAGCTATTCACTAGAGTCCCACCCCTCAAAGGAAAGGAGTCATAAAAACTGTCCCTATACTATTTGCTTCATTAGCTCAGGTTTTGAGCTCTGCCTAAATATTATTTTATCTAATTCAAACAATTTTTTTAAATTTTTGATTAATTTTTCCAGTGTAATGTTAAAGAAAGGTTAACTGTGTTGAGGTTTTTTGAGCAAGGAATTAATAAAGGAATCAAGTGCTCACACTCAATAAGGTAGGACTACCTGTATTTCTAGTGGGAATATTTCATAGCACAAGCATGTTTCCTTTGGGGAGTTTAACTCAAAAAAATTATTAAAAATTGAGATCAAACACTGGTGCAGAGCCTCAAAGGAAATCATATGAGAGTAGAAAGATTTTTATCGAATGAAAACTGAAAAGTAAAGTTTTTATATTAAAAAAAAAAAGGTTTCTCCCTCATAAAAGAAATACTATGTTTAGGGTTTGAACAGTAAAACATTTATGGATATTTAACAGAAATGTAAAAGAAGTGATCACTGAATTAGGGGGTGCAGATTGCACAGAGCTGCAACTCAGTGGACAGGCAACCTCACCTAAACCCTCACTCTCGTCTCCATCAAATGCGTTCTGACACGGGAGGGTGGGAAGGGGGAAAGGAGACTAGAGACTACCAAACACTCAGTGTCATGGTGGGCATTGGCTAGCTCCCTCTGGGGACAATGAGATCTCTGGCTTACAATGTGGAGGTCATTATTACTGTGACTGAGACGAAGTTAATAAACACAGACCAGGGAAGCAGGGTCTGATGAAATACTTCCCTGACACAGTCTTTTAACTATATAGACACCAGTGTGATTTACAGCAATTATTTAATAAAAATAGTATTGTTTCTCTTTGTAGTTCTAAGACATTTTCCTTATACTCTGTATATCTAAAAGGAAACATTAAATTTGATTATTTTTAAAACTAGGCAACTGTGTGAAAAGTCACCGCCTATGAAACCCACTGAAATTATTGTTGCTTTGTTTTTCTGAGATATGTTTTTCACCCCCTAACTCTGGATGACCTGGTACTTACTAGGTAGACCAGGCTAGTGCCCCAGTGCTCCTCCCTGAAAAAATTAAAAAAAAAAAAAAAAAAAAACCTTGAGTAATCCTCCTGCCTCTGCCTTCCAAGTGCTAGGATTACAGCATAAGTCACCACATCAAGCTTGAAAATATTCTTTTCGCCCTTACTATGGTCAATCAAAGGCTGCCACACAATCAAAGGAAGAATGCGATTCCATTTTTTTAACCCAAGTATGTCTAAAGTCCAAGATGATTTGTTTCCTGAATTAAAAAATAAGATGTCCTTGCCCTAAACAAAATATGAGATTCTACCTCCCTCCAAGCAAAGAACTTTAAGTTAGGGGTAATTCCAGATATGTATATCTCAACCTCAAAAAGATCTCACTTTTCCTAGACTACTAGATTTATACCTTCTTTTCTCAAGTCATCCCTTAACCTCACACTGAAGTATTTTAGCATGCCACACCTCAGGGCAACGGTTTCCAAAGAGTTCTAATCTCACAAGAATAACACAAAATAGCCAATAGCCAAGGCCAGCATTAAGGAAAGAAGAATTTCCTGTGGGGTTCACTTATAAGCATAGGTACAGGTTTGTGGGCACACGAAAGCAGGGCCAGGGGAAGAGCAAGCATTCTGTCTCCGAACCGCAGCTGCCAAACCTGGATGACGAGTGAGAATTGCTCATACCAGCCTCCGGTGAGAGCTAGTTCATCTCTCTGTTTTGTTAAGAGAAGGACGGACAGGTCTATTTTCAAGCCCAAGCCTATGTGTATTCTACAGAAGGCTGGCTGTGAGGAAGGGGGGTTTCCTAAGAGGTGCTATCAGAGAAGCAGAGAGCAGAGTCTCAGAAGCCTCCCTTCATGGAAAAGAATTGTCTCTCTCAACCTTGCTTTCAAGCTATACATCAATCTTCAATATAATTATGTTTGACAGAATAGAAGCTCTTGGCAGTTAACTTGTTTACAATAAATGCTTAGTTTGGGAACATGGACTGTATTTCAGTCTTACAAATATCAAACACAAACCTACAACGGTCCCATTATGGGGCTGAGAATTATTTTGCTATAAATCTTTTTATTGGAGGGCCAAGGGATTTATTTTGCAGCTTGTTTTCCACTAACCCCTGGAATAGCATGAGGAGAGAGGTGCACTGGTACCCTGCCTCTGTGCTAATTGGAATCCCACACATCTTTATCAGACAGTTCACAGTCATCCTGAACATTCAGATCGACTCTGGTTTCCCATGGTGGCAAAATGGCAACACAAATAGTCTCACTAAAGTTGAGACCCCCCGTCATTCTTCTTCTCTCCCAGATCTCTTGGGAACTAATGATCACTGGCAGACTTTCAATAGTAAGCTCCCATTTGGGGTGGGAGGTATAAGTTAACCATAAAAATGTGCTTAAGGCACAAACTTGCTGGATGAATGAGCCCTTAAATGGAGTTAGTTGTGCTGAAAATTACCTAGACATTCACTGGAGAGGGGCAGAAAAAAAAAAAATCAGAACCACCTTATTTACTCTTGAAAAGTGTCTTTACCTGGTCTTCAACCTGGAATAGCTCCCATATCGAGAACAATCTGTTCACCTTAGGCTCCCTGGCAAAGGGCTCCTGATACCATACTCCCAAATCCAAAGGACAGAAACTTGTCTGAAGATGCCTTCTGACCTGAGGAGGCCAGCTGTCCAACACACCCCGGCTCAACCCACCTCAGTCTCCAGAAGAACTGATCTGCTGTGGGCCACACAGCCACTGACACCCTGGGAACTCGATAGCTTTCATACCAAGATAATCCACGTCCTTCCCTTCCCACTTCTATGTGATCAGATGTCTATAACAACCCAATTCTAACACACAGCATCAACCAACGGGAAAGACCGTCTTAGAAGATTTGGGTGGAAGTATATTTTCCAAAATAGGGTTGGAAAATCCAGTTTCAGACAGAGATTCGATTTTCTTTCTTTTCAGTCAGTGTGAAAATAGCAGGTAATGCAAACAAAACAAAATGTCTTAACTCTCAACATCTAAAACAGTAGCCACTAATTCATGGGTTTCACAGTTTCATACACTGGTGAGAAAGAAAAACAAAAATATTTTCCTTGCATTATTGACTCCTTGGATCTTTTCATTATTGATTCCTTGTATCTTTTCATTATTGATCTTTTCATTATTGACTCCTCGGACCTTTTCTACTCTTTTCAAAACCAATAGGTTACAATGTGAACTAATGGAAAATTGCCTAATTCACCTAAAATAATCATTCTGTTTTTAAAATTAAAGATACATGCTTAAAACCTTGACTATTTAATTGCTACCTGCTCTGGAGACGAGGGGAGAACTCGGAGAAGGTGGCTGCATGAAAGAAATACCACTTTTTACTGTACAACAAAAATTCCCTCCAAGGCAAAGAGACGTGATGCCAAGTTCCACCCAGAATTAATGTTTAGGTTCAAGCTGTAAAGCCCAGAAAAAAACAGAACTACTAATAGATCCTTAAAGCTCAGCCCTGTTAGGTTATGTGAATATAAAGGTAAAAGAGCCTTTGCTGACAAAGGTTTAATTGAGGTGCTATTTAATGAAGGTGCTATTAACTAAACATTCTTCATGAAATACACGTGCTAAATTCTTTTGGATTATTTAATATGAATTCCCTTCTGAAGGGATGATCCCTGGGCTGACCAGGGTCTCTGGGCCCTCCACCACAGGATACAACATTCATCTCATCCTTTATGTCACAGCCCACAGAACAATCTTTCAAGTAATGGCACTAAGAAAATGTTTAACAACTGATTTAAAAAAAAAAAAATGTCCCTTCTAAGGGACCCAACTGAGTGCAAGCTTGGGCTGTAACTGTGCTGGGGCATCCAGTGCTTGAGCCTTAATGTTTCTCTGTGAGGAGCTGCTGGCTGGCCTTACTCCACTGTTACCACCAGGTTTTCAGGAACTGTCAAGTTTCCCAGTAAGAAGTGCAACCCAGAGTGAGAATTTAGCCGGTGATCTTGGCTACTGTCTGCTGCTATCCCACAGAGAAGTCCCAAGTGTGGACTGGGGAATGACTGCTGCCAGTCCAGCCCAGGCCAGCAAGATTAACAATTATGGAAATGTGGGGCATGGTGTGTGCTCCTTTAATCCCAGAGAAAGGTGGGTGTTTGAGGCCAGTCAGGGCTACATACTGAGAACCTACCTCAAATTAAAAAAAAAAAAAAAAGACAAATGGATATATGTAATAGTTTACAGAACTCAGAATGAAAGCCAGATGCTCTGTGTTCAAGTGACAGTCTTAACTTTTCCACCAAAGTGACAAGATGATAACATGAAGATGAGGAAGTTCAGGTTCTCCTACCGTGCAGGGGAGAAGCCGGGTATGGGTGGGCCTCAACCTTCCCTCTCCAGTTTAGCCTCCTGAGGACTTTGGAAAGGTTTGCTGGCTGGGGCCTCACCTAGCTCATACATGCCACAGACAAGCTGTCATCTCTGTGGACATCTATCCCCACAGGTTAGAGAGGGGCTGAGAGGGTCACTTACGCCTCAGGTAGAACTCAAGAAAATGTCACACCCTAAGGCAAAATACACCTGTGTGGTGCCTGGGCACATATTCCCACAGAGTTTCTTGTGAGCCGATGCAGATCTCAGCTAATAAACACCACAGAAAACAAGAAGCACTCTGGTTATTCTACATCGTCTTCAAGTCTAAAACTGTGTACACTGTGTGACAGGTCCACCTCATTTTTCTTAATGATGTTTTTATTATTCCTTCACTCAATTAAAGCAGAAATGGATATTGCATCTTCTGACTGTATAATTGTTATTGTAATCTGTTTTCGATCACTGCTTGGAAATGGGTCCAAAACAACATAAACCCTCTACTGCCTCAGAAGACAAGTCATTTTCTTTTACTACGACACTTAAAGAGACATTTATCATGTGGCTCTGTTACCATCTTTGGATTATGACAAAAGAAAGTTTTGTTCTATTAAACAAAAAAAAATAATGCTTCAAAAACACAGCAATTTTGCGAGTTTTATATGAATGCATTTTTCTAATAAGCTATCAGCAATATCAATCTTGGCTTTCTTTATATGTGTAAGTAATAGAGCAATCAAATGCTTAATTTTCATGTGCTGACACAATCAGAAAAAGTATCAAAATATGGTTCCTTAATTTACTCTTTGCCTTTGGTCAGTTCTCTTCAGTTGTGTGGTTCTCTTTGCAAAGAAAATATTGTTCTTGTGTAAAATAAAACGATTAATTATGACAGAACTGATATACTCATTTTCCAGCTATGGACCCAAATCAAGCAAAGACCTTCAAGAAAGAAAAGGGTAAATGGCCATTACTGTGCTATAGCTCCAGCTATCCCCATGAATGCCTGTAAATTACTTATCATACTTCAATGTTTTAGAAAACATTCTCTTATCTGGAATCTGTCTCTCACATCTGTACAAGTTTCCATGCAAACAAAGAGAGACACGGAGCTCGGTGTAACCGTGAGTGGGTATCAAACACAGCTGGAGAACGCATGTGCTCTAACAGAGTGCGAGCCTCTTCCTTTAGCTTTCTTGAAATCTCTCTCCTTATGGTAATACCACAGTTTAATAACCAACCGTACTAGGACAGAACTCCACTGTGATGATAAGGCAACCAGTTAAGAGGAGAAATCATTTTACCTCATATTAGTAAGTAACAGTATCAGGACCAAGTCAAATTGAAAACTATGCTTCCTTGGAGAGTTTTATGATCCTAATGTATCAGACCAACAGTTAATGGACATGCCTGCTGTACACTGACATGATTTGCTAATAACTGTATTTCAAGGTTTAAATTGTTGATTCTGTTCTTTATTTCCTTTGGTTTGATTTGCTCTGCTTTGCCATTATTTTATACATTGTTCTGGTAACTATAATATCTACTCAATTTGCCTTTTTATTATTATCATGATTTTAGGTTAGCAAAAAAATGACTGGGTTTCATCATAGGATCTTTATACACACATGTATCATTATACTCACTCTCATTCTGGGACTTTCTTATTTTAGCTTTTGAGGTTATAGATAATAATTTTAAAATATATATCCTAAATTCACTTGCCATAACTACATATCTAAAACATATTTAGACATTTACAGCTTTTTATCTGGCCTGTTGTTAATCTGCAATTAACTAAAGCTTCACTAATAACAAGAAAAGACTGAATAGGTGACATTTCTAATACCTCGTGTCACCTAGTTATCCTTGCTTTCACCACAATTTATCATTTGCAATTAATAAAAAATTATATTAGTTGAAATATATTAATTTATATATACAAATAAACATATATATACATATATAAATTAATTGTCTTTCATGACTTTGAAAACTTTACCATGGGATTTTCTTGGTGTTAGTGGTTGTGGATTTTTTGAGGTAAAAGTCTTGCTATGTGGCTCAAGCTGAACAGGAACTCAATATTTAGCCCAGACTAGCCTCAAACTCAGAATTCTCCTGCCTCAGCCTCTCAAGTGCTGATATGTCAGGCATAAGCCACCATGACCAATACCACAAAACATTTTAGTGCTATGGTATGTCAAGCTCATCAAATATACTTCCACATCAAGGAAAGAACTAACTGCTCAGTTGCTGGATAGCAATACAGGAAGGAATGTTTCTTCAGAAAATAGAGAACAACACAATGTAGAAGCTACAGCTGTATCAAAAAATAAAAAAAATAAAATAAAATAAAGTAAAACAAAACCTCTGGAAGTCCTCAACTGACTTGTCTTAACTCAACCTCAATTGCAGGCAGGCATTGACTTTGGCTCTGGAAATGGCAATCACTTTATTCATAAGCAGCAGGCTGATGAATCCTTTGTATTTCGAGATCTGTTTCTAATACTCAGACAGTTTCAAAACCTCTCTTGTACTTTAAAATAAAAGAAATTCACAGCTCACCTGACTGGCTTGCTAAATTACTGCTGAAGAGCCGTGATGATTGGAAGGGAGAAGAGATCTGTACAATCAAAGCCAGGAGCAGGAAATCACTCCTTCTCAGACTGCCATAGAGAAAATAAGGAAACTAAAAGGCAAACTCTGCCTCCCGCTCTCAGCTGAGTATAAAGGTCTCCGACTTGAAACCATTTTCAGTTACCCAGTCCGCACCCACCCCCCTTTTTCAAAAAATAATGAGTTAAAATGTATGGGTTCCATCCAACATTTCACTGCTGTTCCTGTTCTCAGGGAGCAGGGGGAAAGGGACGTGCTGCCAAAGCTTCTGAAAAGAGAGTTTGGGCTGCTAATTTCCCGTTCACAAAATCTAAATTCTCCTTATGCATCTCCTACAACTCACGAAATACTATGAAACAGTATTATATCACTGCAAATTGAGACATTTTTATCAAAATAAAGAGGGATGATGCCAACATTTCAGTTGTCATTTCCCGCTTGTCACTTTCCACTGACAAACTGTTACACATACAACTTTTGTCAAATGCTCTGTCTTTAAATATGTTCCAAAATGCCATTGTACCTCAGCCTCAGTGTAAGAAAGATAGCACAAGTTACTATGTTACTACACATTTCTTAAAGAGTTTTTTAAAGTGTACTTATTAAATAAAAATATATAACCACCTTAGTGAGTTATATGTTTCCTGCTATGAAGAATGGCTTTTGGCATGCTGAAATAAAACAATAATACCAAATGTGAGATTATTAGTTTTAATGCTAAGAACAGGAGTCAATTTTATCTCAACAGAAGCCAAAAGACAACAAATGATACATGTATCCAAAGAAAATGACACAACATGCAATATATCTAGCTCTGTTAATGTAGCATAGCTTTTAAATATATTCACATACCCTGCTTCTACAGTGAATCATTATTGAGCAGAAGAGGAGAAAGAGAAGGATGTGGAAGAGGAGGGGGAAATAGCAACAATGTTTCAATTTACCAAAGTAAAGCCATTAAGCCTCATAACTGCTGTCTTGCCAGGCAGCACCCCCCCCCAAAACATTTACCACAGTCTTGACTAAAATAACTGATTTCCTTTTTCTTAAAATTACCCAAATTCATATTCTCTGATATCTTATAAATAATGATTAATCTATTTCCTCTTCCTATAGAGAGAGAGGAATTAAAAAGAAAAAGAGTCAATACAGGATATCTAGGATGAACAAATTACCTCGGCTAGTCACCGCCTTCAGGAAATGAAGGTATTGCTTATTTTCTGCACCAGTTAAAAAACAGATGCTTAAGGGACTTCTTTGTAGTTTTAAGCACACACACACACACACACACACACACACACACACACACACACACACGCATGCACACGCACGCATACACACACACACATACACACACACACAGCGCACACCACTGCAGTAGAACTTCACTATATAATGGTCAGCGGGTTTCTGCTGATGGAACATGAAACTTCCAAGATTACTTGAAACACCAAATTACACTCAGGACTTTGAGGGGCGGATACCCTGTGTTCTGTTTAATGTGTATGTTCCATTGCATATATTTTTTTTAACCAAGTATATCTTTATTTTAATAACAGGCCAAGGGCTAAAAACACTTTAGGGAAGAGCTATTTTTCTACTTCAGCAAAACTACAGAGGACATGTTAGACGGGTAGATGACCCCCAAGCCTAAGTTCATACTCTTCTTAAAAGACCTTAAGCCTCTCCATTTAAAATAGTCCTAACAGTGTAGATGGGTAGGGAAGCCTTCCCTCTTGAAACCCTGAGTCCTTCCTACAAACATTTGCTCCAACTGCCATGGCACCTTATGATATTCATCCTAGGAAACAGAGCTCTCTCCATTTCCCTGGGTTGACAACTATATTTCTAAATATTTTATATATTTCAATATTACATAAATATATATATATATATACTCTTTTCTATTAGCACTGTTTTGAAAAGCTAAAATTATTGCTGCCCCACAGCTAATGTTGTGCCTCCACCTGACCTGATCCACATTTCTTTGACTCTTAATCGAAAAGGAAATGTTCCACATGTAGACAATTAAGCTAACTGTTGTTGTAGTAGATGATGTTCAGCTCTAAATGAGGCCCTGCCTAACAATCTTGATCACATTTGTTCTCTATTTGAATGCACCAAGTGTGTACTGCATAATGATTCCTTCCCCTTACAACAAAACAGTTATGCTCTTAGACCTGGAAGCAAGGGGAGCCATGTACTTCAGGGAGTTTTCTCATGAGGCAACTTCAGCCAGTAGTTCGCCAATAAAATCCAATTAATTTTAAAGCAAAATGTTTTTCAAAAATAAGCAACTTTGTAACAAAATGAATGGGTATTTCAATAAGACATCCCCAATGTCTTAAATTCCAAACCCCAAACTAGAATATTTAACACACACACACACACACACACATACACACACACACACACACACACACACACACACACACACACACACACTTTTTTAAAGCATTAAAAAAGAAAAATACCAAAAAGATTTCTGATGTTTGAAGCTTCCTATCAGCAAATACACCATCTGCTATAGCCAAGTGCTGTTCATTCAGTTTAAATAAAGCTGTCTGAAAGTTCCTCTGGAAGCCAAACATTAAAAAGTGAAAATGCTTGTGTTAACAATGAATGAGGCACAATAACTTACTGCTAGTAAAGCACAACTGGCCGGCCCCTTCCAGCAGTCCAGGAAAGAAGGCAAAAGCCTGCTCTCCTCTCAGCCTCCTCTGGCCCCACTTTCATTTTAGGCTGTGGGTTGCCTGGCTGAGAGGATCCCACACAGCACAGCACAGCCCATTTGAGGGACTCATGCTAAAGGTGGAGAAAAGGCTAAGTCTGATGCTTAGTTAACTCATCCTTAATAATCTCTTCTTCTGAGTCTTCAAATAGATCTATAAGTTTTAATCAACAATTCTGCAAATATAAATTCCCCCACCATTAATCATCCTTCTCCCCAAATCCTTATGGAGTGAATTACTAGCTGAGAGGGGACGCCAATTCTAGTAAGTGAATGTCACCCAGCAGGGATATAAAGCTGTCAACACCACAAGGCTCTTGCCTGTCTAAACTCTCTCCCAGCCTTCATATGTTTTTTAAAGAGATATTAGCCTTTTTTCCCCATGAAGACCTTCTACAAAAGCTGACTTTTACATACATCCCGAGCCCTTCCGTTTCACTACATACATGCTTTGAAAAAAAATACAACATAGAGAACAGAAACATCCTGAGGGGATAGAAAAGACAAAGCAAAACCAGTGTGACTGCTCATGGACAGCTAAGGCTGACCACATTGTACACAAGGCACTGACTTAACATAAGTTGATTCTTAAAACATGTCAGAGACTGTGATGGAGCATTCACTTCAACTGGTTCAAACCAGACTTTACATACAAGAATGCCCCCCCCTTTTATGAATATCTAAGTCTCATCAAAAATCCTAACAAGTTCCCACTCTTTAAAAAGGAGAGCAGCAACAGCACATCCTCTCCCAGCCAACCAAAACCATTTATCTCTCCCTGCTTATCAAAAGCGGTGGGATAAATTGCTATTTTACTGAGCAACCAATTAACGTAATGATTTTCCCTAGTTCTGTGAGAACAGTTTTCAGGAGGAACTCAGGAAAAACAAGCGTGTGTCCCCAAATACTCTGTGTACATAGCCCATGCCCACAGCATGGACACAATGCAACAGCCCCCAAAAATGAAAGCCAATGGCTCAGATGTTTGTGACTATCTGTGTTTTACAAAGAATAGTCAACAAGAGATGTACAATGGTGGAAGTACAATCTACCTTATATTTATCCTATGTTAAAAGAAAAAGTTTCAATTAGGAAGTATTTCTAACTAGCATATACTTTGAACATTTTTTTTTAAATTTAGAATATACATTTTTTAAAGGCCTGGCTTTCCTCCAGCCTACATACATGATTAGAAGTTATAAAGAAATAAAATTATTAACATCTTTAAGTATGCACTTGGGAACTTTATAAACTGAAGCCAACAAAATAATTATTAACAGTCAATGCAAAAAGCTTTGCACTGCAAAATTTGATATGCTAAGTTATATTTTGAAGGTCTCTAAATTAATTTATTTAGAATAGATCTATTCCAAAGAATCTATTATGCTGTAGAGAACGAAAGCTTTGGGCTGGAGAGATGGTTCAGCCGTTAAAGGCTAGGCTCACAATCAAAAAATATAAGAGAATTAAAGTTTTTTAAAAAGAACATTTATAAACCCACCATATACAAATCCACCATATACCCTTTACTATTAAGCACTACAACTGTTGTGCATTAAGGCAAATGCTGTTATCTTACTTCCAGCTTGGGAGATATCTAATAGGACCCACTGTTTCTAAATTAAGTTAAGCCTCCAGGGTGCTGACTAGAGAAGTTTATTGAAATCTATTATTCTTCACAAAGGCAATAATTTTATCTGTAGCAAATTTAGAATCAGTGGTCAAAAACAAATTATAATTTCAGAAAATCTGCAAAGGAACCATCACTTCATACTAAAAGGACCCTGAGTCAACAGACTGAGGCAGCTTCTTTGCTAGTTCAATACAACATGAAAGGAAAAGAGGACAGCTTTGTTGACGGATTTCTGATAGTTACACTCTAAACCTCAGTGACCTTAGAGCGTGCAGCTGAACCGCACTGGATTAACAAAGAGGCAAAAATTACTAAATCCAAGATTTTTCTTATATAAAAGGTGACTTTCAGCATATGTGTTTTCCAAGGATTTCCAAAAATGTTCTCACCCGACATTAGCAGCCTGTGCAGCCAGGATTCCAAACTTGGTCCTACCTTATCTATGATGGATTTCTCTCCATTATGTGCATATAGGTGTCCATAAAGTAAGGCTGAGGTCTGGTCTTGGGGCAATACACTCATGAACCTCACTCTTGAAAAGTGAGTCGTACACTTGCCAGATTTGCTTGCTTGCTCATTTCTTTTTCATCTCTTTTTGCCTCATTAGAAGTATATTTTCACATCTCTAAATGGGACTATACAGAAGCCAAATCATGTTTTCAAAACTTTAAAAATTGAGAGGAAGGCTACTTCTCAAGAGAAATAGCCAATTTAAAGAATTAAGGCAAGCTTGTCTTTAATGATTACCACCAAGAAAAATAGTAATAAAATTAAAAACAGAAAAGAGTCATCTTCTTAGGTGTGTGGAGACATTTCAAACTAAGTATTTATTCCAAAATTCGATGGTCACCACAAACGAGGGCATGAGGGATGGAGGAGTGAGAGGTGGAACTTTATCACCAAGTTTAAGAATTACATTAAACATGCTGCTTCTGAAAGCAAATGGGAAGAGGGGTATCTCAGGCATAACAAAATTAAAGGAATGACTTATCCCAAACAAAACAGTCTGAATGCCATGTAAAACTGTAGATTTCTTATGTACCAAACAGCTAATTGACTGACTGCCCTGCAAACTCAAAAGTACAGTATTTAAATTCCTCCCTGGTCTTTTTTTTTTTTTTTTTTTTTTTGTCAGACTAACTAATCACTGTTGAAGAAAGTTATCTATAGATGTACTGAAAACATCAAAGACTTCCTTTAAATACTATTTAATTCTCGGGTGGGGAAGCAGCAGGCAGTATATAAAGTTGCCGTTTCTCACCCAAATTCTCTAATTCCTAACAAAGTTATAAATGGCTGCATCTAAGCTCTGGAGGCAAAACAGCATCAAATCCTCTAAGGACATAATGGATTCACGGTGATCCTTCGGTGTTTTCCCTAAAACTTCTGCAGGACTACTTATTTGTCTCAGCACTGTCCCAGCTACAAAAGAACACCAAAGCCATTGAGTCTGCTCTAGCCTGATCCTAGATCTCTGACCCACTAAATCTAAGGCATAGAAGCTTCAGCCCTAAAACAGATCCGAGGCAAGGCAAAGGAGTTAAAACGCTAAAGAGCTCTCTAGGAAAATCTAGAAACAGTTAGCTGGCTGTGACACAGACCTGCCAACACCTCAGCACACAGTGGCAAAGTGCCCAAAAAATGCCACCCTCTGGGTAAACCACTTTCTTGTTTTAACTCGAGATGAAGCTACTACCAGTTGCGGAGAGGCAACTAGGGCATTATTTGGCAACCTGGATTTGACTTCCTGTAATCCTACACCGAAACAGCGCCTAATCAACCTGAACCCTGACACCCAGGCCATTATCACTGGGCCTCCGCTGCGCGCACCTCCCAGCTCCGGGCTGTTACCTCCCACGGCCTTGGCCACTGCGCCGTTGGGCCTCCCGCGGGCTCCCATGGGGCTGCCGTTCTGCTCCAGCCGGGCCACCTTCACCGGGGGAGGCCCCTTGACGTCGGGGCTGCCGCTTCTTCGGTCGGGGCTGTCCCGCAGACACGGGCTCTCGCTCCGCCGCTCCATGCTGCTCCGATTTGGAGACAAAGTTCCCACCGGCAGGTCGCAATAAAACGCGCAGGGACCTAGGGAGGGGGCGGAGGGGAGGGGAAGGAAGGGGGAGGGAAAAAAAAAAAAGAGGGAAAACCGCTCACACACGTGATAGACGATCAGGCCAGTGGCAGAGCAAGGCACCGCAGCCACACAAACTTCCTCCCACGCTGCATAAGGGTACCGAAGGGTCCCGGGAAAGCAAGTCCCAAACAAACAAACACTGGAAGTCCCAAAGCTGCCCAGAAATTGAGGTACTAAGACCTACTCTGTCTCAGGTCCCAAGAGTTAGCCCCAGTTGTGTGGACAGAGTCGGACCTCGAAGCCCTTAGCAGTACCCCATTCATTGCGGGCAGCGCTGGCATTATCCTCTTTGATGGAGAGTCCCCCACCACCACGAGCCCCACTTTGGGGGTCAGGGTTTTGAAAGGAGAATACTTAAGAGCAAGAGGTCTCACCCGGCCAGGGAGGGAGCGAGGACTTACTCAGGTCATTAAGCAAATTAATTGCTTGATAAATGCGAGGTGAATGGCCAAGCTGGATCAATGGACCCATGGAATCCCCACTTTTTACCCTTATGGACCAAGTATACTTGTGTACACAAACACACACCTTTGCACAAAAAATTAACTATAATTCCACCGGGGTGAGCATCCCAAAACACTTTGAGGTTTGGAAAGGCTATCCCCCATCACAGGATCACAATTATTATTTAGGAGCATTCTTATCTCCATCGTATCCTGGATGTGGTTGTTGTTTTTTAAGCCATTAAGCGTACAACATAAGAGAAAGAAATCTATATTCTTAGGTGCAGGAGCAGCTTTCATTAATCTTAATTTCTAAATCTGGAAAGTTTTTCTCGGGGTCCCTAGGCGAGCAGCGCTCCACACTCTTCAATTTTGGAGGAGTGACCCGGAAGAAGGGAAAACACCTGATGAAACGGTGCCCACATTGTCACCGAAACCCATGAGAGGAACCCCTAATACACCAGAGGCTCTGAGAATCCTCTAGGGCGCATGGACGCGGGAGAAGCCCAGACGCCGCCAGTCCAGACAAGGTGGGGTTGGGGGGAAGGGGACAGAGAGGGGAAGGAAGAATGCGGAAAGATGCAGGGAGTGCGCGGAGGGGTTGCGAGTGAAGGCTCTACCGCACTTCCCGGCTTCGCCTAGGCGCGCGTGAGAGCCAGAGCCCAGGAACAACCGGGGAATTTAGCGCGCCCCGGGCTTCCCGAACTACCGGCGCCGCGTGGGAGCCCTCGCCCAGCGTACTTACTGCTCACGGTCTGTCTGAAACTTGGCTGGCTGGGGCTCTGTCCATGGAGCAAAAGTAGAGAATCCAGGGTGGAAAGTTTTTGGTGATTTGTAGTGTTGTCCTAGTCTTCCTTTCTCTTTCCTCCTTCCCCTTTCCTTTTCCTCTTTCCCGGTCCTAGCGTTTAAGGTCCTGGGTCAGGGTGTCTTCTTCTGGTTCGGCGATGGTTGTTATGATGATGGGGGCGGGGGGCGGTGAGGGAGGAGGAGGAGAGGGAAAGGAGGACTCCTCCAAAGGGGCACCAGAGCGAGC
>NW_022196896.1:83284231-83289292 GCF_008632895.1 Mastomys coucha
AGACTGGTCCACCGCAATGAAGGAGGGGAGTGGGGGGCGGGGAGGAGGGCTGGGGAGGTTGCGGGGGGAGGGGGGCCCCGCCTGGCAGGAAATTAAACATCAATCAATCAATCGCTGTGAGCAAGGCGACCCAACCAGCCGGGCTGCGGAGGAGGCACAGGGATAGGCGAGGGGGTGGGAGACAGGGAGAAAGGAGGAAGGGGAGAGTCGGAGGTGGGAGCGGGGTGGCAAGGACCTCATGCACCGGGCGACGAAGGACGGATGGCTGAGGACTGAGTGTGGCGCGAGGCGGTGGCCACGGCCGACGAATGGGTGCGTCTAAGCGCTGACGAACGCCAGGGCCCAGGGTCTGGTCCTCCTCCTTGTAGCAAGTCCAGGGCGCAGCCGCCTCGCCCAGCCCCTAGGCGCACTCGTCCCGGCGCGCAGGCTGCGGCGACAAGGCGGGCGCTCCGTGCCGCGGCTCGCCGCAGAGGCGCAGATTGGCGCTCGGGAGGCGGCAGAGGCTGCCTCCTCTCCGGGCTCTGTTAATTGCGCCGCCGAGTACTTTCGACTTTGGAGATAGGAGGGCGATCGCCTCCCCCACCCACCGCCTCCGCCCACCACCCACCGCCTCCGCCCCTCGGAGCAACTTTTCTCGGTGTGAGCGAGCTCCCCTTCTGCTCCGAGCCGACCGTCCGGGCCCGATGCGCTCCCGGCCGTGTTTGGAGAAGGCCACTTCTCCCTCAAATCCAGTGCGGCCGCGGGTCCGGAACAATAGCCCGGGTGTCCCGAACGCCTGGAGCGAGACTCCGCCCGTCCGGCTGTGGGTCCGGCACTGGAAAAAGGGTTGCTCCGTGGGCACAAGGCAGGATGCATCCCTGCCACTCTCGCCACGCGGGCGACGTTGCGAGCGGCGCAGCCGGGGCTGCCCGGAGGCCAGAACGCTGAGCCTGCCGAGGCGCTGGGGCTGCGCGTCCTCGGGTTGCAGCACTGGGGCTCCCGAAGACCCTCAGCGGCTGAGGACCGAGTTCGGCGCGAGCAGAGCTGAGCGGTGGGGACCTAGCCTCTCTGCCCCAAGCGAGGCCGCGCCGAGGAGTCCCTAACTCGTCCTTCTATGGCTTAGGAGCCACAAACTTTTGCGGACTCCCGCGGCCCTAGCCTTTCGGCTCGCGCCGTGTTGCTTGTTTAAGGTGGCGCGGTTACTGCCCGCCCAGACCCGGCTGCGGGCCGCGCTTTTGTCTTGGCCATTCGGCATGGGCGCGGACCTCCTTAAAAAAAAAAAAAAGCACGTGGGCAGGGGCCGCAGCCCCGGCGAGGTGCCTGCCGCGTCCGGCATCTGTCAGCCGCTGGAACCTCAGAGGAGAAAATAGGAACCAGTCCTCTCCGGCCTTCCGGTCAGAGAAGCCCCTTGAGCCGGCGGCACCTCCTGTCCCTTCTGTGCACCGGGGCTTTCCCTCCAGTTCCCCAGGACCCCAAGGACTCGGCTTCCACCGGTTGCCAGAGCCACTAGTCCCCCTTAAGAAGCATTGACTGTACGGCGGCGCCAGAGGGCCAAACTAAATTCGGTTTCGGGAAACGCGCTCGAGGCAATTCTAAACCCTGGCCTTGAGCTGGGCCAGTGGTGGTTGAATATGCGAATAGCGCTGGAGACTAGACTGCTGTCCACTTGCTTGGTAACCTACCCCTCGACCCCCAACACCCCAAGAGTCGCAAGCCCACGGCCAGGGAGGCCTGAGGGCTTCTGAAAGAACGAGGGTCCCCGAAACAAAACCTGTCCCTGGCCTAGATCTCGGTGCCCAGACCTCGGTGAGTCCCACTCAAAGGAGCCGCCCACCAACTTCACTCGAAGCCCCAGGCGACAGGGGAATAGAGCCAAGCAGAGGCTGGCAGGGTAGTCATTCTCCCGGGAGCCACCGCAGTTTTAGGAAGCCTTTTTCTTTTCCCTGTTTTTTTCCTTCCCCAAATTCCGTGCTCCCACAAACATGCCCAGCCAAAGGGGCTAGAGAAAATGCCAACCCGGTGAAAGCAAAAGTGGCTCAAGTAAATCAACCCTTGAAGGTAGCTGAAAGGTTTTTTGTTTGTTTGTTTTTTTCGGTTTGTTTGGTTGGTTGGGTTTTTTTGAAGCAATAAAAGAAAGAAACTGTAAGTTTGATTGACAAACTTTAAAAAAGAACAATGTTATAGCATATCGAAATGAGAAGGGGTGTTTCAAAAACTTAGCTATCACTGTCAAACTTAGCCCGTTTTTAAAATGGGAAATGCATATATTTTATTTGTATATTAACGGTAATAACCCCCCTCCCGTCCCATTTCCTTTCTTACCTTGGTGTTGGAACTACAGAATCCACCTCCGGCCCAATGTCCACGAACTAAGAAGAATTGATGATATTAGGACTTCAGGACTTCTGGAAAAAAAATGCAAATCGTTTAGTGGGGATCTTTTTTGTCTGATTCGTCACTATTATTATATCTGATGATGCGATAGTTGGAACGATTCTATCCTGTCATTAATGAGCTATTTTATAAAAATCACTGTCGGAAAATCGTCGTTTGCGTTTTTTGCTAAGGATCACTTCGCTATCCTCACTGGCTTGTGTCAACTATAATTATGAACTTCAGCTACACTCTTATAACCAACATGGCAGTATTGTTTAATCAGTTAATATTTTATAAAGTGTACATATTTTATTATGCTTTGAAGGGAACTATTGATTCTAAATGATTTAAAAAAAACAGAAAGTCTATTTAAATAAAGTATACAATTAAGTTCAATTAAATGTGCATTGTGGCTAGATTCTACACCCCTTCAAATTCATTATTACTTTTGTCTATTTTTTATCATGAAAATACCATTTAGAACAAAAAATCTAAATTATTTAAAATTACATTTTAAAAATTAAACAAATTACATTTATTATACACGAAAATGTGTAATTCGATGTCATTATCAAAACTGTACTTTGAATGTTGGCAGATTTATTTTTAGTAGAGCATTTTCAAATTTCTCTCAATTCGCAAAAGGAGAATTCTAAAAAGTTTTGCCACACATACCCAGTGTGAATTTTTCCCTGTAGTTTTGACCGGATAAAGGCCTTTTCTGTTCAAGTTACATGTTTTTCCCAATCCAGTTTTGTTAACTTCATTTCAACTAAAGCAAATAATTTCAAACACTTCTAATTACTACAGTAAGTTATATTTTAAATAATACTTTTAAAACGTTTGTCATTTTCATTTTTAAAAACAGTGAATAAATATATTGATGATTCAAAAAACTGTTTGGTTTCATTTTTGTATTCCCCACGATGGTTTATTTCCAAACATTTTTTTAAACAATCATACTTTTAAAAAATTGTACAAGTACATTTGCCTTTTAAAATACTTTGATTCAAAACTCTCCCCCCACCCTACACACACCAGATTAAGAAACAACTTCCTCCTTGCTCAGAATGTAAAGTTGTGAGTATGGTGTGTGTGTGTGGGGGGGGTGGTCTCAGTTGTTTCTGACCTACATTTTTTTGAGGGAGATCTTCTCAAACTTTTCTCGGGATTCTCCTAGCCCTAAAATCCCCCCTTACGTTATGTAGTCAAAGGCCTCCTGTCTTTCACAAACACACTGTTATTATTATTTTTTTAAGCAGCAACAACAACAACAAAACACTGGGACTTTCTAGGCTGGGTTTAAGTGCCACAATTTCCCTTCTTTGATAGACTGCTTTTCTTTCTTCCCAGGCCTGCATCTACTTAAGGCCTGGCCTGCACTTTTAATGACAATGGTGTTTGATTTCTCCTGTTGCCTCTGCGGTTTGGGCCGTGCGGGTCCTCTGCCCAGGTCAGCTTCGGTTGTGTGCTAGTCTTAGACCACCTAGGCCCGACTGCCCTGGTAGGACGCAGAGTGCGAAGCTCGCCGCTTCGCGACTTTTCGGCCACCGGCTCTGAAGGCCCAGCATTCACCCCCTGTCTCTCTGGCTCTCAAGTTTGGTGACCCAGGCACTTCCAGAAGTGCGCTGCCTCTTTTAGAGCACAGAAAGTTTGTGCTGCCTTTTTTCTCTCCACCCCAGGGCACTCATTTCAAACTTCGTGGAAACCGCCACCTTAAAAGCCTTCGAAGGGACGGCTTCTAGGAATCAAAAGGGGCCAACTGCTTCTCCAGGAGCTGGCCCTTCTAGGGGGTAGAGGCAGAGGCGGGGAGTGGGAACGAGGGGGAACTATTTCTTACTAAGGATGCCCATGTTGTGTCTGATGCCAATTTCGGTCTCGGACTGTCCGTGGAAAGTTAGGCGACCAACACTTTAAAAGACCTCATACTGCCTCTGCGTTTAGATTGCAAACCCAGCGAGTCAAGTGGACCAGGAGCTGGAGGCCCGGAGCCCGGGGAACCCGGACGGGCCTTGAAGGAAGGGCAGCTCCTCTAGGATGATCGAAAGCCGAGTTTCTCAGACTACTCTAGGGACTGACCAGAGCGCAGCGGCAGGCGACACTCACTTCGTTATCACCCAGCTTCCTCCTCCTTGGCATCAAAACCCAAGAGATCAACCCGCGCCAGGCAAAGATAACAGGACTCGCAGTTGCTCTGGCCGCTTTAGGGACCTGGGCCGGGGCTGTGCGGTAGGAAAGCCTAGGAGGTGGTGGGATTCTCCTAGGGTCCACAGAGGATCATGCCTGTGAGGCCTGGTCGGAGATGAGACTGGAGGACGCGCAACGCATTGGGTAGGGTGGTGGGCAACTAGTCCAGGAAAGCCAGCCGTGCTGCCAAGGTGTCTGGGAGTTGGAGTTCAGGACAACCCACTGGGGCCAAAGCCCAAGGGGCAAAAGAAAAGAGTGCCAAGCGTTCCTCCGTCAACTGTGCCAGGGAAGACCTGCGGCTTTCCGTCAGAGATCCTAGGTGACAGAGATGGGCATCCGGTGTGGGCTCTGCTTTCTAGAGGGAGGGTAGTGAGGAGACTTGTTTCAGAGCTGGGAGAGTCCTTGGGCGAAGATTTGGTTGTCAGAGTCCTGGTCACCATGTGGGAAATCCGGGAAAGGCAGAGCACACCGCTGGCGACTCAGGGCATAAATATCCCCCAACGCCAAGGCTCCTGGGAT
>NW_022196896.1:83289302-83295323 GCF_008632895.1 Mastomys coucha
TTAATGGGTAATTTCCTTCCGTAGCAACGAGAAAACGACTGCCTAGTTAATGTAGTCTTTGCGTAGAAATCTACTGCAAATGATGGAAATTAACAAGGCAGGAGGGAGAAAAGGCTAGAGGAACCGCCGCAGCCACACGTCCCGATCTTGGGGCTGCGCTGTTTTCCTTTGGGAAACACCTAGCGAGGCCGACAAGTTCAGGCCTAAAGCGAAGATCTAGAGGCCAAGGATAGTGGCCAAGGTCCCTCCACCTCCAAGACCGGGTCACTGCCAGGGGTCCCCGCCCAGAGTCGAGGCGATGCCTCCCTACAGCGCCACCGCGTGGGCTGCGGCTGCATGCTGCTGCGCTGGCTGGAGCGTACCGTTCTGCAGCGCCCGAAATCCTCAGGTTAATGAGGAGTGGAGCGGGTGCGGTGCCCAGCCCAGGGCACCATCAAACTCCTCAACACCAAACTGTGACCGCGTATGTGACATGCTTGTCTGCAGTTGCGCCCCGACGCTTCTAACGAACACTACGCTTAAAAAGAGCAAGGCATGCCATTCCGCCAAGCATCCCAAACTCCTGGCAGGCCGACCCACACCACCCTAGCCCGGGCAGGGGAGCTCAGGCCGTCGGATGCCAGGCGGCCCTAACCGGAGCAGTCGCCGGAGCTCACTGTGACTCCCGCTGCTAGGCTCGAACTTCACAGAGAACTTGTTCGAGCCAGGAGGCAATGTCTAGGCACTTACTGGGACCACGGATGAGGCAGGCGCGTAGTCAGTGTATCCTGCAGACCAAATTGCCCAGGGACTGTTGGGGGACGTAGAACACTTCCTTGGATGGGCGCTTTCACTTTTTGCCAAGGTCACGGGAAGCCCACAGGCACTCTCTTAGTCCAGTTAGGCTTGACGCCTGAACTAAAGTCCGTGTGGCTGAGACACTGCATCCCGGGACTCTGTCCTCTTCATCCAGGGTGCCTTCCCTCGGCGTCCTGAGGACAAGCCCAGCAGAGCTAGGCGTCACCTGGTGCCGGTCTGGAGTCGCTTTAAGACGTGGCTTAGAGTACTTTGCTAGGAAGGGTATTGTCGTCGTCGTTGTTGTTGTTGTTGTTGTTTAATAAATTAAATTCTCTACCCACCTCTACTCATCCCCTCACTTGCACACATACACAAATAAGTACACAGTGGAACTGCCAGCTATTGAAGTGAGTAGCCGACTCAGAAAGGTGAAAATTCACCTAGTGCCCACCCTAATTATAACAGGAGCATGCCCTGGACTCCCGAACGTGCAAGTTCCACGCCAGGCCAGATCTGCGTCTTTGGAACCAATGACCAGTGCCACCCAAAATATATATCACTGCAGTCGGGAGAGCTGAATTGCGGCTCTCCGCGACAACTTGGCCTGCTCTCCCACAGTCTCAGCAGCAGCAGCAGTGACCTGTTCATTTCCGATACCTGGTAACCATGACCATCTTACCCTGCCAAGCCTCACAGTTCGGGCCAAGTGGCTCACCTCAGCTCTCTGCGCTTGCCTTCGCCCCTCTTGCCCAGTCACTAATGAGAAGTGGTAGGTCAACGAGGCGCCGATGCCGGCTGCTCACCTCCAAGAACCAAGGAAGGTGCCCTAGGCGTCGCAGGTCCAGCCCCGGGGCTGATTTAAATAACTAATAATCTCAGAGAAATTTTACGAGGGGAACTTTTCCTTTTAGTATCAATAAAGCTTAGTAATTGGGTTTGTTGGTTACCTACGCTTCTCTCTCTCTCTCTCTCTCTCTCTCTCTCTCTCTCTCTCTCTCTCTCTCCCTCCCTCCCTCCCTCCTTCCCTCCCTCCCTCCCTCTCCTTCTCTCCCTTTCTCCCTCTCTTCTCCACGTTTTTCAAAAACGGAGTGACTACACGGTGTGCGTTTGTGTAGTGTGTGTGAGTGTGAATGTAAGGAAGTTGTTTTGTTCGGTTTCAAAGCCCTTTGCATACAGAACAGTCATGATTGCGTTCAGGAGTGGTGAGTTTTGAAAGGTGAACAGTGGTTATTTCGGAGGAGAAAAAAAAGCGCAAGAAAAGTAGAAGAGGAAGAAAGGTTCTATACACTTTACCATTTTGTGTGACAGTCGAAGAAAACTCCAGTGTTTACTTAATATTGCCTTTCAACTCATTTTCACTGTGTTCAGATTCGTAGATTTTAGTGATAATTTGGTTTTAGTAAAAAGTCTATTCCATAATACAATTTAAATTTTTTATGTTTACTTCTACTTCGAGCATTTTTCCAACAGTAGATATCTTTCCTGCCCATGTATTAAGGTTTAATTTTTAGGATAGAGAAGATTGATTGCTCCATGTACAAGAATTGCTTATAGTCAATTAGTGTCTTTGCAGTAGTTTCAATCCATAGGAAAATCTTGGAAAGTAAAAACAACCGAAGAGTGGTTTTCACTAAGCATGTGGGCTTCTTGTTTGTTTTGGTTTTCTTCTTTTACACATAGAAGTTAAAGACTGGACTTAAAAACAACTTGGAAATGTGTTGCACTTAAATTTACCTGGAGTTAAATTCTTTTTCAAAGGCAGCACAGCTAGTATATACAAGTGTCATTCAAACGAAAAAAAAGAACATTTTTGCCGCAGCATTATTAATAGGAGCAGATACTAAGTAGTCAGAGAAGAAGAAATGAGATTCGAGTTTTCCAGGGGGCAAAGTGTCGGCTTCTGACGTTACCAGAAGCTACCCAAACCTGAGCGGGCACAGCTGCCTTGTTTTCACTATCCTTGGGAAAACTTGTCCTTCGTTCACTGTTTGCTAGGAAATTGACAGGTTTTCCTTGCTCCTGTGGTTTTAGACTGGGAGACCTGAAGCTGGCTGAGGGTTGCCTCTGCCAAGTAACTTCCAGAGTTCAGAGATTAGAACTACCCCCTCTTCACATCCCAAGAGGAAAGAGGTATCTAGCTAACCTACTGGGCTCAACCTCCTCATCCAAAGGCCAGCAACGCCTGACCCTTCACACTCTTTGAAGATTGCCCCAGCCACACTGATGCTCAGCTACACGCAACAACACCAGCACATCCTGAAAAGCTCTTATGGACCTGTATCTCTTCTTCCTGCCTTCAACGAGGGATACTGGCAAACAACTTTCCTTTCCCGTTGGCTCTCCATCAGGTTCCTGAAAATACTCATCACCAGGGAACCGACAGTGCAGTGCCTGTGTCCAGGGAGCTCAATGTGAGTCATCTTTGTTCTCTGCATTGGCCAGCCATGTCGAGGAATGAAGTATTCTCCTGCTGGTGTGTGATTTTGAGGAAGTGCCAGGGAAAGTTGGAAGGAGTCAGGAGAGAAGTGCAGGTCCCAATGGGGGTAACCTAGAGCCCTAGTGCTAGGCACCTCTGGCTCCTCAACTCACCCTCTAGGCTATCCACTGCTGCTTCCCTACTCTGGACTTGGGTCCCAACAGCATTGCTCTGGGAACCCTGGCTGTCCTTCATAACTCCCTGTTATCCTGAGTTTTGGTTTCGGTTCATCTGTTTTCTGGGGATGCAGAAAAACCACTTTTATTCTTTTTCTGGTCTTGCCTCATTTACACTTTTTTTTTTAAGAACATCTAGCCTGGTTTCTGCCGGACCCTCTGCCATCTCCCCAAGTTCTTTGTGCAAGAGCAAAAAGTGATTTGTCTGTTTATAGCAGGTTTAATTAAGACAGTTATGTACCGTGAACTCTTTAGGCGCCAATCAATGCACTTTGATTTGGAAAGTCAAATAGAATCACATCTTACAGTTGCATCACCGCTCACCGCCCAGGCTCTTGAAAATACTGGCTGTTGTCCTACACCCACTTCCCAGGAGCTGCTCGAATTCCCGGCTGGACAAGCTGCTCTTTGAGTTCCTAGAGACCTCAAGTCAGGATTTTGGGCCAGATCGAAACCTTCTGGGTTAAGACCATGAAGGGTTCGATGCTCAGAGCATTCCTGGTGGCTGGCAGCTGAGAAGCTGGCACGGGACTTGATTTGACTTTTAAAATGTTGGAGAGTTCTGAACCCCAAGGCCTTTACCCTCACACCTTCCATCCTCCTCACTATGAATCTGGGTTCATGCCTCTCTACTTTCCCCAAGATATGCCTTCCCTCCCCTCAACTCCGCTCCAGCCCTGGCTGCTTTCCGGTTTATCACTGAAAACCTCCAGAAACTGGAGTGCAGCTATTTTAGGGCGTCGGCCATGCCTTTCCATTTTTTTCAGTCCCTCTCTTTCCACCCAAAGTCTTCCTCTCTCAGAAAGAAAAGGAGACAGGGGATGATGGGGATCTGAGATAACTTCCTCCCAGACAATGTTTAATGGGAACCCCTGGACTCAGCAGCGAATGGGCTATTGACCTTAAATACTGAGCTCTCCTCTACCATCCCTCCGAGAGGTCTACCTCCAGCCTCCAGATCTTGCTTAGACCAGACAGGCAACTTAGTCTTCATCACCTTTGAGTTTCCAGACTTCTCCCTCCCCAAATCACATTTCTTCACCAGCTTTCATCAGCAAGAGACCCCCATTGCCAGAAACTAACTTTTTTAATCTAACAAGAGCACTTCCGATTCTCAATCCTAGGCCCTCTCCAAGAGGACTAGAGCAATCTGAAACATTGCAATTGTTTCTGCGTGGGTTAGGGAAGAGGGCATGGGGAAGGCTTGACCAGAGAGCAGTTAAAAAAAAAAAAAAAAAGGCTCCTTTTGGCTTTTGCTGAACTCCTAACAGGGTCCATTTTGGTAAGCTGAGTGTATATCCCCTCCAGCACTGGAGGTGGGGGCAAAAAGTCTATGATTCTGATTCTTCTCCTCCCCTCCCCCCAACTCTGTATCTTTATGTAAAAGCAACCCTGGCACTAGAAAGATGATGAAGTGGTTGCTATCAGAGTGGCATGGCAGATGACTCTCCTCCCTGTGCCTGTGTCAAGTCTTAGGAAGAGAGAGCAGTGGCAATTGGGTTGGGGGGAGAGGCAGGTAGAAGGGTCTTTACTTTTGAGGTTCAGCTTGATGCTTGGGACTTAGTGAAGAGGGTCAGGCTTGTCTGGCTCAGTATTCACCTTAGCACTTCCTAGCTGAGCCAGCCAGGGAGAGGACTCTGGATGGATATATGAATGAGCTCCGTGCTGCTAGCTCTACGAGGCAAGTCTTAGTTAATTGCAGTGTGGGCAGATGCTGGCGGATGCCACCCCTCCCTCCCGAGAAAGTCCGCCTTTGCGCAGGATTGAGGTGGCTGGGCAGCCCAGCAGCTCCCGCCCTTCAGGCCCCAGCTCCGGCCCTGGCAATCTCTGCACTTTGTCATCACGCGCGAGTATTTGACATTCGCAATTATCTGCAAATACCCTGATCGGTTTGTATATGAAACACTTTTTTTCTTGCCTTAAGGTCTGAATCTGGTAAATTTCAGACAAGTGATTGGGGGAGGGGTGACCCTAGAGACCATCGGGCCAAGCCGGTGTGAAGACGGTGCTGCTGTGGAGGTGGGACAGGTCTGTATGGTTGCCATGGTTCCCTCAGCATCGCCACAAATAAAGGCCCATCCAAGGCTAGAGGGCTCTGGCCAGAAGCCTGGAGTCCACTTCTGAAAGAACACGCGCTAATCTCCAGAAAGAGGCTGCAGTGCCCTAGAGGATCCAACCACTGACCAGCCTCCAGAGTTAATCATCTTGATAAACACAAAGGTCACTAACAAGCCTGGTGGGCATCACCGAAAGTGTCACTCCCCAGTTCTGGATCCTGTGGCAGAATTTACTTGCTCAAGGAACCATCCCAGAGAACCCTGTGCTTAGAGGTCTCTCTCTAACCCAGGGAAGCAAACCTTGCACTACTTTCAAAGAATAGAGTTCCACTTTGACCCTTCTCCCATCTCCGGGATCCTCGGGGTGGGGGTTCTAACTCCAGAAGATAACTGACCACCCTTTCATCTCCCTTTCAGGACTACCTGTCTGCAACAGGGAAGGGAGGGGAGGGGACATGACATGGGGAAGAGTTGGGAGGAGGGGTAGTGAGGAGAGGAGAGTAGAGAGGAGGAGAGTGGAGGGGAGGGGAAGAGA
>NW_022196896.1:83295352-83301585 GCF_008632895.1 Mastomys coucha
AGGAGAGGAGAGGAGAGGAGAGGGGAAGAGAAAATGGTGGCAGGCCTTTAGATACAGGCCTAAAGACCTGCCTAATTTGACTCCCCTGCTTTCTCAGAAACTTGTTTCTGGCCCCGGGCCAGAGTCCTAGGACCTTGAGCCCAGAGACTAGGTGGAGCTCTGGCAGCATAAGCAGTCTTGGCGCTCCAGGCTTGTAGTCTTTCTTGCCAACAAGCTGAGCTCCTCAGAGTCCGGTACTTCAGCAACTTGGGGGATGGGGGGACTTCTCAAAAGCCCTTCCTCACATTGTACTGCTCAGCTACAGACAACCAAGTTGGTTCTTTCTCACACCTATTTTCTTATTTTTGGTTGTGAGCCTAGCCTTTAACGGCTGAGCCATTTCTCCAGCCCCACACCTATTTTCTTATTCCGATTTTATTCCGGGAGGGGGGTTAGCTTAGAGAAAGTTGTGTTGCAGGGTAGGGTACAGAAGTGGGGTTACGTGGGAGGGGGGGAAACGGGAGGTGTGTAGTCCTGACCCAGAAAGGCAGTGATGCAAGTTTAAGAAGTCTGTCTCTGTAATCTAAACTGCCAGAGCATTTTCTGAAAAGTCAGAGGAGGCTGGCTAAAAAAGTACTCCTTCTATAGAGAGAGACCTTTAAACCAGGCTTGCACTCCACCACCAGCCTGGGGAAACCTGAAGTGAGGTTTGGAAGGGCACCGAATCTTCTCCTTTGGGCTTAGCCTCTTAGGGTAATGAAGTGTGGGTGACCCATGAGTAACCTGTACTGGTGGCTACTTCACTCTTTTAGCATTCCCAGATACCAGCTGGAGACATTCTTCGTGCCTGCTTTCCCACTCCTTTCTTTGGAGCCAGATCCCTAGTTTGAGCCCCAACTCCACCTTTAGATCCTCTGGCTAGGCCTTGCCGCTGTGGAGAGCATCGTAGGGTCTTGGCCCTTCAGCAGGGTACAGAGTGAACAGGTGAGACTAGCGGAGCCTTGTGCTGTGCGGGATGAAGAATGGGCCTGGCCTGTGCAGAAAGCGAGTACAAGACGCCCAGAGGCGGATCAAACCTTTACTCCTTCATTTCCCACCACCACTCCCCATTTTGAAAGGTGTGTGGCCTGGCCGCTACCAGCCCACTCCCCAGGAAGTGCCCCATGGACTGAGTTAGACTTTGTTTATTTGACTAATTCAGTAGTCTGCTCCCTAATTCACCCTTAGTCAGCACGCCCTTTGACAGAATTGATGACTGCTTTGACCCAGCAGAGCGCGCCCTGCACTAACCTGAATTCAGAGAGAACCTTCCGGGAGCTTTCACACTGCGCACCCCTAAAGGAGCTGCTCTAGAACTAATCGGAACCCTAGTCCATCGAGTTACTCCCATCCGAAGTACCCAAGAGGAGGGACAATAGGGGCTGAGGTCTCCTTTGCTCACCTGATAATTGGGGGTTCCGTTAAAAAGGTGCTGCGGAAGCTCAGAAACAAAGAATGCACACCGAGCCTAGATCTCGCAGGGCAACCGGACTTAAGGAGATGTGTGCAGACCACGCAAGGATCCCAGACCCGGAAAAGGGGCTCTGCATACGGGGCACATTGGCCAGTGTTTACCTCAAGCTGAGCTTGGCCCTGACTTTCTGTCAACTTAAGAAAAGCCTCCAAACTTTCCTGGCAAGGGAGCCTGTGACGTAACCTCCCTACACCCCATCCGCACCTTAATCAGCAACCGGGGTCTCCCCAGGGTTAGCTGGGGTCCTGACTCCAGCCGCCCCTAGCGTCTGAGGTGAGTCAGACACCTATTAGCCACCGATTTCAGAGCCAGTGCCTCTGGCTTTACTTCCTACTAATTGCTTGTGCTGGGAAGTGCTTATTACCCCGGAAGGCTAGGTGCTTCTGAGGGACACAGATGAACCAAGCCGTCCACAGCTTTCTAACCCCACCTTCGAAGCCAAAGTGCTAGGGAAACAGTTGTGTCTCCTAGGTCTCTGCCACCTAGAAGTCCAGGCCTAGAGTCATCTGGCTTGCCAGAGTCCTCCTGGGTCGCCTTCTGCTGGTACTCTCCTCATCTGGCCTGTGGATACCTGAACCTAGGGCAGAGGAGGGAACAAGGTGCCCAGATGGCTGTTCATTCATTTCCGGTATTGAACAGCAGAAACACTGAGAAACACGCACAGCTCATTGCGTTAGTTGGCAAGGAGACTGCCTATGTTCAGAGAGAGATAAACTGTATTTTCCCTGCACACCAGTACATGCATGCGTACATACTATGGGAGAACGCTGGCCCACACATTTCTGACCCTTCTTTTAAATATTTTACGGCGCCTAATCTCTTCCCGTTTGATTTCTCAAGTCGTTTATTTCCAGGGGGCTTTATGTAACCTTGGTACAAATTGGAGTGTCTGGCCTATGAAACCTGCAGGTTTTATCTCAAGACGATCAACACCAGAGCCCCTCTCCTGACCTCTCGGGTTTCAAGGAGGATTCCGAAGCTTGTAAGCTTTGACCACTGTTTTAAGAACAGTGTTGGGAGAGGAGCAGTGCGGGGAAGTAGTGAGATGGCCTAAGCACTGCAATGGATGTGTATGAAAGTGTAGAAATTCACTGTTCTGTATGCTAACTAAACATTGTAATAAAGGAAAGAAAGCAACACAAACCCCAGGGTCAAGAGGACAGTGATAAACTAAACTGTAAATTCCATGTGCCCAGTGTGGTGATGTGTACCTGCACTGCCTCCTGGTCCGTACCCCTTCGCACACAAAAGTAGACTCTCTCTTTAAAAACAAATCTGTCCTTCTATGGAAATACAGTGGTAACTGTAGGGCACTTGCCCTCCTAATGGCATAGTCACTCCAGAGAGAACTTAAAAGCTGAGCTTTTCACACATGGAAGCATGCCTAAAGATCATCTGGTCTACCCACAACAGTTCAGAGATGACAAGAGCTGATAGAAGATGAAGAGCCACTCTTCGGGGAGGAGCACAGACTGAAGATCTTCTCTATAACATTGGGTCTGTCACGGCTGTGATGACAGGGCACCATACACCTATATGATCTCTTAGGTTCCATATAGTTCAGCAAGCATGTTATTTAATGCTATCGCTTATGTTCATATTGAACACATTTATCATTGTAATAAAGTCTATAATAAAAGGTAAGTGACATAGTCACCCTCCATAATTGCCTTCTTTTAATTTTTGCAATGCCAACACAAATGCTATTATTCACGATTTCACATCACCGTTCTTATTTGTATTCTTGTTCACGAAGGCAGAGACACATTACAAATGGAAATGTCTGCATCTTTTTCCGTAACTAATGTCTGATCTCTAGCAAATGGGGCTATGATGTCATTGAAATGGATATTGGACAAGGTACCAATTGATTTATTGACTCCCTTCTTCAAAGTCCTTAGAGAATGAGAGAGAAGATGGAAAAAGCACAGGTTGGCTGAGATGTGCAATACTTACCATACTACACAGAAAAATGGCATTTGGTTGACACAATCAACAATTCAGAAGTCTTGATCGCTGAGCTTCATAAAGGGGTGACATTGAAATCATTCAGAGCAGCTACATGTTCTTCGTTTCACTTGCCCATCAAATGTCAGCCTTTTAGAAACCAAAGCCCGCTAAGTTTCCAGTCAGGCAGCAAGGACAGAGGCAGGAAGAAAGGAGAAGCCCACAAGGAGGAGAATTGGATACACTTCCCTTGCCTCCCAACATTCAAGTCCATAAATATGGCTAGAAATCCCAGAAGCTATACAGTATCCCTGAAAAACCTGACACTTGAGGCTGATTTCAAAAGGGCCCCTATCTTCCAAAGGCTGTTGAGATATCTCATTAGTGGGTGGAAGAGTTTCCTGTGGTCGAAACCTTTCATGGTTGCAGGCATGGCAAGAAAGAAACAACTCTGATGGTCTTCAGCTCCATAGGAGAGGATTCCCAAGGCAGAGATCCTCTTGGCCCCTCGCAATACTCTTTCATGTGTATGTCTGTGTATCTATGTGTGTATGCCATATGTGTGCGCTTGCCCCAGAAGAGAGTGTCAGGTCCCCAGGAGCTGGAGTTGTAGACAGTTGTGAGTCTTCCAGACACGAGTGCTGGGAATTGAACTTAGGTCCTCTGGAAAAGCAGGATAAGTGCTTTTAACAGCTTTCTGGGCTGACTGAATCAGTTTTTTGATGAGAAACACTTCGAATCATATCCTGCTAAAAATGACTCCCAGAGAAAGTCCACGTTGTAACGTCTGTTTAGGAATGAACACACATGCCAGTGTCTGCAGAAAAACTACAAACACTGGAACAAAAACAAACTTCAGAGTTCCTCTGCTTCAGCCCTTGGGATGGACAGGCTTTAATGAGGAACTTATCTCAACTCCTTCTAGACACAAATGCATGCTAGCTGCTGTGTGTGTGCTTCCTCATGCCCCATGACAAGACAAAACTGGGTGTCATTGCCTGCCAGGTTTCCTGTCAGTTTGTCCCCATCCTCTAGATTTAAAAGCATCTGGGCCATCCCAGACCACTTTAAGGTTCTGCCTTCTGGGAACTGAAGAATTTCCACCAGAGGACGGGTGTATGTGTTTCTGGTATAGGTCATTTCCCCTCAGTCTCAGTCCCCATCTTGAGGCTAACTGCTAGCTAGGTATGGTGTGGATCCTTGTCTATACCTCTTTCTCAGTCAGGAGAAGTTGTTGATGGTGCTGGACAGGGCACAAGGTGATGGGGAGGCCCAGCCAGGGAGCTGCTGCAGAAAGCCACTCTTGTAGGAGGCGAGTTTACCTGAGCAATAGAATCCATCTTCTTGCAATCTCCTTAAAGATTATGACTATTTCTGTAACTACTGAGGGGAAATATCTAAGTATGCTGCCAAATTTTAAACCTAAAGATGAACTCACTTGTCAGCAATGTGAAACGGGGAGGTAAGCTTACCTCTCTGAGCCTCACAATCCTTCTTTATGAAATGAGCAACTTACAAATAGTTATTGCACAATACTGAGAATTAAACAATGCAGAGCACAGCAGCTGCCTGGACAGTCCCTGGAACATAGTAGAAACTGCCCCCTGCTTTTTGTATAAGAGGTAGAGTGAGTATTAATTTATTCGCTCCTTCCTACATTGAAAATTACTGAATTTAAATAAGAAATTAAACATTAGTTCCACCGTACTTAGCAGGATGTCATGGAGATAGGTCACACTAATGTCATCCACAGAAATCCGGGCTTATATGGAACTTTTATATAGAATCCATCTTCTTGCAATGTCCTTAAAGACTGAAAATTTCTTTAACTTCAGCACATAGTTCCTTAGGTGTGACATTCTATTGTCATGGAGTAGAGGATAAGAGGTTTAAGTTGCCCTCTGGTCTCTTCTTCTGCTGAGGGATGGGGCACCCTATGGCCTGGGTAAGATTCCCCCTAAGCTCCCTCTGAGGAATATCTCTCTGACTAGTCTGTATTAACTATGCAATACAATATTGGATGATATTGTATTGTGCCCAATATTGTGTGATGTTGACAAAGAAATAAAATGACACGATTTCCCTCTTCTAAAGTGATCTGGTTTTTAGAAGAGAAAGTAGCTACCCTTTAACAGCCTGGGTAATATTCCCCATCTGGTTTATACATCCCCACTCTGCTCTCACTGTGGTAAGAGCTATTTCTGCCTGAGCTCTTTGCCACACCATGGGCATTCATCACTCAGGAGGTGGGCAGGCCTAGCTGGTCAGGAGCAGCAGGAGGGAAGCACTCTTCTTCTCTGCTGTAATTCCAAATGTGTGCACACAGAGATGCGAGGCCAGGCTTTCCATGTGTACACAGCCTTCACCTTTTGTACATCTCTTTTCTGAGGATTTCGGAGTCTGCCCTCTGAGTTGGGTCTTACTACACTGTGCCCACCACTGCCTTGGATGGAAAGCTAGCTTATTCAGTAGAGCATCTGATGGGAGACACCTGACTTACCCCTCAGTCTGGTTTTCTTTTTCAGTTCAGCATTTTATCCTCTGTGAGCTCAGTCTAGATATTTACGCCAGTTTGAAATACTTACACAAACTTTCAAGGACCTTGCTTTGTGTTCACTCCAACAAACCTAACACAAATTGATTGCTTTCTCCCAATCAATACTCTTGTGACATCAGAGAAGACTCCAGGTTGAAGGCCTCTCAGGCTCTTGAAGTGACCAGGTAGCTATAAAATCAAAGAGGACCCTAGAGTCTCTCTCTCTCTCTTCCTCTCTCCCTCTCTCCCTCTCTCCCT
>NW_022196896.1:83301611-83316354 GCF_008632895.1 Mastomys coucha
TCTCTCTCTCTCTCTCTCTCTCTCTCTCTCTCTCTCCCTCTCTCTCTCTTTCTCTTTCTCTCTCTCTCTCTCTCTCACACACACACACATCTCCATTTCATACACACAAATTTTACCCTATTCTTAATATACATAAACTATGAAGTCACCTTCCACAATACCATTCACACAATCCTTAATGAAACCATCACAGGGGTGAAAAGATGTCTCAGTGGTTAAGAGCACACACGTTCTTATAGCAGATGGGAGCCCAGTTTTAAACACTCATGTTGGGTGATTCACAGAGTCCTGTCTGTAGCTCTGCTCCAGAGGGATCTGTCACTTCTAGTCTCTGCAGATACTACACTCAGGTGCATGCACATACAAACACGCATGCATGCATGCCTGCACAGGCACACACATACACACACACACACACACACACACACACACACTCACACACTGAAATTCTTTTTAAAACTGCAACAGTATTAAGAGCAGAATTAATAAATAAGTCACTATACAGGCATACAGAAGCTGGAGTAGGATTGTGGGGGTCTCAGAATGGAGAGTGAGATATTACTTGGAAATCAGAAAAGCTGAGTTCTAATAATGTTATTTAGTGGGTGATGCTTGGTATTTTATTCCATTCAAAACACCAACCTTCTATGGGAGAAATTTTTTATTCATACATTACAGATGAGGAAACAGATTTTTTTAAAAAGAGAGATAAATAACTTGTCAAATATCATAGAGCAAATACTTGTCAGATCCCTGATATGAACCAGATATGATTCTATAGTCAAAGTTTTTGTTTTTATTTTCTCCTTTATGATTCCGGGGGTCAACCCAGAGTCCTGTGCATACATGCTCAGCAAACATTCTAACATTGGCCATGTCTCTAATCCTCTGTTTTACTCCCCCCACCAAGATTATAAATGTGTGCAATACACTCATGCACACACATGCACACACACACACACATAAACACACACACATACACAAACACCCACGCAATGCACACACACACATACGCGCACACAAACACGCGCATGCACATAGACACACATTCTGTGAGAATATTGTATAACAAGTTTTGATCATTTTTGTCCCTTATCTCTTCCCTGACCCACCCCTCCTCTCCTACCTTCTGAACTTTGTGTCCTCCTCTCTATTCTTCTTTTATACTCATCAAGTGCAGTGTGTACTGCCCATATAGTCTTGGATATATGTTCTTACACCTGAGCGTAGCAGAGGCTACGCTCTTAGAGAAAACTCACTTTCCCTCCTCCAGCAGCTACCAATTGCTAATAGGTCCTCCGCTAGGGTGGGACTTCATGTCCGACCCCTTCCCTCCTTGTTGTGATTGGTCCTATCTTAAGATTGACAGGTCTGGTGCATGCTGTCACATCTGCTGAGAGTTCGTGCGTGCAGCCGCCCTGCACGGTCCAGAAGACACTGTTTACTTAAAGCCATCTGACGTCTCTGGCTCATACACACTTTCTGCCTTGTCTTTGAGATGGGGTCTCACTAAGTTGCCTTACTCACTCGCTCAGGTGAGCTTTGAACTTTTGAGCTTCCTGCTTCAGCCTCCTGAGATTACAGACCTAAGCTACGAGGAGGCCCAGATTAGCTAGTATTCTTGACCTTCATGTTAGGGCTACCTCTTTGCTCTTAAGTCTTTCCCACTTATTTGATCTTAGGTAAATATTCACCATTTCTGAGTCTTATTTTCCTCATGACTGTCTCTTGAGTCACCTTTAACTCTGTCACTCTGTTGGACAACTGGTTTTAAGTTTGGTTGTGCAATGATTTGCTGTGAACAGATGACAAGTCGCTGGATCTACTCTGCCAACATCTGTGTGCCAGTAGACATGGTACGTGGTAAACTCCAAACACAGGCAATCGTGGTCAAGACCAGTCCCTGCTTTATGGTCCTAACTTATTCTTGACTGACATCTGAAGACTAACAGACTTAATTTAAATTTAAAAAAAAAGTGGTAGAAATTTGCTCTGTATTCTCTAATACTTCTAGTTCATGTCACAACATTATCTTCACCACCATCATCATCACCACCACCATTGCCATTACCGTCATCAACTTATCACCACCATCATCATCACCATTACTACCATCACCACCATCAATCATGATGAAAAACTCTTACAATCCAGAGACTTTCTGTGTATTTCAGGCTGATTTCGAACTCATTGTGTAGCTTAGGTTACTCTCAAATTTGTATCATCCTCCTGCCTCAGCTTTCCAGACTGCTGGGATTATAGGCATGAGCCACTGTACCTAGACTTCTATAACCATTCCTTTGTAACTCTTCCTCTTGCACCAATGTTCTATCTCTGAAAAGCTGACAGCATTTTCCCTGGCTCACCCTGAAGTTAGCTCCCAGGATCCTCTGCTGGAGTCTGTCTCTCAGAACCTTTTTCTACTGGAAAAGAGCCAGCCTGCCTTCCAAAGGCTCCCAGGGCAGTCTTTGAGGGAATCAACAGAGACAAGAACTTCAGCGGTCTTCTTACCAAATGGAAGGCAATGCTCCAACTAGAGCTTTTCCCCAGATTCTCAGATGGCACCTTTCCAAATCCTGAAGTGTGTGGCCCTTGCCTTCCTAATCTTTTAGAGGGCAATATTGCTTGAATAATAATAATAATATAACTATTATTATTATTATTAATATCATTATCATTATTATTATTATTATTATTATCATTATTATCATTATTATTATTATTATTATTATTATTATTATTGGAAGCCGTGAACCACTTACCACCAGCCCTACTTCAGCATCCCTGTGTATACAAGGAGCCAACCTATCCAATAAGACTTTCCACAATCCACGTCCAGTTCTGTCACTTAACAGCTTTCACATGCTGGTCAAGGCAACCTCTTTTTGGTTTCTTAGCTGTAACATATGGATGAAAAAAAAATCTATACATGCCTTGTGCCTCACAAGATGTTGTGACAATTAGAAGTGATAATTTGCTGAAAAGGACATTGAAAACTGTAAACTATTATGCAAAATCCAGTTATTCCTGCACGATACCAGTATCTATGTGTGTCGATCCACAGCCAGTTTAGGAAAATAATAAAACAAATTCTCACACATAAAACGTATTGGCTGGAAAAAACTGTATGTGTGAGAAAGGATCTCATGTAGCCTAGTCTGGTCTCAAACTCACTGTGCAACCCAGACTGGCCTTGAACTCCTGATCCTCCTGTCTGTATTTCTCAAGTGATAGGATTGAGGGCATCTATCACCATGCTGAGTTTGACATTTCTGTGTAGGCAAAATAATGGAATTGGTAGTGCCCCTCCCCCCAGCTCGACTGGAGCATCAAACTTACATCAAACATCTTACGAATGGACAAAGTAGATTCCACACATGGGATCGGAAAGAGCAGGCGTCAATGCTAAGCCAAAGCTAATGAGAGCCTTAATGTAAGCCATCACCCTGCTCCCTTACTGTAGGACTGGTGGCCATAAAAGAAAAGTCCATCAAGAGATGCAAAGTGAGCCCCCTGTGTGCTCAGGCAGGCAGTCTGCTTACTGGCCTGGTGATAAGGCCCCTTTTCTCCTCGTGGTCTCATTCCTTTGGCACCTCTGTCCATTCATTGGACTTCAGCGCCCTCTAGGGTGGGGTCTATCTTCTGAGTCATCAACCATGTTGCCTAATATAAACATGCCACCTATATAATTTTACAATTTGAGGGACCATCTTTTAAAAACAGACAGGTATGGACTAGAGATGTTGACCAGTTGGTAGGGTGCTTGCCTGACACGCACAAAGCCCAGGGTTCAATACCTGGTACCTCATAAGCCAGATGTAGTATATACCTGCAACTCTTGCAGACCAGGGGTTAGAAACATGAGAATCAGAAGCTCAAGGTCATTATCATACAAGCAATGACTATCCTGGGATACATGAGACCTTGCCTCAAAACAGAAAAAAAATACAGACAGGAAAACAAATTTTTATAATTTTTTTCATTCTATAGTCATCAATACAACAGTTACTGGCATATCTTTTCTTTCTTTCTTTCTTTTTCCGTAACCAACTCTCTGAAAAATGATATGTAGTTTATATTTTCAGCACATTTGAATCTGGACTAGCCAAATTCTAGAGCTGGAGAGTCTCTTGTGGCCAGTGGCTGCTAGATCTGACAGCGTGGCACTAAAGTGAGTCACTGCAGTTCTCCAGTTGTTGCCCAGAGCAGTCTGGCTTCCTTTATCCTCAAAGCCAGCATTCCAGGCTCCCAAAGCACTCACAAGACAGCCTGATAGAAATGGACTGTTTTCAGTGGTAAAGAGAAGTACAGCCTCTCTCCTCTTCCCCTTCATAGCCACTGAACACTGTGCACACTTCCTGCACACTTGACGCATACAACACTTCATCCCCTTCCTTTACTAACTGGTGTCTAGACAGTCTCCAGCTCACCATGCCTTGACCCTCAATTCATTTCCATGGTGATGGTACAAGGATGATATGCATTCAGTAGAAACCACACCTCACACAGTGAACTGTAAGCTTTCCCCGAGACCAGCAATCTGCTAGGCAATTCTGAAGCTGGGTGTAGCAGTAGTCAACTGCAGCTAAGAGCCAGCTGAACAATCAGAAGGGAGAACAATCCTTACTCCACACGCAAGGTCACTGAGCTGTGATTTTTTTTTCCAAAAAATATTTTATTCTATTGTTTTAAAAATTATTTGTGGGCTGGAGAGATGGCTGAGTGGTTAAGAGTACTGACTGCTTTTCTGAAGGTCCTGAGTTCAAATCCCAGCAACTACATGGTAGCCCACAATCACCTGTAATGAGATATGATGCCCTCTTCTGGGGTGTCTGAAGACAGCTACAGTGTACTTAAATATAATAAATAAATATTATTTGTATGAATATGTGTGAGCAGAGCCATATATATATATATATATATATATATATATATATATATAATGTATGTATATATATATATATGGGGGGGGCTCTTTTGTCTCTATGTGTATCTGCACACCAGAAAAGGGCATTGGATTTCCTGGGACTACAGTTATAGATGCTCTTGTAAGCTGCCATGTGGGTCCTAGAAATTGGACTAAGGACCCCAGAAAGAGAGAATCCCAGTGCTTTTAACAGCTGAACTATCTTTCCAGACTCCTAAATGCATTTTTGACTGGTTATTTTCAACTGCGGGTTTATCAACCCTGTTGCCAGTTGAGAGGCAACTGGCCTTACAAAGGAATGGTGGTTTAAACTCCAAAACACAGAACTGAAGTGAGTGTTTTATGTCAAGTGGGGGGCAGACATTGGCTAACGCATTGGATAGATGGGAGAATCCTGCCAGAATCCTCAGGATGAAGGTGTAAGTAGCTACGCCCTTCTTCTTGAGGAGGAAAAAGCCTTCCCATTGAGCACTAACTGAGAGTCGGGCGGAGTGAAGGATGGAGTTTGCAGGCAATCACCTCAAATATTTAGTTCAACAAGCATGAACATTTACCACATATGGTTCTAGACATGAAAATCCTGAAGCTAGGAGCCATGTCTTCTTCGCCTCGGTATGGCCAATGTATCAACTGGTGAGTTTGCATGATCTCAGCCAAAAGCAAAGACACTTGACGTTTTCTTGTTTCCATGCCGTCTTATTTCGGAGAAGCAAACATTTAACATTCGGGGTGTTTCAGACACAGAAATCCATGAGCAAATGAATCTATTCTGATTGTGCTACATACTAGGTATATGTGGTAGGGCACTCTAGGGTGACAACCACAAGTGAGAAGAAAATCAGGGTCTTCAAATCTCGAATACAGCTATAAAAAAATATTTGTGTGTGTGTAAGATGAGGTAACCTTCATGGGAGAAGGGTGGGAAGTGGTCAAATGAAGGGCCTAGGCACCAAGCTGGACAAACGGAAGACCACCAACAGCGCTCACACACAGAGAGAGCATGGCTTTATGGCCCACACTGCCAAAGGGACCTTTGAGAAATGCGCTCAGGCTCTCAGCCCACACAAGCTCCCGAACTCCATAGGTCGTCATACTGTCAACTCCACAGTTGTCAGCACACTTATAAACTAAGCCACGCCGTTCTCATTACAGAGAGGCCTAGAGGGCAGCAACCTGGCGTGGGTGCCTGAACACTCCCCAGAGAACTATGATCTTCTTTGAAAAGCAGAGCTATGTGCTCATATTGAAGATGGTCCATCACAGAGACCTCTATATTTACCACAGAAGTCCTAAGTGCTAGGCTATGGAACCAACATAGTTGTCCAACTACAGAAAAGTGGGTTTCAAAATGAGGCGTGTATACACAATGGGAGGATCCCACCAGAAAGAGGAAGGAAGCCATGTAGTTTTCAGAAAAATAGCTATAATTGGAAAGAATCATATTCAGCAGATGAAGCCAGTCTCAGAAAGATAAATATGCTATTTCTCCTCATACATGGCTCTAGATTTTATACAGCTCCATGAAACTTTGTATGGATAGGTGACATTACATAGAAGTGAAATTATATGGGGGGTCCCAGGGGAGAAGGGAGAGGTAAGAAAGGTGAAGAGATTGGGGTATGAGGAGGAACATGTTCAGTGTACAACATAATAATTATTAAAATCTTTATGTCACCCAGTACCACGTTGAGTGAATAAATGACAAAAATATTTTAGAATTACAAATAAATGAACATCAGTATTGGTTAGGCTCCTAGTTTATTACAATGATGGTTTAACCCAGAGTTCTGCTGAAATATGGTACAAGTGTAACAAATAGGAACTTGCTCCCTCCCTGCTAGGAGGCGAGCCCGACTGATTGAAGGAAACCAGAAGACAGAACAAGACCCTCATACTTAGCAGACGAGCTAAGACCAGAGCCCCTCTCCCACCTGCCTCTTCCTTCTCACCAACGGTCTGCTCAATTTTCTTCTCCATCCTTCCTGCCTCCTGAGCTCTCCTAGGAAACTGCAAAATTTTCTCTCTAGTGTTTGTCACTGGCCCAGGGTAATTCTCCCCTCAATACTGCACCCTGCTGGGCAAAGGAGCCAAGTCCTCCAACCTGGGTCCTAGTGAAACTGGCCTTGCAAGAGCAGAAAAAATTCTCTTCAGACACTCCAGCAAGCAAACTAGAGAGGCAGCCTCCACATTGCTTCCTAAGTGGATGGCTTCTCTGATTGTGGGAAAGAGAAACCAAGGCATGCTCCCTAAACTGGGAGAGTAGAGCAGGCAAGATGAAGACTTAGGGAGAAGCCAGGACTGTTTAGAAATGAAACATTCATGATAACTAAACCCGATGGTAGGGATGTCGGCATGATGCTGTTTCACAGGGCTTGATAAATACCTACAGAGCCAGAGAGGTGATCAGCAGTTAGGAGCACTTACTGATTCTGCAGAGGATCTCAGTTTGAGAGCCAGTACTCATGTTGAAATCACGCCCAGCAAACCCAACATCCTCTTCTGGCCTCCAGGGTACCCATATGCATGTAACATACACTCACATAGAGACAAATTTACAAAAATAAAAACAAAAACTTGAAAATAAATATAAATACTGACTTTGACATTCCCTCCTTGTCTTCACATACAGGAAGTAAAGCAATTTTCATATCTTAAATTTCTGGGCAGACTCCCAAATAGCTTAAAAGCCTGAAGAACTTCACGTGTGGCCAAGACCCATATCCCTTCCTTCCTAGGATCTAGGGATTGTCAGGCATATTGCTGGACTGATATTCACTAAAGTGTGAGTTCTGTTATACTTACTTTACAGTTTCAGAAATCTCTGTGTGGAGGACTACCATCTAGAGACATCTAATGAGATGCAAGAGGAAACTAGCAGCCTGCAGCAAAATCAAAGGGAACACCTGAAAATCTGCCCACCTATTGCCCAGCATTCATAACATATACAAAAAAGACGTTCAGAGATGGCCACCATTAATGACCCAAAAACTCAGGAACACCTGAGTAACCATCAGAAGGCAGCGGACAATTTAAGGGCTAACACATCTATGCTACCATCATTCGGCCACTATAAAAGAAAGATTTGTATTAACATGAGTGAAAATATAAGAATGAGAAACTGTGGAGTGGATATAATTTTGAAAGCAATATGAACTCAAGTTAACCGCATAAAAGATCATATATTGGTTCATATGAAATTATTATACATATTCTATAAATACATATTATATATACATGTAATTGCATAGAATAAAAGAATTAAAGAGAAGTACCCTTATTTTTCAGGAGAACTGAACTTTTAATTTTTCAAGGAGAGGTCATGAAAGAATTCGTTTAAGTTTACTTTGTATGTTTTGTATTGTCTGTATTTTTTATTAGTTCTATTTTTTGTATTAGTTGTATTTTTTTTTTTAATTATATACAGATAATACCCCAAGCCTGAGCACATGGCATATGTCACAGGGGTAGGTCCAGGTGTGAGCTCAAGTCTTACCTCTCCTTTGGGACTTGGCAAGTCTAAGCATGTTTATAGTGATGAATTGCTTGAAATCTATTTTTGTTAAAGACACAGAGCCCCTGTAAAAGGGTTTTGTCCCAGGGACCTTCTGAGTTCTGAGATTACAAACTCTAGTCTTCACATACTGTTTATGTGGTGATAGGAATTGAAGTCAGGACCCCATATGTGCTAGGCAACCATTCTACCAACTAAACTGCTTCCTAAGCCCTGGGTAGTTCTTTTAAGAAGAGAAGAAAAAGACTAAAAGAAGGACAATCCAGAGTCTGCTCCACATGGGAATCCTTCCCATATTCAGTCATCAAGTCCAGACACTATTGTGGATGCCAGCAAGTGTTGGCTGGCAGGAGCCTGATATAGCTGTCTCCTAAGAGGTTCTGACAGTAACCTACTAATGCAGAAGTAGAGGCTCACAGCCCTCCATTGAACTAGAGAAAGGACCCAGGGAATTGAAGGGGTTTACAGCCCCTTAGGACAAACAACAATATGAACTAACTAGTACCTTCAGAGCTTCCAGGGTCTAAACCACCAACCAAAGAGTACACATAGTGGGACTCATGACTCCAGCAACACATGTATAGCAGAGGATGGCCTAGTCGGTCATCAAGGGGAGGAGAGGCCCTTGGCCCTGTGAAGGTTCTATGCCAATGTAGGGGAATGCCAGGGCCAGGAAGTGGGAGAGGGTGGGTTGGTGAGCAGAAGGAGAGGGGAGGGGGAATGAACAGGTTTATTATTATTACTATTATTATTATTATTACTATTATTATTATTATTTCACTTTATTTTTTTTTTCAGAGGGGAAACTGGGAAAGGAGATATCATATGGCATGTAAATAAAGAAAATATCTAATAAAAAAGAAAAAAATTTAAGAGAAGAAAAACAAAACCAAATCTATCTATCTATCTATCTATCTATCTATCTATCTATCTATCTATCTATCTCTATCTACCTAATGAATGATCAGTTGTTTTTTTTTTAAATACAAAGGAAAAAGGGAGAACTGAAGGCACAATGACAATATACAAACCAAGAAAGTTTTTTGCATATGTTAATTTTGTATTTGTTAACTTTGCATATGCCAATTTGGTCCAGGAGGGCCCCTCTGAGAAAGTGGGTTTTAGAGACCAGAGCAAGTGTCTAGAAGGAGGATTGGGTGTGGGGGAGGAGAAGAAGAAATAGCTGGTGCTTGGGTTGTCCAGAGCATAGGGACAGGTAAGTCTGGCTGAAGTCAAGAGTACAAAGAGCAGCGTTTGAAGGGTGAAGAAGGGGAGGGACAGGGCCTGTGGGCTGTAGTAAGGAGTCTGGGCTTTCTTCTGAGAGTTGATGGAGTGATTAGACAATGATGTAATGTTTAGCAAGGTCATCTCAGCTACTGTTTGAAACAGATAGCATGGGGTGGGTGGTAGAGAAGGGGGGAATGAGGTAGAAGGCTCCTCCACAGGCCCAACCAGAGAAGGTGGTGGCCTGGTAAAACTCAAGACTATTGACAAATGTGAGCTATTTATTTAGGATGCTCTATTGTTCAGCTGATACTGTGGCAAATGCAGAAGCCAAAGAGTAGAGTAGCTTTCCTGCCTAAGAAACAGGGTGACAGGAAATGCATTAACATTTCTTCTCATACAGTCATCTTCATATGCTGCTTAGCACGTGGTAGTTGTTCAAGTGATGTCTGTTAAGATCTGTAAGGTTTCCTGGCTTTTGTGTCAGTGTGGCCGTGAGTGTGTCATCGTCATGTCAGTGTCGTGACTGCTTTTCCCTTCACACTTCTGCTTGTTTCTTTGCTTATGAGATAGGATCTCACTATGTAATCCTGGATGACCTGGAAAGAGTTATCTAGACCAGGCTGGCCTCAAACTTAGAGGCCACCTCTGCTTCCGGAGAGCTGCAGTTAAAGGAGTGCACCACTGTGCCTGGCGGCATACAGGATCTTAAATCTGGAATCTGGTGCTAGCTTCTTACCCACTGTGGTAGGGGTATGCAAGTGTTGAGTGCTGTGTTGTGTCTGTATGTGCACACATGTATTCATTATTCTATTGGTACAGAGACTGGAAGGAAAGTCATCACCCTGTGTTGGTTGTACTTGGTATTTGGGTTCTTTACAGTATTTCAGTGTTTATTTATTTAAATTTTTTATGTATATAGTTGTATTAATTATTGTTCTACTGCTGTGAAGAGATACTATGACCAAGACAAGTTATAAAAGGAAGCGTTTAACTGGTGGTTGGCTTACAGTTTCAGAGGTTTAGTCCATGACCATCATGGCAGAGTATGGCATTAGACAGACAGTCCACCCCCAATGACATACTTCCTCTAACAAAGCCACACCTCCTAATTCTTCCTAAACAGTGCCACTGAGGACTAAACATTCAAACACACGAGCCTAGGGATGCCAATCTTATTTTAAACACCACAAGGTAGTTTTGTCTATTTGCTTGTCTATGCACCACATGTGGCACTGCTACCCACAGAGGCCAGAAGAGGGCAATGGATTTCCTAGAACTGGAGTTAGATAGATGGTTGTAAGCTACCATGTGGGTGATGTGAGTTGAATCTGGATCCTCTGAAAAAGTAGACAGTGTTCTTAACCACTAAGCCATCTCTCCAGGGCCCTATTCTTCTGTTTTTAAAACTATCTGAGAAGTGGGTAATGAGAATATTAGTAGGTGTGGAAAGAATTCAGAAGAGACCTTGGCTGGAAAACTCAGCCAGGTATATACACACACACATACACACTCACACACACTTGTTCATACACATACCCAAACACACATACACATGTACATACATACATGCTTGTTCATACACAAAGACCTTGGCTGGAAAACTCAGCCAGGCATATACACACACACACACTCACACACAATTGTTCATACACATACCCAAACACACATACACATGCACATGTACACACACATACACACTATCCCTCCTATACTTTGCTACCTGATTATTACCTGAGAATCTGGGGGTCAGAAGCAGGAGGATCATAAATCACCACCTAGCTTGAGATAAGTTAACAAACTCCAGGACAGCATGAACACAGCGAGACCCTGTTTCATTCTTGTGTTCTAAAGACAAGTTGCACTCATACAACTGTTTAGCTGATAGAGTTAAATTCAGTTAGCAATGCTCCCTCCCCAGCCTGGGAAATCTGCAGAAGCCTTAGAGCTACTCCTCTCAGGCTGAGCGCTGGGAGTGGAGAATTGCCAGCCATCTTGAAAGCCCTCACTGACACAGAGGGACTCTCCGAGAAGAAACAGAGCAAGACAGTCTTCACTGACTTAACACTCACTCTCAACTTAAAGTGAAACAGAAGAACTTCACATTTAATTACCCTCCTAAACTTCACGTCCACAGCTCTTTACTTGAGGCCTGACAGGTACAGGTCTGGCTGAGAGCTGAGCTTTGAAGAGCACTGCACATACAAGGAGACCCATCTTATACTATTAACACTCAGTGCCTCCTTATCTGTGGTGCTACAAGAATTCTACAATTCGAGGCTGGTCATACTTGCTTTGTGGGTAAGAGCCACGCTACAATTGCTTTTTTAAAAAAAATGTTAAAGCTACCCTTGTGTGAACAGGGCCATTGATGGGTACATGGGAACCAGAGACAGGGAGGGAGAACCCGGGGGATATGTCTAAGAAACATGTGATGTTTCTGCAGTGGTTTGAAGGCTAAGTTTGGTCATTATACTCTTGAATGTGAAAATCCTTGTGGCATAATGAAAAACACACCTCTGTACTGCTTCCAAAATGAATTTCAAATACTGAACCGTCTTCACAGGGCTGAGTGAGCTCCACAGAGTGTGGATTTGCATCACTTCTGTGTCTCCAAGAACAAAAAATACGAGAACAGAGGGATCTGCGCTGCTTTGTCCCTTCTGTTCCTATTGACCATTTCCTTCCGTGGCATCATCTACCACAGTCTACTCCCTAAACACACACATAGAACTTGCCCTTGGTTATCTGCAAGGGAAAGGAATATTAGTCATATTTACAAGTCTTAAGAAGCAGTTAGAAGACTGTCAATCACCCAGGAGAAAATAATAAGAGTCTGTAGTGGTTTGAATGAAAATAGTGCCCATAGACTCATATAGGGAGAGGCACTATTAGGGAGTGTAGCCTTGTTGGAGAAAGTGTTTTAATGGGGGTGTGTAGGAGTTATTTCCTGTTTTTCCTCCCATCATCATGCTCCCAGAAATAAGGCTCAGACTCAAAACATATTTACAAGTACCTTGGCCATATGGCTAGGCTCTTCTCTTACTAGGTCATAACTAAAATAACCTAATTATTTTAATCTACATTCTGCACATGGCTGGTTACCTATGCTCAGGTACTTTGCATCTGTTTCTTCACATCTTCCTGGGTGAATTTCCTGCCTGGCTCTACCCCAGGATTCTTTCTGCCTCCCAGATGTTCCACCTCTTATATGCAGCCTAAGCCATAGGGCATATAAGCTTTTAAATTGACAGGTAATGCAACCATACAGTACACAAGATATCCTCTCTACAGGGGTGAGCTTTGAGGGCTCAGAAGCTCAAAAAACTCCCTCTTCCTGCTGCCTGACAATCTATATGTAGAACTCTCAAGCTCCTCCTGCCTGCAAGCCACCATACTCCTTGCCACCATGACAATGGACTACATCTCTGAAACTGTAAGCTGGAAATAATTAAATATCCTCTTTTAGAAGAGTTACTGTAGTCATGATGTCTCTTCACAGCAATAGAAACCCTCAGACAGAGGCATTCCACAAAGGTTAAAGAGATGGCTCAGAGGTTAAGAGCACTGGCTGCTTTTGCAGAGGACCTGGGTTGGGTTCCCATCACCCATAGGGCAACTCACAACCATTTCTATCTAACTCCATCTCAGGAGACCCAACACTTCTTTTGGTCTCTGTAGTCACCAGACACACACTTGGTAAACATACATACATTCAGCCAAACAAATAAAACAAAAACAATAAATCTTTAAAAACAAGACATTCTATAGAAAATGTAAGTAATATTTAAAAATAGGAAAACATGGTTGTTCTCTGTTGCTTAAGGAGCTAAGGAAATGACTTATAGTTTATTGTCTAGGGAAGTCAAGGCAGAAACCTGAAGGCTGGAACTGAAGCAGAAACTACCACAGAGGAACCCTGCTCTACTGGCTAGTTATCTGTCAACTTGACACAAGTTAGAGTCATCAGAAAGAACAAAGCTTCAATTAAGAAAATGCCTCCAGGCACTAGAGATGGCTCAACAGTTGAGAACACTGGCTGCTCTTTCAGAGACCCTGAGTTCAATTCCCAGCAACTACATGGGACAACCATCTGTAATGAGAACTGATGCCTTCTTCTGGTAGACAGCTACAGTGTGCTCATACACATAGTATAAAAATCTCTTTCAAAAAAGAAAAGAGAACACCTCCATAAGATCCAGCTGTAAAGTATTTTCTTAATTAGGGTTCACTGCGGAAGGATCTACCTAGTGTGGGTGGAGCCATCCCTGAGCTGATGGTCCTGGTATCTATAAGAAAGCAAGCCATGAGGAGCAAGCCAGGTAGTAGTACCCTCCGTAGTCTCAGTATCAGCCCCTGCCTCCAGGTTCCTGCCCTGCTTGAGTTCCTAGCCACAGTGCTTTTGATGATGAACTGTTCTATGGAACTGTGACTGAAGTAAACCCTTCCCTCTCCAATTTTCTTTTGGCTTTTGGTCATCACAGTACTAACAACCCTGGGTAACCTCTGGAAGAGCATCTGCTTACTGGCTTGCTTCCTCTGGTTTGCTCATTTTGTTTTGCTGTAATTTATTAAAAATTTTAAATAAATAGATATTGATTATTTCCCTCTCCCCAAGTCCTCCTACTTACTCCACATTTCTCTATCTACCCATCTTTATGTTCTCTCTCTCTCTTAAAAAACACACCAAAAACCAAGCCAACCCTCCGAAAACTCCACAAAACATTTCCTAAATCCATCAACAATAAAAATAATCATACAAAAAGTCACACGGATTTTCCTATAGGTAAATTGATGGAGATGATTCCTCAGTTGGGATTTTCTCTTCTTAGGTATATCTAGGTTTGTGTCGAGATGACTAGAACTCTGAGGATGCTATCAGATGCAAACTACAAATTAAAACTTAAACCTATAATAAGAGTCTTTCCTTAACAGGCTGTCAAACACCAAAGTTTAGAAAATGGAACAGATAGGCTAGTGAGATGGCTCAGTGGTTAAGAGCACCGACTACTCTTCCAAAGGTCATGAGTTCAAGTCCCAGCAATTACATAGCCATCACAACCATCCATAATGAGAAATGA
>NW_022196896.1:83316364-83324477 GCF_008632895.1 Mastomys coucha
CCTATAGGCCAGAGTAAGCAGGGCCTGGAGTGAGCGGGGCCAGAGGAAGAGGAAAAAAAGCAAAGGGGGAAAATGGAAAAAAGAAAGAAAATGGAGTAGGAACTGCCAAACCTCTACCACTCACTTTATCTCCACCTATGCCACATTGAACTTCCAAGGATGGCCTGGCTGCTTGAAGATGCTCATTCATCTTGCCCATCTGGCATGTCTCCCGATTCTATTCTGCCCATACCCCCACCAACCCTCAGGCCTGTCCCACATCCTGCTGCTGAGCTTCCAACCTCCAGGCTTGGGCCAGGCTGCACAGCCTCTGCTTCATCCCACCCCTGCATGCCCTCCTGATTTCACTCTGCCCATGCCGTGGCCAACATCCAGGGAATGTGGCTGGGGAAGAGGAGGCAGAAAGATTGCAAGAACCAGAGGATGAGAAAATCTGCAGTGAGGCTGCATCTCCTAGAAATGACTGGGAATCCACATCCATAAAACATCAACAAAATGGCTACCTAGTTACCACTCGACAAGGACAACACTAAAGGACATGTTAACATGGAAAGGGGAGATCTCACAGTGCCCCACCCTGAGAGGAGACATGAAACTAGACATGCAGGCAATTAATGAATGCTGAGAGAGGAAGAATTGCTTTATTTCAGCGCCCTAGTCGGTTACCTAGGACCAAGTGCTCAGCCCTGAAACAATGCACAAGAAAGCAACGCTAGTTGAAGTCAACTGGCTGTAGTTCTCTAGTTTATATACATAAAACTAATAATTAAAGAAAATAGGTCATGGATTTGAAGGGGGACACAGGAGGGTTAAAGGAGGGAGGAGAAGGAAGACATGATGTAGACATAATTATTATAATTATGAATTTTAATATTTAATTTTAAAAATGGAAAACCAAACAAAATCAGTCTTAACAGTCACGTGTGTGGCAAGTCAATAGTGTAATCCAAGTATCATTCCAATAAAACATTCATTAAGTATCCTGTATCTTTATAAAAAGCATAGTTTGTCTTGAGTGGGAATAACAAGCTTTCGAGGAATTATTGAGTTCAGCGTGGAAAATCATTTTTCTTTTGCTGCAAAAATTCATATCTAAGTGTTCTCTAAAATACTGAGTATATGTAACATACAATGTATACAATGTAACATACAATGTATACTTGTGTGAAAATGCCCTTAATGATGTGGTACGGGTACAATGAATATACATGATACAGTTATGAAAGAGGGAGAAAAGAAAAGAGAAGAACAAAGGAAAAAGGGAGGCAGAAAGGGAAGAAGGAAGTGAAGAAGGGAGGGAAAAAAAGGAGGGAAAGAAGGAACAAACCCAGAATCATTTGAGCACAGGAATTCAGTAGAAACAAAACTGCCATATGTATTTTGAACTCCAAGGTCTGGACACTCACACAACTTACAACTTCCTTGAATTGATAGACTTTACTAATCATACTTTCAATCCTTTCTATATTAAAAACAGTGGGTGTGATTGTTGGCTGCCTGCAGCGACTCATAGTGGCTCTGAGTGTGATGTGACAGCTGTGATAGCTATGTGTCTGCGTGGAGTATTATCCTCTCAAGGAGAAAGTTCTCTTCGTAGAACGAGGACTGGCTGCCCCTGTCACAAATAGCAATTATGAAAGCTTTTCCTTCCTTCCTTCCCTCCCTCCTTCCTTCCTTCCTTCTTTCCATGTATGTATGTATGTATGTATGTATGTATGTATGTATGTATGTATGTATGTTTTTTGAGGCAGGGTTTCTCTGTGTTGCCCTGGCTGTCCTGGACTCGCTTTGTAGACTAGGCTGGCCTTACACTCATAGAGATCCACCTGCCTCTGTGTCCCACATGCTGGGATTAAAGGTGTGCTTTGTTTCTCTTAAGTTTTCATTTATGATGTTAGGAAGCGCAAACTCTAGCCTATACTTCAAAGCTTGTGTTATATTCTCAGCATGCAGTTTGGTTAAGAATGCTGCCGCCCCCCCTGTTTTACTTATTTCGGTCTAACTTTCCATTTCTACAATCTTTTTGTTTACTCTGCGCCTTGTACAATATTTTTGCTCATAAATAAATTGAAATCCCCTTTTGGAGTAAAGCATGATTTAACTTTTTAAAGTACCGAGGGGGAGAAAAGGGACAGCTCTGCTCCCTCACACTGTTTCCCATGCTGGGAATGGACCGCAGGGCCCTGCAGGAGCTAGGCAAGTGCTTTACCTTAAAATAGGTCCCCATCCCTCTGCCGCAGTGTTGAGAGGGAGGGAGCAGGGACTACTGCCTATTTCACCATGGAACACATTTCAGATGTCAGCCTGTGAGTTACAAGGTCACCACTGCTGGGTGGTCCACACGGTTCCGGAGCTGCCTTATCTCTCTCCACAGCCCATGCACAGAGCATCCCAGAGACCCCAGCCACCATGGCTGGAACCTACTCCAGCTTCAGACCCTAACAGAGGCATGGGGAAGATGAGTAGAAGATAGAGAAAAATACCTTGCACGTATTTTTGTTTATCTGAAACATTCCCAGCAGGTTGCAATGAGAATAATTTATAATTACTTAGAAAGGCCAACCTTTGCAGCTCCTATGATCAGCTCAGTGCTCTACTTGTACTGTTATCATCTGACCACTGAGTTTGGTAACTCTTAGATGCTTAAGAGATGTCTAGATATGGTAAGTATGTACCGCTTCATTTAACTTACACGCAGTGGAATGTACAGAGACTCTTGTCTGGCCTTGGGAATGGTTCCGAAGGCATGTGTTCAGGGACCCATGCACCTAGAACCTGAATCTAGCTATGTTTCACTCAGTTGTCTCTGCTTTTAGCCCATGTTGTGAGCTTCATGCAGGGAATCTACAGAAAATCTCGGGCAGGAGATGGAATTCAGCATCTGGCTTGACACAAGTGTGGGCTGATGGTGTCTTTGCACACAAGATTCGTGTCCACAAAGTGCTTGAGACAAATATAACTGTACCTTCAGAAACAAGAGCATCTGGCTATCCCTACAAGTAAGTACTGGCTGCTGGAGTGAGCGTGTGAGTCAAAATTAGGAACATTAAGTCTATTTTGAGAAGGAATCCATAACAAAAGTCTCTTGGTCTGAAAAATCAATATGACCTGTGGCGAGGATTATTATCTTGTCATTGAAATGGCTTCTCTTTCGTAGGTATATGATATATTTCACTTGCCATTCTCCCATGCAGTCAGAAGGAGCCACATGACTGTGTCCAAGCCGATAAAACACGAATAAAAGCAATACACTCTATGTCTGTTTCTGCTCCATAAAATCTCACAATCAAGCTTTCTGTCTTTGTCCCCAGTTTCTCCCCCCTTTTTTGTGACAAGGCCTCTCCTCACCACATAGCCCAGACCCAGCCTAGAGATCGCTAGGTAGTCTAAGCTAGCTTATCTCTGCCTTTCAAGTGTTAGAATAACAATTGCATGCCCATGCACATCTGTCATATTTTCTTATTTTTGGGCTAAGAAAAAAAAACATATGGAGAGGGAAAAGCCATGTAGTAAACAGAACAGAACCTGTATGATACAAAGCTCTATCAACCCACCTCTAAGTTTTCAACAAGTTGGAGTCATTTGGGATATATGTGAGTGAAGAATAAACCCTCTGAGGTTTGAGCTGACTGTGAGGCACATATAACTCAGGAAGCTAAATTACTCTTCTTTGGTTTCAGAGAAGAACAGTCTAGACTGATCTTCAAAGTCAAGTTCAGTCTCATACCCCCAACCTTTTGGCAAAGCTCTTGCTGACAGTTTATGGAGAGGTCTTCAGTGACTTAGCCAACCATCAAAACCTCTTGGGATACACGAAGTATTAGCTGCGTTGCAGTTCTCTAGCCTCCTAAACAACTTTCACTTTGAACTTGTCTACATGACACTCTGCAGTGTTGACTCCATGACCTGAGATGGTTGCTTCTAGCTCTTTAGACCTGGTGAACAGATCTAATCACCTTGATGCTTGAAAAGCAACCTTTTTCAAATCACTTTTACATTGTGTGCCCCAAGGGCCTTGCTGTCTGTCTCACCCCAACCCCACCCCCAATTCATTAATGGTTATCATGGAAACTGCCATTTGTCTGAAATCTTGACAGAATTCAAGAAATCTATCAAGGCTTCTATCACATATTCTTTTATTGACAGATTTCTCAGGCTTTAAGAGTGTTGAAATGTTAAAAATAAAAGGCATAACATTAGAACTATATGTAATCTCTATATAATATATTTTGTCAGGGTGGTGGTGGCATATATCTTTAATTCCATCACTAAGGAGGCAGAGTCAGGTGGACCTCTGTGAGTTGGAGGCCAGCCTGGTCTACATAGTAAGTCTCAGGACAGCCAGGACTACACAGAAAGAAAGCAATCAAGGAAACAAAAAACACCACCCAAAAAACCCCAAACCAAGACAAACATCAACAAAACCATATTTTACCATATTTAAGATATTTTAGACATTCCAACAACTCAGACAAATACTAATTATATTATCCAGGATTTTGCACATCAGTTTATGTGTCTGCACTCCTCACTGTATTTTAAGCCATTTAAGGACAAAAGGACTTGCTGCCCCTGTATTGTACCTGTTTCTAGACTGGAAGGTAATTTTATCTAAAAAGTTGTTGTTCTAAATAACCAGTACATTTACGGTGTTAGTTTAAAACAACACGTAAAATAGAAGCTGAAAAACAATTATTTACTACCTCATCTGAAACAAAAATGACCAAGAAAATAAAGAAAAATGAAAAAGAATCATCGCCTACTGATGGTAGAGTACCATGAGAGGTGGGGCTGTAGTGTGCCTCTCCAGCAAGCATGAAGCTTTAGTCCCCAGAACCCCATAAAACTGGAGGTGGCGGCAAACATCTGTAACGTGGGGAATAAAAGCAAGAGGATTTGAACTTCAATTTCTTCTTTGGTTACATAGTGAATTCGAGTTTTCACTCACTCAATCAAATCTATTGATCAAGAAGTAAATCTTATCCAGAAATCGCAGCCATAGAAGAGTTGCAGAGTCAGCGCAGGGGTGAAAAAGAACCGGAAGCCACACCTATGCTTAAGCTCCAGGGAGCTGCTCCACACGGTCAGGCTTGTCAGTTGGCCCCACCACCTTTCAGTAGCAGCACCAGGCTTCAGAAAAAGACTGGGAAGAAGCTGTGGGAGGATGGCCATGATGGGATGGAGCTAAGAAGCCACCTAGAACTGCAGTCTGGGACCTGAGTTTGAGATGCCCAAATGAAGCTTTGAGAAGGGAACGAGGCTTAGAAAGAACTGGCCAGTTTTCACTGCACACAGAGATGCCAAATGCCTTTGCCAGCATCCCCTAAAGTCCAATGTGCTCTTCAGTGCTTTTGGAACAAAGGAGAGTTGTTGTGTTTGGCTTATGCTAGTAATAGATGATGAAACATCGACATTAATGTGAAAGAAAGGTCCAATATTACCCAGATTACAGAGGATTAAGGGATTGAAAATGTTGGTCTTTAAATTGAATGATTGAGGAAAATGATAATAGGACAGAGACTATTTATCTCTGCTGCATTAGACACAAGTAAATTGTGGTGTTGGCACCACAACACTTTCTTGAATTGTAAATGTGCGTTTTGATTCACTGTGTCCAAGCAAGACACTAGTGAAGCTGGAGATTTTCTCTCATCTGTAGTTGGCTGAGATTTTTATCATACATTAACTTTTGTCCAATAAGATTCTGATATCTGTTGAAACAATCCTATGGACATTCCCTTTAATTCTGCAAACTTAGTGAGATCTGTTAGTTGATATTCTCAATTTCTTTTGAGATTTTATTTATTTTTATTTTAGGTGTATGAATCCTTGCCAGAACGTATGTCCATATGACTCTGCCTGAATCTATGTTCGTGTACCACATATATGCATGCAGTGCTAATCATGTGGGTGCTGGGCATCAAACCTTGTACTCTTAAATACTGAGCCATCTCTTCAGCTCCTGTTGATTAAAATTTTAAAACACTAAATCATCCTTGTGTTCTTTAAAACTTATTTGGCCATGATATTTTATCCTTTTTACATTTTGTTAGAATTAAGCTGTTAGCATTTTGCTGCAGAGGAATCAGCTCACATCTCACATTTGTTTCTTGTTTGTTTGTTTGTCGGTTTCTTTGTTAATGGCTGCAGAACACATCGATAACTCATTCTCACAACCTCCAAAAGGAAATGCTGCCAAAACCAAACAAAGGTACACATTCCCAAATTTTAAGAGAATAAATAGTAAGATAGAAAATCAGAAACAAATCCACAAACATCAAATACCATGTGTATTTAAAGCTATAGATGTTAAGATCTGTGTACTTAAAACAAATTTCTGTATTAACTGAAATACCAACCAACCAAAGGGGAGGATTATATAATATATTTTATTTTAAAACTAAGTGTTGAAATTGTAAATTAGAAATGAGTTGGCTAAATGATCACACATTCTTGGAATGGTTCTTAGAAAAACTCCAACATCGAAACTAAATTTGGACCAGCATGATGACACGGTCAGTAAAAACACTTGCTACTCAAGACTCGTGACCTGAGTTTGATCCTTGAAATGCACAGAAAGGTGGGAGGAGAAAAGTCTACAGAGTTGTCCTATGAGCACCTTATACATGCTGTGGCACACACCCTTCCTTCACGCGCACACACATACAGGACACTAAGAGTGAATACATGTTTCTTAAAAATTCAATATGCTAATATTGTTCCTTCTGGTGTGCTTGCTCACTTTGTTCCTTGGCACATCTTGGTACAATTAATGTTCATCTGAACCCATACCCCTCTCACACACTTCTCTGACCTTATTCATTTGGAGGTTCTTTGAAACTTGGAAGCACTGCTTCCATGTCGCACTTTAAGATTAATGGGCAATAAAAAGAGAAAGAATTATAGTATAGAACCAACTTTGTTAATCTGTGTCTTGAAAGTAAAATTTAAAAATCCAGAATCAAAGTGTATGAACAAGTAGTTGACTAAAAGGAAAACCAGGGCCTGGGGAGATCACTCAGTGGTTAGAGCACTCTTGAAGAGGAATTGGGCTCAGTTCCCAGCACCCACACGGAGGCTCCAGGGGATCTGACACCCTCTGATGACTTTCAAAGGCACCAGGCACACACACGGTACACATACAAACATGCAGGTAAGGCACTCAGACACATATAAGAACATAAATCTTTAAAACAATTAAAAGCAATAAATGATGAAAATATTTAATTGTGTATTTACAGAAAACTATAAATGAAGACCATTGAGTATTTTTAATAACAGACTGGGAAAAATTAGAATTACAAAGCTTGATGGGAATGACGTTGAATCTCTTTAGAAATAAAACTTAATAATAAAAATGAAAACTTTGAAATGAGTTAGTAGAGCCAAGGCAGTGTCTCCGTGTTAGGGTGCTTGTCTACCGTGCAAAGGTAGGGAACTCTGGTCTCCATTCCCAGCAGCACACACATACACACACACACACACACAACTAATTTTTCTACTTTTAAACAAGAGCATCTAAAAGTAACTAAACTATAACATACTTTACAACCATAAATTATACATGTAGAGTCTGACGACGTCACACAATGCACGTGCTCATGCAACCACCCACTTAGACTGAGAAATAGAACATTTTGAACTCTACAGTTCTTTAAGCCTCCACCAAGCTGTCACTGGGCCTCCTCAGCAGCCACCACTATTCCGGTTTCCCCGGCTATAGATTCCTTGGTTTGACCTTCAGAGTGAGGAATTGTGTGTTGTGCTTTTCCGTGTTTGCTTCTTTCTTTCTGTGTTAACTTTGTGAGATTAGCATGTTCTTCCAAGAGACACTGTAAAGTTTCAATGTATAAACACTCCACATTTCACTCCTGATGGGCTATGAAGCTGTTCTGTTTTCTTCTACCAGGGATAAGGCTACTCTGGACATTTTTGTCTGTGTCTACCAGGAGATGCATGCTTTCTTGGGTTTAGGTTAGACTCGGTACAGCTGACCAGCTGTTAAGACATGCTGATTATCAATCACCTCCTCTGGCTGTAGAGCGGAACCTCAGCTACATCATCTTCCTCTGCACAGGGGAATTAGCAGTCTCTTTAGACTCAGCCTTTTTCT
>NW_022196896.1:83324487-83354928 GCF_008632895.1 Mastomys coucha
TTCTGAGTTTCTTCCTTTTAAGTTTAGATAGGATTTCATACCCGTGTCATCATTGTCTCAATAGTTGCAAGTGTCAGCATCATTCTAGGAACTTATAGGCCCACCTTCCATGTGCAGACCAGCAAGCTATGCTACTGTGTTCTCTGTCTTAGGAATCATCTAATTTCTCCTCCTCCTCCTCCTTCTCTCCTGCCTCCTCTTCTTCCTTCCTTTTCGTTTTCTCCTCCTCTTCCTTCCCCTCCTCCTTCCTCTTTCTGCTAGAAGGAATTATACAATAGTCCAGATGGGAATTGCCGTACATTGAGAGCTTTCCACACATGGGCTTTTTCTCTCTACCACCCTACTTTCCTGGTTCAAACTTGGTTGACCTCCCATGCATGACTGCAATGGCCATCAGAATAGTCTCTCTTTTAAACTCTTTTCCAGAAAGATCCTCCCCAAACAGAGCTGACCACACTGTTTTCCAAATTATCGTCCAATGGTCCCTACTGTTTCTGCTTATAGTGAAACTCCTTTCAAATATTTTATATGATCAGCGACACATTTAAATAGGCAACACTTGATGGATGTCAAAAGTTGTAATCTTCCAATGTTTGTGTATTAATACTTCTATTTCTAAGATCAGAAATATAGTCAGTCTCTCAGCATACAGTGTGAAATGCTTAGATTGACTATTTCAGTTTAATTTAAAAAATGGCAGAGGGACAGTGAGATAGCTCAGTAGTAAATCCTGAGCTACCAGAGATTGATTCTCAGAAACTACGTGGGAGAAATAGAGAAATGCTCTCTATTCTCTATGAAGAGAAACCCCTTCAAGTTGTCCTTGGCCTCTACACATGAACTAGAACACATGTATGCATATACACACACAATAAATGTAATAATTAAAAAGGACTGGCAGGTCTTACCAGACTACTTTTCATCATTTTAAAAAAACCAGTCTGCAGCCGGCTTTGAATGCGATTTAGGTTTGATGATATTTTACATTAGAGGACTATAGTACAAGTAGACCTGGTATGTAAAAGGCAAAAAGTCAAGCGCAATAGTAATTTTAGTTATATAGCAACAGCTTTACTCAAACAGATACCTACAGTGCAGTTTTTCTCTGAAAAGGCCTTCGCTTGCTAATTACAACTGAAGACTTCCTAGGGCATGACTATATACTAGTTTTAATTTGCCTTTTTTATTTCATTCCCACCTGGCCTCCTTCATTCAAGACTTTCCTATGTCCTGATTGATTTGTCTTTTTCTGCCTTCCTCACCTTATGGTCGTCTCCTTACTCTTTTGTTTCCCTTCCCCTTGATACCCACACCCCCTGCTTCCTCTTCCCCTCAATACCCATGGCCCCTGCTTCCTCTTCCCCTTGATACCCACACCCCCTGCTTCCTCTTCCCCTTGATACCCACACCCCCTGCTTCCTCTTCCCCTTGATACCCACACCCCTGCTTCCTATTTCCCTTGATACCCACAGCCCCTGCTTCCTCTTCCCCTCAATACCCATGGCCCCTGCTTCCTCTTCCCTCCATACCCACAGCCCCTGATACCTCTTCCTCTTTATACCCATACCCCTGATTCCTCTTCCCTCGATACCCACATGCCCCACTTCCTCTTCTCCTTGATACTCAGACCCCCTCCTTCTTCTTCCCTCGATCTCCACACCTCCTCCTTCCTCTTCCCCTTGATACCCACACCTCCTCCTTCCTCTTCCCCTTGATACCCACACCTCCTCCTTCCTCTTCCCCTTGATACCCACACCTCCTCCTTCCTCTTCCCTTGATACCCACATGCCCTACTTCCTCTTCCCCTTGATACCCATACCCCTGCTTCCTCTTCCCTTCTTCATTCCTACTTTACTCCATGTAACCTGAGCACAAGCCATTGCAGATACTACAGGGAATGACATTATGGTCTTTTGAGCACTTCTTGTGCTTTTTCTGCTTATTCAATCAATCATCAATCTATCAATTGATCAATGGACTGGGGAACTGTCTGTGCAATTTGATTGTTAGGCAAACATGGAGCTTTTCAGCCAGCACAGATAGAAATACTATATCTCTGGATCCTATCTATCTTGCAGAGAAGACTGAGTACTCGCTTTGTAGAAGGATTGAATCTTGAGGTTCTCCCAGGAAGCCCAGACAGATTTTAGCATCATCTCTTCCTTCTTCCTACTCTCCTATGACCCACCATGAGGCTATATCTGGCCTTAAGCAATACTAATCATGACCTCTTACTAGGGTTTATGTGGGTTGCAGTTTAAGATGCAAGAGAATGATCATGTATGTCATTAAACACATGTAAGACTAACATTATTAGCAAGTTGTAGTTGATCAGACCTTTCAAGTATGTGCATCCAAGTTTTTGCTTAAGTAGTAAACTTCTGTACTCAAGTTCGACAGTTGGTAGAGGCAATAGTCTCTAGTGTTTTAGTCAAGTAAGATTTCATTGAATGTAATCACATAATAATAGGTACATTCTTGGTTTATTTTTTGAAAAAGAAACTACTGTTGGATTCATGTCAAAAGCAAAAATGTATACATTATCCCTTCAAGATATAGTTTATTTGAGTGGACATCTAATAGAATAGCTTTTTATTACATATAAGAAATGCTATGTAATTCCAGAACTTCTAATTAAATAATATAAATATATTATTTATATTATATAAAAATTATTTATATTATATGAAATATAATATATGTAAATATATAAAAAAAGAGATAGGTATGTGGAGACAAAGATTTAGTTGCTACCACAATTTAAATGTTTTTTACTTTCTTGAATTTTGGGTATTTTATCCTCAAAATTAGTTTTTGAATTTGAATATATAATTATGGTCTTGGAAGAATTCGATATATATTTATTCCTTGGAATCTACTACACAGAAATTTTAGCTGTTGTGAAAAATTATATTTCTCCTTTGTATAACAGTCTCAAGTTTTTTGTTTGACTATGATTTAATAAAATGTGGGGGGGAAATAAGTTGAAAATTTACTCTATTGAAAACTTAGTATGTGTCTTATTATAGGAAGAATAATTAATGAAATATTTTGGAACTTGTGGCTGTAAATCTTTGAAGTGCATAACCATCACATTCAACATATGAAAGTGGTCCAGTAAATATCTATTGAATAAATGACCATGTATAGTGCCCTACCTCTGACTCATATTTTTATGTAGCTGATCAAACCTGTCTACTCTGTCAATTTCTTTTCTCTTCCCTCATTAAATTATAATCTCCAAGTGGAGAATCATGATAAGAAAGAGGACAGAAATGTTCCCACTGTTTCCACTAGAGGAAAGAGGACCCAAAACACTTCATTGAGTCGGACTGCATTTGAGAGTGAGACACAAGATTCGCAAGACTGTGAAAAGTAAGCTTAAAATACAACAGGCTTTGGGATCCTTGAATAGCAATGGGTGCTGGGTGGAAACTTCGAAGACAATAATTTTAAAACAAAACAAACTAGTCCTTTAATTATAGCATAATTATCCAGATTTTGAACTGTGAATTCACTTTTACTTTGGTCTTTTAAATAAATTATGCATGTTTTCCATATGGAGCCCCACACCAAAACTCCTTTTTAATCTGGGAAAGCATTTCCAAATCTGAGTTTTTACCCAGGCTCTGGGATATTAATTTGACTTCAGATTCCTCCATAAACTCCACGCTTAGAAATCTTTTTGAACTGTCCCTTGGGACACACATGTTTGTGCTGCACATATTCTGTCTTTTAATAGTAACATTTAGGAATTCAGTAGGAAAAAAAATAATGCCCTTGTAAATATGATCTCTTTTGCAAACTTTCAAACATAAAATGTCCTCTGCCTTACCCCCCACCGGGTTTACATTAATAAGCCACCAATTGTAGCCTAGCTATCCAATTCGAAAGAACCTTCCGACTCCAGTATTGTGCAGTACTTATTCTGTTGTGCATTTACAAAGGATTAAGGCATAATGCAGTTTTAATTAACTGAAATATTAATGGCAAAAAGCTTTTAAGAGAAAAATTTTTAAAGAGTTACTCATCACAAACATGGTTTCAATAAAAAATTATTTATAAAGCTGCATAGGGAACCAGGAATGGATAATTAAAACACAAAACGAAATCAACATTTTTTCCTTTTCTATAAAATCATTAACTCAAAAAACTTCATAGATAACAGGAAAAAATGTGGGTACACTCTTTGGGGGGGCTTATGGGCTAATTAACAAAAGAGGGATTTTTTCTTTTTGTTTTTTTTGGGTTGGTTGGTTGGTTTTGGCTTGTTTGTTTGACTGCTTGCTTATTGCTTGCTGAGTTCTGGTCAGACTTCTTATGGTAAATATATAGAGCCTGAAGGAGAACTGAATTCAGCCACCCAGAATCCTTAATGGGTCCACACTCTGTGATCATTGATGCCTTTCTCAGTAACCACTCAGCATCCAGGAACTCGAGTAATGAGAGGAGGAAGAGCAACAGGGCCAGACCCGCAGCACTGGCTGCTCTGGAACTACTTTGCCATCAACTATTCTGTCCGAGTAGACAAAGCAAAGTCATGATTTTATAATTTACCCCTGACAGCATTTCAGTACTGACAATGAGCCAATTTTGATGGCTTTTGATTCCATTGGGGTTGCTTTTAGCTTCATTTAAGAGAAAGCCACCAATAGTGGCTTAAGTTATGAAGTCTTATGTTTTTATTTTTCAAATAAAGAAAGCACTGTGGTCATTAGAATGATCACCATGGATTGTGCTTCCTCCCCCTTTTCTGTTCATCAATACGCCATGTTAGAGTTTCATCCTTGCAAGAGGGGATGATCTACCTTTAAACACCACAGCTGTAGTTTTAGTTGGAAAAAAAAAACCAAAACCACATGACTAAGACTCAAACATGACAGCTGAATCTAGCCTTTGTCAACAAAGGAAAAACAGGTTTTTTTTAAATTCATATTTACATATTTACTTTTTTCTGGATGAAGATTTCTTTATTTATTTTACGTATATGAGTACTGTCACTGTCTTCAGACACACCAGAAGAGGGCATCGGATCCCACTACAAATGATTGTGAACTACCATGTGGTTGCCGGGAATTGAACTCAGGATCTCTGAAAGATGTTGTAGCTGCATGTTTTCAAATGCTATTTGGGTTCCCCCAAAACCTGTCTGCATGAGAATGTCTACACATAGCCTCAGAGAACCTGCTTCCAGTTGGTTCTGATTGGTAAATAAAGATGCCAGTAGCCAATAGCTGGGGAGGACAGAGATTCCTGGGCTCAGGACCTGGAGGAGGAGGAAGAGGAGATCTAGCATATTGGGAGAGTGTGGAGAGGGGGGACACAGAGAAGCAAGGAGAGCACCCTGGGCTCTGGACCATAAAAGCGCAACCCAGAAGGTTGACTAATTGGGGTTCAGAGCAGCCAAGACGGAACATAGAAATTAGTGAGTAGTAACTCAGAATTATTGGTGGGAGGTGGATTCTAACAGCATGGAGGTTAGGCAGTTAACTAGCTATTGTGCTGCATAAGGCATATTAAAATGTTAAGGCTGTGTGTGTGTGTGTGTGTGTGTGTGTGTGTGTAACATAAACCATTGTGGCGGTAGCAACCCTGCAGCAGCACTTACTAAAGTAATAACACTACTACAAGATCTCTCTAGCACTATTTATTTACTTTTGAGACAAAGTCTTATGTAACTATGGCTGGACTAGAATTCACTACATAGACCAGCTTGTCCTTGTACTCATAGAGATCCACTGGCCTCTGCCTCCTGAACACTGGGATTAAAAGCATTTGACACCACGCATGTCTTGTTTGTTTTGAATAACTAGTAGACTTCTATTTATATATATATATATATATATATATCATTGACCAGAATTAGTTCATGTGGGCTACTTCTACTTGGAAGATTATTCTAAGAAACTGCATTCTTTTTGTTTGGACATTTTGCTTAACTCAATAAAAACAGACTTCCACTGAGAAAGGAAGCAAGGGTTGAGATAAGAGTGGTCTTCATAGCAGACTGTTGGCTGGTGTTGGTGGCCCAGTAAACAGTCTCCATTCTATTCTACTTCAAGGTATGCTGATGTCTGTAGTTGTGTTGTCTTGTGATAGCAGATCTAAAAAGTTCTTATCACAAGAAAACCATTATTTAATCTTACCTTCTTTCCCACAGGTTTATACAGAGTTTCAGAGATTTTTAAATATTCTCAGTAAGAGGGAGTGTGGGGCAAGTTAGTCACAACAGCGACACACCCACTTTAGTTATGATGAGAGCCCCACCTCACATTGGCACAAAGATTTCGATGCTGAAAACCACCTACTCACAGGCTCTGTCTTAGCTTTCTCTTACTATGTCAATCACCTGAGAATATCAACTTAAAGTGAGAGAACATTTATTTTGACATATAGTTTTAGATTTATCAGTCCATAAGACATGGTAGTGCCAAAGTGGAGTGTGGAGCTTACAAAATTGGCTGCTTTCTGGCCAGGAAGTGAACAAGAGAAAGAGAAAGTGGGTGAAGCCTCCCCCACCCCTCTCTCAAGGACTTGCCCCCAATGGCTTAATGATTCAGATCTCTTAAAGCTTTCCTACTTGTGGGAATTCCTATTCCCATTGCTGTGACAAAATATGCAGTGCAGTGAGAAATGACTTAACAAAAGAAGGATGCGGCCACACAGCGGGATGCCATGATGGCAGAAGAGATAGGCCCCTAGTCTTATTGTCCCATTGTCTTTCCTGTCAGCAGGTAGGCAGACAGAAAGGAAGAAAGAGAGGGGGGTATGGAGGAAGAGAGAGAGTGAGATGGGGAGGATTGAGAGAGAATTGATGGACCTCATTTGGATTTCTGCTTTTGTCTTTTCTGTCATCCTGGGTTCTCAACCAAGGGGTGTTGCCACCCATATTCAGAGTGCATCTTCTTTTCCTTCTCCTTTTAGTCCTTTTCAGAACAGCCTCAGAGATACATCTTATGTCTCCTAGGTGATTCCTAATCTAGTTAAATTGCTAAGAAAGAATAACTATCATACCTTTCAAAGTGACAGGTTTTGGGAGCTAAGTATTTAATGCATGGAGGACATTACAGTTTCAAACTATGGTACTGAGCTAATTGGATATCTGCATTAAATTAGAAAATGTCTCATCCTCAAGTGTTTCTGCAGCAGGTGATTCAGCAGCATTAATTCGAAGATAAATGACCAAGAGACAGACCAATGGCCAACCCGATAGAGTCCATATGCAGTTTTGTACGGAATTCTCAAAACAAAGTTACATCCATTGCTTTGCACATTTCTGGTTGTTCTAACACATTAAAGACAAAGTTGGATAAGCCTGTTCTGCAAGACCCAAAATACCTATTTTCGGGTCTATCATCTAAAGATGTAAAGATCACTTCTTTTTTTTTAATGACTTATTTATTTTTATTTCATGTGCATTGGTATTTTGTCTGTATGTTTGTCTATGTGAGGGTGTCGGATCCCTTGGAACTTGAATTATAGACAGTTGTAAGCTGCCATATGGGTGCTGGGAATAGAACCTGGGTACTCTGGAAGAGCAGCTAGTGTTCTTAACCACTGAGCCATCTCCACAGACTTTCATGAGGATCACTCCTAATCATGTAGAAAACTCACTATTATTTCATTTTATATCTGAGACTTCTGTAAGCAAAGGTACATAAAACCTTGAAGGACTTGATAAACACTATGAGAATTAAGCATGAAGATTAGTGAGGAAAATAGTTTTGTGCCGCGGGCCAGCCAATCTGGGCCTCCCTAAACCCACGGGAGAAATGGGGTCCTAGTCAGGTCGACAAGGCGTAGGCGAAGAAATGATGGCAGAGATGACACATGAAGTATAGGATCTAAATGTATTTCTTAGAAATGGCATCAAACTTTTACAGTCATTGCAAAAGAGAGACAGTAAATCTGGCAGCTCAACAGTTGAGGTACATCTGAGGCTATCTGAAACATACTGGGTCTAAAGCAGCAGCTATCTCCTCTGAACTGGTGCTGCATCCCCCGGGCCCAAGCACTCTGGGCCCGGGGGACTGCGGATTGTATGAATCTGAGTCCTAGCCCATCTAAGTTCTAGTGCGAGTCCTTCTGCGAGTCCAAGTCCTTCTTCTTCTCCCAGTCCTCATGCTAGTCCTTGTACAAAGTGACAAGCAGGCTTAAGTAGCATACAGCAAGCAGGCCTGATGCCAAGAGTCACGTAGGCAGGTGACTGCACATCAAGGTCAGTAGGGTCTGGTAGCTAGGTGTGAAGCAGGAGGAAGAGGAGTGGAGCCCTCCCTGTTGAGGTATTTTGATATTCCTAGGCTAATTCTCTGGTTCTGCTGAAGGCAATGACCAGGAGGTTTCAATCTAGCATTTCCTGCTAATTCTCTGGTTCTAGCCCCGGGGCAGGCAGTGGGTAGTTCTGACCTGACCTAACACTTCTAGCTAATGTCCTTGAGTGGAAGCCCTTAGATTACTCTCTAGTACGTAAAACATTAAACTATCTATTGCCCTAAAGAATGTACTCGACCTCTGTTGCTAGCTGTGGAGAGGCAGATACTTTGAGAGAAATTACAAGTTATGGGTAGCTTGGTAATAAACCAGGATAGGCTAGAAACATTGTGTTGGCCAGGAGACAATGCCCAATCTTAACCATTTACGAATCATTTCTTGGGGTATCTATATGCCTAATTATGAGGCCGTATTGACGATTGGAAAGACTAATCTGGAACACGTCTAAGGGGATACCAGCGACTAGTCTGAAATCCAGGAGGCACAGAACTCCTTTTGGGGTCTTATTGCCTCTTATCCTTAATCAGGATTTTATCCCCAATATTTTGGATGTGACTGGAGTAGACAAGTGTGCGTAGCAGTTTTGAATGGGTAACAAGGCGAGTTTTGAAACATCTGGACTATCTTCACCAATCAATCAAGAACTACTATCAGTTCCCATTCATAAATCAGTAATGTAATTCGTACCTAGGCCATTTGTTCAAGATTGAAATAGCTAGCTCTTAAAATAATAGCAGAACATTTTTTTTCCTGAGTCAAGGAAGTTATCATATCCCTATAATTGCAAACAGAATTAAAGATTCCCCCATTGTGTTCTTAGACTATTTTAGTGCATGCTACTATAATTATTTGTCTAAATATTTTGTCTCTTACTTCACCTGAAAGCATTGGCTTACTGAGATTTTCATTTTCACTTCCTGGCAGAATGTATGAATCACAGCAAGTGCTCAGAGCAGGAGTTACAGAAGAGCTAATTAGTAACTGATTAGGGATCTGAAGCCTATTTTACTAGTTAATAGAAAAAAATAGAAGAAAAATAATGAAATAATAATAGAAGAAAAAGAAGTTGCTTATTACTAACGTGCAGTAAAGGGTTAACTTTTCCCTAAGAGGTTGGCCTTTACCCTTGGCTCCTCAGAGGCAACCTTTAATCTCCTGAAATGTCTTTCCTGACAAGAGTGGTTTTTGTTTACCTGGGACCCTGGGCCATGTCAAGTCTATGCTAATAGAATGATTGACAGTGGGAGAAGCCATTTTTCAGCCAAGCATTATCAGCTTGATCTCTAGAGGAGTTGAAGGCTAAGGTCAGGATTACATCCAGTCAACAATATGGATGTGGCTGAATCTTAATAAAAGCACTGGACAAAGTTCCCTGGCTGATGCTATCTGTTATCACACATAGTCCTTAGAAGACTGAATGAGTACACGAGCCCTCTGTGTGAGGAAAACTGAAGGTTCCCTGAAAATTTGCAGAGATCCTGTTCAATGTGCATTTATCCTTGGAATCTACAAACTGTAATCTGAAGCTAAGAGCTTTTATGAGTCCTAGTGAACTACTGAACTCTCGGGTAGGGATGCCCCAATCAACAACTAATATCAATATTAGGGCAGTATTGAGGATGTCAGACTTCACAGATAGTAATAACTGGGACTTGAACTCCTTCTCTATATACAAGGATAGAAATAAGAATGCCTTTATTAAGCTTTCAGAATAAAAATGTGAGCTTGCTAATATTTAATAATCATTTTAAGGAAAGACAAATAGAGATTTTAAGAACGAATATTTCATCCAAATATCTAGAGAAGAAAATAGTATGAGGACTTTAAGGTCCTTGAGTCTAGAGCCCAGCATCCACCCACCATGATCAGACTATAATACCTCAGCCATGCTGTGGACCAAGGAAACTATGGCTAACTTCCAGCCAAGGTCTTCATACTGTCGTACTTGGGCCTCTGGGGAGATTCACTTTTTACTTTTTTGTTTCTTTGACACCTCTACTTCTTTGATCTTCAGAACTTCAGTGGAAATGAGATATCAGTTTCTAATGAATTGTCTTTCATATGTACTTTTGGAAAAAAAAATAAAACCTAGCCATTTAGCAAGCTGGTTCCATTCTTCTAAATAAACACCCCCAAATATTAAGTGTATAATTGGTCTATACATTGGGATTCTGAGAGCTAAGCAGTGTCTCAGGGTAGGAGAGCTTGATAAGAAGAGATGATTGTTTTCTTTGCCCTTTGTAACTTTAAGATAACATGGCATGAGGAAGAAATGCTTCACCAAGGCCTTTACTGCAGCAGTGTAGAAGCAGTGTTGAGCATCTGTCACAGGTAAGCCATGGATCCAACCCATGAGTCACAGGGTCAGCAATGTGGTCCAGAATCCAGAGAGACTGCAGGCAGGGAAACAGCAGCACTCGACGAGGGATTGCTCCACAGATACTCTGAGATTTTCCCCAGCTTTTATTTTCCCTCCGGTGTCAAACTCAGTAATTCTTTCAAAAGACTTAAGTTTCAAAGTGAAGTCAGGAGGACGTACCAACTACTGTCCACACTAGAGCAACACTTGGAGATCCTGATTTTCGCCTGCCTTGGAGAACAGAATTTCTCATTTAGGTCTGATTTTTCCTCTGTCTCACTACGAGTCAAATACAGGTTGCCATATAAACCCAGGCAGTCAATTTTCAACATCAGTCTGAGTGGAAATTTTATCTTTGGTCTTTGCTTTTTATAGAATGATTTTTTTTCTAAACATTGGAGGTGGGGGTAGCGTTGGGGAGAATATTATAATTGGGCAAAGAAAATCAGCAGCCACCGTAGATGCAGGCTCAGTGAATACCTGAGACACTCCATGAGTTGAGGAGTTCAGAAGTATTTATTTATTTAAGACAAATATCATTATGAATTAAATTCTAAAGTGCTAAAAGGACTTACTCAATCTTACCTTTCTTCCCCTTAGGGTTGTTTTGTTTAGTGGAAAATGCAAATTCATTATGCGTTTTCTAGTAACCCAACTACAGAAACACCATTCTGGTAGACTTTGCAAATATCCTGGAACAGTTTCAATACAAGCCTCTACTATCTCTCTGGACCAAACATCTGATTTCTCGTAATGTTTTTGGTATGTTAACTCATGGGTATTTCTCAAAAATAATACAACTTAATCAAGAACCATTTGAGAGTATAGTGACCATTTGGAGACGTTTTGACAACAGGGAAAATGAAACAGATTTTAGCCATTGCTGTTTAGTTTTAAATTGATAACAGAAAACTTCGGTATGTAGTTTGAATTCTAAATTTACCTCCCCACGAGATTTGTCAGTATCTAGAGTTTTTAAAGAAACAATTAAAATGTAGACTTATGATGGACCTCCCTTAACAAGAGAGGTGGGAGGGAAGAAGCAGGAGAGGAAGGGAGAGGGAGATAGACACAGAGAGGCTTCAGGTAGACCGTAACTCCCAGCTTCCAAGGCCTGGAGATCAGTCAAGAGAATTTCTGCAAACTGTTTGAACAGGTCCAAGTGCTGCACTTGCCTCTGGAATCCTCTGTGTGCCTGTATTTGAACACTAGGGAGATTATTTAGGTGACTGGGTGGCTCACCCAATCTGTAATTTCATTTTTGCCCATAGCTACCTGCCTTCCTCTTATTTCATTCCTCCCCCCCCTCTTTTGAAGTTTTTAAAAAATTAATCAATGATAAAAGTTGACATTATATATCGTTCTAAGAAGATCTAGTTCAGATGGATAGACCTAACCAAAAGGGAAAACATACATAGTCAGATTTAACAGAACAAGCCCTTCTGGCAATCAGCCTTTAAAAGCAACATTCTTCTATCTAGCTACTGAGAGAACAATTAGTCTTGGGGCTGGAGACATGGCTCAGTAGTTTGTAGGACTGGCTGCTCATCCAGAGGTCCTGAGTTCAATTCCCAGCATTCACATCTATCTATAATGGCTCACAATCATCTATAATGGGATCTGCTGACCTTTTCTGTCTGATGTTCTCTTCTCTCATGCAGGCATGCATGAAAATAGAGTGCTCATATATATATATATATATATATATATATATATATATATATATATATATATATGTAGATAGATAGATAGATAAGTCAATTAAAAAAAACTAATAGTCTATGGCCTTAGTTACTGGGCTGTAACACTTGTAGGAGAGAGAAAAAGCAAGAACTTTTGTTTATTCATTATTTGTTTGTTTTTAGAAAGAGCTTTTTATTTTTATTTTTATTTTTATTTTTGGTTTTTCAAGACAGGGTTTCTCTGTATAGTCCTGCCTGTCCTGGAAATCACTCTGTATTCCAGGCTGGCCTCGAACTCAGAAATCCGCCTGCCTCTGCCTCCCAAGTGCTGGGATTAAAGGTGTGCACCACCACCGCGCGGCTTAGCAAGAGCTTTTAAATATGATTTAAAGTATTTAAATTATAATCTATAAGCCTATGCATTCATTATTAATATTTTCTACAATAGTCATATAGTCATATGAACAGTACTGTGATAAGTTGGGATAATTATGTCTTTGAGACTGCTTTATGTAGCTCAGGCTACACTCAAACTTTCTTTGCAGTTGGAGATGATGCTGGACTTTGGGTTCTTCTCACTTCTTCTTGAATGTTGATGTGCTGTGGGGGCTGAACCAGGGCTTCATGAACACTAGGCAGGCACACTCTCAGCTGAGTTGTATACCCAGATCATGTGCCAATTTAATGATAAATTTTATCTTATCATTGGACTTTAAGACAAAACCATCTTTGCTAATGTTAAGCCAAAAGTTCATGGAAAAAAAGATACATTTATATAATGCTCCAAAGCAAAGATTTTAAACCTAGGTTTAAAATTTTAAATTGACTGCTAAGTAGTCTTTGAGTATGTAAGCATGAATGATAATGCAGCCTTCATTTTATATGTTGAAATATGTATTTTGGCTTAACATTAAAAAAAGGTTGTTTTGTCTTTAAATCCCAGATAAAGTATCTTTTGAGTTATGAAAAATCACCTTGCAAGATAACTTTATTTGCTTGAAAATGGATTATCTACAGGTTGAGGGGTTTACTCTCAAACAAAAGAAGACCAAAGATATAGTGAATGAGCTCGGGAGCCACGGAGCATGTGACAGATCAGGGTAGGGCTGAGAATCAGCTGAAGGGCCGCTCCAGCAGCGACTCCATAGTGGGAGCCACGGAGCATGTGATAGTCAGGGAAGGGCTGAGAATCAGCTGAAGGGCGGCTCCTTAGTATGGGGGGAGAAGTGGAAGCCTCATCCAAAACACAGGAGTTCCTGGTGAGAGAAACAGGGAGTCAGATCCATGAGTCTTGCCTGCGGCTCTCAGGTCTCCTAAGTAGTTGCAGGTTTCCAAAGATATGACTTGATAGGCTAGCGGTGGGGAGCAATTTCCTGGCTCAAACAGCTGTGGCCAGGCACCATTTTGAGTGGAAATTGTCATTTAAAACTAAGCAACCTTTGGCTGACAAGATGGCCCAATGGGTAAAAGACATTAGATGCCATGTGTAATGAAATGAGTCAGTTCCCCGAGATCTACATGGTGAAAGGAAAGAACAGACTCCAGCCAATTACCCCCTGACACACCACCCCGTTCCACCCACTCACAAACTAAAAAAAAAAAAAAAAAAAAAAAAAAAAAAAAAATAATAATAATAATAATAATAATACCTCTCCTTACCCCCACCCCCAACTGATTTACCTTGAATAATCATAATAAGGAACACTCAGAAGTTAGGAAATAATAGAATCAATCTGCCCCAGAGGCTGTGGGATGCAGAACAAGGGAAGGTCAAGATAAGTTCAGACAAGGGGTTCAGATTGTGCAGTGCCAGGAACATGAATAGCCTTCATTTGGTGACTATATACTGAACATATCACTGGAAGAGCCTCTGGTGTGACCTATCTGCCACCTAGTCACTATTGCAAGGACAGGACCCTGGGATCCGCTAGAGTACTCGACAACTGCAGTTTCATCTCTCCAGCAGAGTACTCAATGCTGAGTGAGTTTTCAAAGTACAGGGGCTGATGTAGGCGTGCAGACTTGGTGCTGATTTGCACCCTCATTCCCTTGGGGAACACCCAATGGTTAGATATTAGCCATCAGAGGTGCTACACACTGAGGACATTCAGGAGCATGGGAGAACCTACCTGACCTATATCTACAACGGTTCCTGATAGGCAAGGAAGGGAGATGCAAGTGAAGATCGCTGTGTGGCACATCTGACTTCCCCAGCCTAGGCCTCAGGACTCTATGTGGTAGGGAAATGAGTGTCTCCTAGTTGAAATGACACCTCTATCTACCTGCTACACCTCGTTCACTTGATGAAGCTGCTCCAACATTGCACGTTTGTGTGTGTGCAGATGTGTATGGGTAGAGCCAAATCATATGTTTGTGTATATGCAAATGTGTATGTGCATATTCACATCACATGTTTGTGTATGTGCAAGTATGTAAATGAATATTCACATCACATATTTGTGTGTGTGCAAGTGTGTGTGGGTATATTCACATCACATATTTGTGTGTGTGCAAGTGTATATGGGTATATTTATATTGCATGTTTATGTGTGTGCAAGTATGTATGGGTATATTCACATTGCATGTTTGTGTGTATGCAAGTGTGTATGGGTATATTTATGTCCCATGTATTTTTTTCATCCAGGGACCAGAGGACACCACACCATTGCTCAGATGTCACTCAGCTCCTGGAACACATGAAGTGGCTTAAGCTGGTTGATCTCAGAGATCTGCCTGTCTCTGCCTCCTTCCCTGGGATTGGGATTGTATACATGCATCAGCACATCCAGTCTTTTAGAATATGGATTCTGGAGGTTGAATTCAGTTAAACCTCCTTATAAGGTAAGCAGTTTGCTGCGCTAGCTCTTCGACCCTATAAAATTTGTCACCCTCTGTGTTTCTCCTTTTATCTTTGTACTGTTGTTTTAGTAGTATTTAAAATTCAGTTTACTATTTATTGAAAAAATGTTTCTGGTGTTAATTTTTACTTTCCTTTTTCTGTTTACTTATTTTATGAAGAATCTTTTTTCCCAGATTGGCTTTCTTCCAAGTCTCAGCAGCTCCCCTGCCTCAGCCTCCTGAGATTAGAGTCAGGAGTCACTGCACCCAGCTTCAGTTACCTACCTTGGTTTCTATATTGTTTTAATTTATGGGAAAACAAATTTTTAAAAATCTCTTGCTTTCTAGATAAAACACAATTCTTCTTCATTCCTTCCTTCTTAATTAGCCCCTTCCTTCTTTTCGTCTTCTTCCTGCCCCCTTACTTTATCTCATTTATTCTTTCTGTATGTACTCAAGTAATTTGAACTTGATGTCACACTCTACACCATTTTTAAGATTTATTTTATTTCTAAATTATATGTATGCATGCATGTTTGAGTGCAGTTATGTGCCTACATCCTCAGAGGTATCAGATTATTTGGAACTGGAGTTACAGGAGGGTACTGGGAACTGGACCTAGGTCCTCTGTGAGAGCAGCACACAAGCTCTTATCCACTATGCTGTATGGCAACTGGTGATCTATTTCTTGGCTTGCTTGGTTTTGAGTATAATTCTGTATCTTGTTTGATGTGCTTGTTGTTGCTGCTGTTACCGCAGTTTGGTTTTACTCTGAGCAGTGTTAGGAACTGAGCTCTCGAGAGTCAGCTGTTCACTAATAACATCCCCAAATAAATTCAGAAGAGATATCCAAACTAACAGATGTGCAAATCATAACACAAAAGCAACAAACATGTAAAGGCAAGACATGATGCCTCCAAGACATCATCATAGTCACTCCACTACCAAATCCAAAGATGACAGAACTGTTGAAATGCCAATGAATTAAAAATTCTGCTTCAGAAAATAATGGGTGATTTTAAAGAGCAAAAAACCAAGCAAATGGATGAACTAAAAATATCAATGCAGGCTGGGCATGGTGGTATACACTTTTAATCCCAGCACTCAGGAGGCAGTGGCAGGTGGATCTCTGTGAGTTCAAGACCACCCTGGTCTACAGAGTGAGTTCCAGGACAGCCAGGGCTATAACAACAAACAACATAATCCCCATCCCTACAAACAAACAAACAAACAAACAAACAAAGGACTTCAGGGTTCTGGGGGGAAAGTCCCCAGCACAGATGAGAAAGTCTTAACATGAACAAAAAGGTGAAGAAAATTAAAATCTTGAGAAGACACAAATAAATAAACAGAAATGTTGGTGCTACTAAAATCATCCAAACAAAAACAACAGAAAGCATGGTAGCAAACAGACTAGGTCAAGCAGAATAAAAAAGAGTGTGAGTTATGGAAGATAAGGTCAAAAGTACTATTGGCAGACAGAGCAGAAGAAAAAAAAAAAACAAAGCAAAACCAAGCCAAAAAAGAAAGAAAAACAACAACAACAACAACAACAACAACAACAAAACAAAGGCATGAACTCCGTGTCTAAGAACTTAGGGACATGATCAAGAAATGAAACCCAAGTGTCCAGGAGTCTGAAGAGGGAGCTGATGTTAAAAACTAAAGATGTAGAGGCAGGTGGATTTCTGAGTTCGAGGCCAGCCTGATTTGCAGAGAGAGTTCCAGGACAGCCAGGGCTATATAGAGAATCCCTGTCTCGAAAAACCTAAAAACCTAAAACAAAACAAAACAAAAAACAAAAACAAAACAAAAAAAAACCAAAAAAACCTCCAAAGATGTATGAATTCCATGCTATAGAATTATAGCAGAAATTTTCCTCAGTCTAGGGAAAGAGATGTCCACCTGAGTATAAGAGACATATATATGCCCAAAATACAATGTGGCCAAGGATACAACATATTCAAATGTCTAAGCTAAGAGAGATACTAAAAGATGCAAAATGACAACTCTCTTAGAAAGGCAAACATATTAAAATAGCATCCATTCTCTCACCAGAAATTCTAAAATCTAGGAAGACATGTGATGATATGTTAAACTAGAAATAAATAACTTCCAACCAACATCACTATATCCAATGTAGACTTTATTTTAAAAAAATTAATGGAGATATCAAAGTATTTTAAGACAAGCTTAAACTTAAGCAATCCATGACTACCAAGCTAGAGCTGTAGATGATATGAATGAGATTCTAACCATAGAAAAGGAGGAAGAAAGGAGACTGTTACCATGAGAGTACAGTGAAGAAGACAAACCTGCGAAGGAGAACTAGGGAGAAACAATTGTGTGTAGCTCAGTAAACCAGCAAACCACCAATGCAAATAGATAAGAAAGAAAAGCATAAACAACATTCCAAACAACTGAAAAACAACTAACAAAATGATGAGACTCAGCAAACCTCAGTCAAGTTTTAAAAACACTAAATGTAAGTAGTCCTGGTTATCCTATTTAAAAGTGATGACTAGCTGATTAGATTAAAAAACAAAATCCAACTATGTGTTGACTACAGAGAACATCACAGAGGCAGAGATGGAGAATGAGGTCAATCAAACGCCATCCCCCAAAGAAATGTTGGCTGAGTTTATACATTTGATGATGTAGGATTCATGCCAAATCAGATAGAAGCCATGAAGAATCTCATTACATATTAGTAAAGAAAATAAGCCACCAAAATAATACAATGATTATAAATATGTATGCAGCAAACATTGGTGTACTTAACTCCATAAACCAAAGCCACTACTGGACATAAAGGGATTGAGTCAGGTAGAGAAATATCAGTAATATTATGTGACTTCATCTCTCTGTCTCAACAATAGACAGATTGTTTGGAAAAATAACAACAAACACACAAACTTCCAAGTTAAAGTGCAACATAAATCAAACATAAATTATTAATAGTTATCTGCAGATTATTTCAACCAATGGCTATAAAATATACATTCTTCTCAGTATCCTATGGACCATTCTTCATAATAAATCACATTTTCTTGTACATTATTAGACCATAGTAGAATAAAACAAGAAATCAATGGTAAGAGAATGCACAGAAACTATATAAATACAAGGAGATTGAACAACACACTCTTGCTGGTTTTGTGGCACATGCCTTTAATTCCTGAAGCACTCATGAGGCAGAGGCAGATGGTTTCTGTGAGTTTGAGGCCAGCTTGGACTATGTAGTACATTCCAGAATGGTCAAGGCTATGAAGAAGGACAAAAAAAGAAAAAGAAAAAGGAAACAAAACAACAACAAGCAAATAATAACAAAACCAAAACCAAACCAAACAACTAGAAATCTTAGATACTCTCATCAGAGTAGCAACATACAAATCAGAATGTAAAAGTTTTGTCTAGGGGTGGTAAGATAGTTCGGGAGGTGAAAATGCCTGCTCTCTGCCTGACAATTTGAGTTTTGTCCCAAGTACCCACGTGGTGCAAGGAGAGAACTGTCTCCCACAAGTTGCCCTCTGACTTTCACAAGTACATCATGGCACTTCTGTGCCTACCTCCCCTACAAAATAAGTAATAAGTAAATAGATGTAAAAAACAAAGCAAGGCAAAACAAAGCATTTTCTATACACCAATAACAAATGTGCTGACAAAGAAATCTGGGAGAGGGTAGAGAAGATCCCATTGAAAATAGTTTCAATAAAAATAACATACCTAAGAATAAAACTAAGGAGAAAAATAGCTATACAATGAAAACTGTAAGGTACTAAAGACATTGAAAGAAACAACAGGAGACAGTAAGACCTGCCATGCTAAGGATTATGCAGAATCGATGTAGTGAAAATACTGTATTACCCAAAACAACTTAGAGATTCAACACAATCCCCATCACTATTCCCATTCCATCCATCACCTTGCAGCTGCTTTTGAGGAAGTTGAGGACCCAGAACAGGAACTGAATTTGACTGGGAAGGCCTCCAGGGTCTTGGGGAGTTCAACAATTTCCAGTGGTTTTAGCAAAAGCTCCTAACCCAGGGTGGGAACTTTCACAGACAAACAGTGGTGAACCCATCTCAAGACAAAGCAATAGAAAACAAAACAGCAAACACAAATAAGTTGAGAATGTAATAGGGATGTGAGCAGGGAGTGTGAGCATGCACAAAAATGTAATAAGGAGATATTTTGCCTTACTAAGAAATTCAATCTATGCTATTTTGTATCCAAATTCAATTACTCTATCACTAACATACTTCAAAATAATTTTAAAAAGTTTTTACTTTTTGAAAGATAATGATGACTTTTACTAATTGCTTCTTTAAAAATTGTCTGTTGTGGGTGGAAGGTCACACATCTGAGAATATATAATCAGCATAAACTGGACTTGATGGAGGAAAACTTAAAAGGAGAGGACATGAGGTTGGGTTGGGAGGGAAGGGAGTAGGTCTGGAGGGAGCTGGGGAGGGGGTGAATATAATCAAAACAAACTGTGCAACATTCTCAACTAATAAAATATTTTTTTAAGTGTTGCTTCTAGATTTTTTTCCTTTAAGTATATGTTGTCTCCAGTGGAAACCCTTAATTTTGTTTTTGTCAAATTTAGACACAAAATTTATAATAAAATTCTTTATGGTTGTTTACTATGTTTATAACTGCCGAACTATCTTTGGGATCATTAAATGCACACATATAACAAAATTTTGCTTCTTTATTTAATAAAAATGAATAAAAGCAATCAGTATATTTTTGCAGGGTGGCTTGCAGGAAAAATCCAAGACACTAGTTTGGACTCTAGGACCTAAACAAATTAACAAAATTGTCATTTTTAAAATTCTGACGAAATCAATATTATTTGTGAAAGCTTTTAGAATTTACATATACATACATACCCATAAATATGTATATTTATATGTGAACTGGGGTCTTGCTATGTTACCCAGTATATCCCTGAAGTCTTGAGCACAGGTAACCCTCTTACCTCAGTCTCTTGGGTAACTGGGACTACAAGTATGTGGTACTACATCTGGCAGAATAGTTTTTAAAAAAATCTTACAAATTCCAAGAAAAGTTCATCATTTCTATATTGATTTTATGTCTAAATAAAATGTATTACTAAACATGCATATCAATTATTGTACATTCTTCATGTTAAGATGGCATACTTATGTAGATGCAGCAATAGTGTGAAGATTTTTGTCTCCTAGTTTAAATATAAAATGTCAGTTGATGACTTTGATAATACACATTTTTTTTGATTTATCAAAAGCTAGGAGATTTATCCAAAAATATGCTCTTCCTGGAATAATTATTGGCTAAGTACTTGCAAGTTAATTTTGTGTGACACCTCAATATAGAATTCTACTATCATCCAACCTACTTTGCTTTAATATATGAAAAGTTAGTAAGAGATGTTCACATTTCTCACCGAAGCATATGAGCAGCTTCCGTTGCCTGCCATCTAGTCATTTTCCATATGACAATCAACCAAGCAATAAGCTACTTTAGGGAGACCATCAGATAAAGATCTACTGACACTTCATCAGTGGCCATGTGTGTCATGTCAGTAATTAGCAGAGCAGTAGGATTCTAAATGATGCCTGTTTGGCCTAGAGAAGCCAACACTAGCCATTCTCCACCATTGAATTTTTTTGAACTACTCTTGATGGGTTCTAAATTCTGTGGGATGGTTAACTAACACTAACTATCACACCAAGGGGATTTTGCTGGAAGTAGAAATGATTTGTCCTCTGTAGTGTCCACCACAGATGCTACTTACTGTGTGTGACAAATAAGGCTAGTGTGACAGGGGAAGAAGTTCTCACTTTAAGTAACTTAAATCAAGTAGTGAGACATGACTAGAGGCTATAACAGTAGACAGTGCAGATTCTAAGCATACACCATTTCTCACTCTGCCTATGGATTTTTCCCAGGGCACTGGCCTTCTTTACAATGATCTTTGAGAGGATGGAGAATGACTGCCACTCATGTTGAAGGGAGGTAAAACTTAGTTCTTGTCATCTGAGGGACTAGTTTCAGTAGTATAAAAGTGACTTCTGCCTCATTTGCAGACTGGCATAGCTTTGCATCATCGAACAGAGATTAACAGCCAGATTCTTCTAGCTCTACATCAGTCAAAGATCTCCATTTCATTCAGGAGGACCAGACTGGGCATAGCACAGATTGTGAGCACAGCTCCTTACCCATTGATATCTACGAAGAGTATACCACATGGTAAAATGTTGTGTCTATTTTCCTTTATAATATGTTTGCATAATTTTAGATATTCTAAAGCCAGATGTATTGTTAAATACTGTATTCCCAGTATTAAGAAGATAGAAACAGGGGGTTCAGGAGCTTTGGGTCAGTATGGTCCTATGTACATTTCAGTGAGAGTGAACAAGAGGCTGACAAGGTTGGCACCACTGTAGTCCTAATCCCCACCACCACTAGGATATTGGGGGCAATAATGCTTGATGGCTTGACAAGAATGCCCATTGCTGATTTTGGCTATTTTAGAATATTTATCCCCAGTGTTTGTGGCCCATTAAAACCACCTAAGGAAAATTTAAAAGCTCAAATGCCAGACTGTGTCATTCCGAATTTCTGAGGAAGGGACTCTGGCCTTAGTATGTTCTCAAGATCCCTAGAAAGTTCCAAAGAGCACCTGAAGACGGAGCAGTCACGTTTAACAAATAGTTTAATGTAACCAATGAGTTATATTAAAAAGAGAATGAAGAATTTATCATAGAGGTCAAAGGGAAAACATGATAATAACAAGCCTGGAGTCAACCTGAGGGGTTTTCAGCCCCACAGCCTTTTTTTATATAAGAGGCATGTTTATTTGTATTTGCCACAGAGAGAAATTAGTAATTGATGTTAAGTTTTAAACACTTATTTTTCAATACACCTAAAAGTTTATCTATTTATCTATCTGTCTCTCTCTTTCTCTCTCTCTTTCTCTCTCTCTCTCTCTCTCTCTATCTATTTATCTATCTGTCTCTTTCTTTCTCTCTCTCTTTCTCTCTCTCTCTCTCTCTCTCTCTCTCTCTATCTATCTATCTAGTCAGTGTGTGATACATGTGTAGTGATGAACATGTTTTGGCATGCATGTGGAGGTAAGAGAAGTACTTTTGGGAGTCAATTTTCTCCTTGTCCGATGTGGGTCCTGGGGATTGAACTTAGGTCTTCTGTTTGATGGCAAGTACCTTTACCCTCTGAGCAATTTTACTGGGCACAGTTTACTTTTACTGTTTCAACACAGTCAGAAAAATCACTAATAACGCCTTAATATCATTAAGAATTAGGTCAGGGAGCTGGAAAGTTGGTTCTTCGGTTAAGAACACTTACTGCTCTGATAGAGTTCGGTTCCCTGTATATACATGGTAGCTCATAAACATCTGTAACCCTAGTTGCAGGGATCTCATGCCTTCTTCTAGACTCCGAGGGCACATTTACTTCCATGAACACAAATTCCCCCCTCAATATACATAATTTAAATTTAATAAAATAATTCTATAAAAGAAACACTTAATTCTGTTCAGGCAGAGTGGTACATGCAGAAAATCCCAGTACTTGGGAGAGACTAAGGAAAAGAGGGCCAACGCTTTGAAGCCAGTTTGTGCTATATGTCAATTCCTGCTTCAAACAAACAAACAATCAATGTTCTAAGCACGTATAGAACTCATTCAAAATTTCTCTTTGAAGAAACTATTCATTTGATACATTATGGAGATTATTACTATTAATCAAAAATAAAATCTGAGCCAGGCGTGGTGGCGCACGTCTTTAATCCCAGCACTTGGGAGGCAGAGGCAGGTGGATTTCTGAGTTTGAGGCCAGCCTGGTCTACAGAGTGAGCTCCAGGACAGCCAAGGCTATACAGAGAAACCCTATCTTGAAAAACCAAAAAAAAAAAAAATTGGTCTTTGAATGTCTTAAGTTTGAAAGATTGTATGAGAATTTAGAGCATTGTGCTCTAGACTTCAACTTGAAAAGACCTATATTTGTTTTGTATAGAAGACTGTAGAAAAAGTCGGATGGCTGATTTTCCATACACTTTGATGGTCATCATGTTGGTCAAGCCAAGAGTAATGTGCTCTTGGAATTAGAGGCCTTAAATCTTAACTCTCCTGCTATAAGGAACTCAAAATCGACAAGATTCAGGGCAACTGAATAGTTTTTCTTCTCTATTTAGTATGCTCGTATGTTCTAAGGCCTCTCACTTGCTCAAGGCAGACTGACGTTTCTGTGTATAGTGTGTAGCTCATGATCTCTGCTCCTGTGTATTAGTTCTTGACAGGAGACCCTGGAAACAACATTGCGTCTCACTTGGCAGGATGGGAGACTTACGAGAAGCTTTATTTGACAATGAACCCCAGGAGTATATACATTAAGGATTTGAAGAATTTTTATTTACCACGAGAAAGACTTTCTTCAGTAAGTAGCTCTTCTTTCTGAGCACACAGCTGGACCTTTCTATAAAACGTCACTATCCCCCTCCCCTGAACCATGAAGGCTCATTTACATCATACTCTTTGTTCATTCTGAAGTTTGCTCTCCAAGAGTCCATGTAAAGACCAATAGTTGGAACTCCAAGAAAACCAAGCCCACATCCACAGAGTATGAATGAACCTGTTTCCTGGGACGTAAACCTAAGTTCTGAAGAGTTCCTGAAGTGAATAGCTTTCTGGCCTCTAAATAAGCAGCTAATTTTAGGAATGTATATTCCTGCTGAGGGGAACCTACAATAAGAAAGAGGAGTTCCTCGTTTTCTTATTTCTCTTTTGCAGCAGTGTCAACTTGATTGCACCTAGAGAGAGGTAGATCATAGTCTATTGTGAACTATGAAATGGCAGCAACAGACCTGTGGGGCGGCAGGAGATGGGCTCTAGAAGCCAATCTGAATTTCTGCAGCTGGATGTTGGCACGGAGTACATGGCGATATTTTCATTTTATTCTTTCTTGGTGAAGATTCTTATTTCCCACTATGCCTCCATCCTTTCTTTCTCACTCTCCCTCCTTTTTTTGTATCAACACTTGAGTATTTAAGTTAACAGTGTCTCATGTCAACATTTGAATATGCAAGTTAATGCCCTACTGTGTGTAAGGTCAACTACAAAACATCTCTCTTTGAGAGGTATGAATTATTTACAGTAGGATGACCTTTCTCCTAGGATCTCTGCTCCTTAGTTTTTGTCAGCTTGATGTAAACTAGAGTCATCTGGAAAGACATAACCTCAGTAGAGAAAATGCCTCCATCAGATTGGCCTGTGGGGAATTTTTTTGATCAATGATTGATATGGAAGGCCCCAGTTAACTGTAGGTGGTGGGCAAGTGGTCCTGCATTACATTAGAAAGCAAACTGAGCAAGCCATGGTGAGAAAACAGTGTTCCTATGTGGTCTCTGCTTCAGTGTCTGCCATGACTTCCTTCAGTAATGATTGTGACCTTGGAGTGTAAGCCAAGCAAAGCCTGTTGCCCCAGGTTGGCTTTGGTTGTAGTGTTTTATCACAGCAACAGAACAAAGTGATCCAAGGCTCTTTTGTAGAATGCCATCTAGTTTGGGTTTCTCTTAGCTTCTCTGCCAATTTCTTTGCTCTGCAATCTCTATGTCCAATTTTTCTGCCACTCTATTCTCAGAATTCCAAAAGAAAGAGTTAAAAATGTCACCTTAAGAGTATTCCTTGTCTCCCTACAGACCCATAGGATGAAGGCAAAATTCTTTAAGAAACTATGTGAAGTCCCTTTCATATCTCCCCAACTTCCCTTTTTGTCTAAGTTCCCCAGAAATCTTACTTCTCCATATACTACCTAAGAAGGAGAAGCCTGGTGATTTGTCAAGCATGGCTATCCAGAACCAGTCAGTACAGAGGTGGCCAGGCATTACACAGCATGGGGGGTGGGGGGAACAGGGTGAGCTGGCAAGCATGGCTTTTTTCATGAGGGAGGGGCCTGGGAGCTGCTACTTAGCTCTAGTCATTTGTTGCCATGTGGGAATGTGGTCCCAATCTTGCCAGATCTTCAGATTTTTTTTCCCCAAGAGAAGCCAGAAATCTGGAATTTTATGAGAAATCTTCCAATTTTTAAATCTTGGCAACTAATTCAAAATATTTTTAAAACACTACATGGGCCAAAAAAAGAAAAAGTCTGCCAGCTGAATGGAGTGGGACATTAGACTGTGACCCCTTTCATAAGAGACGGAGACTGTGTGTTATCTGCTAAGCTTTGTGCTCAACCCACACCAGACTTCCTGTGATTCTCCAAGCACACCATGCACTGAGAACACCTCACCAGCAGTGTCTTGCTCTATCCTATTTTCTACTTCGAAACTCCTACCCATCCTTCAGGACATAGTAGAAATGCCCCTTTCCCTAATGAAGTCTGTCTTTCCTGGGATGCAGTCAGGGGTCTTTCCAGACTAGACTGTTACCTGTACCATTCATATGGCAGCCCTATGGTTGGGAAAGGGCTCTTCTATGCATCAATACTGGCACCTAACACAGGGTCTGGCACATAGTAGGCTCTCACTAGATGTTTGTTGAATAGATGTGTTCCCATCAGTAGGAATATATGAAATTTCCCAAGGAAATAAACACTTCTCAATTCCTCCCATCTTTGCCATGTTGATTTCAATGTGGTAGGCAAACCCATCTGTGGATGTGGGTGTCCTTTTGCAGTTCTGCACTGCGTGCAGACTGTACTCTTTTGCAGTCCTCATTGAGCTCACTCATTACCACACTCATTGGCTTAGGGTTAAGCATGTCTTGGCAGATGGCTATGTAAGCACCCGTCTTCAGTGGATAAATTATTCAGATCGGCTTTTAAGAAGTGAAGGTGTAGAAGAGTTGTCTCCTTAGTCACCTTGGAGTCAGCTTTATAGAAATAAAATTGCTGCATGGGGGGGCAGTTAGGTATTTTCCATGAAAAAAAATGCCCACTAATTTTGTCTAATTCATTTCTAAAACTGTCCTGAGTCCATGTTTGATGTATAGTATAAGAATAATTCAAGTTTAAATGATTTCATATGAAAAATGAAAGCCACTTGAATCCGTACCTACCTCTGTTAAAGTAAAAACATAGGGGCTTCTAATTCTTAATTTCCTGTATACACCCTATACTTTCTAACAAACATGCTTGTCCACATAATTTGACCACACATCCACCCACACAAAAAAGCCCACAGATTCCATATACACACATGCATATAAACACAGAAATATGCCAGGCACTTTGCATAATCATCTCATCTACCCAATAATAGTTCAAGAAGAATTCCCCTCTGGAATAGGATGTGCTCACATGTTAATTGAGAAACTGCATTCTCTTGCATCCATAAATATATACACTCCTCACTTTTATTTCTTTGAGAATCTCTACATTTTTTTCTAAGATTCAGACAAAACTTGTACAAAAATGTGAAAGGATTTTGATCAAAGACCCACCTGTTCTCCTACTATTGTCAACAGAAGTTAACTCTCTTGTTCAAAATCTGGCTAGAATTAGCTGAAGGACACAATCTAAAGGGTGGCTATATTTTATAAAATAAATTTTTTTAAACAACTAAAAATGTTAAGAAGTAAAGCTCCCAATTGAGGTTTTTTCAGTCAATCAGAATACATGTGTATGTGTGTGTGTTTTCATCTTGGTTGACAGTAGATTATGCAGTATGCAGTTTACTTTGCATGATTACAGAACGCTAATTGTTTGTTCCCTTACAAGGTTTTCTCCTAAAATACACCACTAACAGGATTTCTAATGAGGGTCTTGAGAACTCCAGAAAAAGGTCAGGGCAATATACAATGCTATGCTTGGCAGAGAAATCCAGCCACAGTCCAGCTGGAGCTCCTGCTCCTACCCCAACACACAGGGCTCCAGAGGCACAAAATGTGCCCAGTCATCAAAGTGCAGAGAGGAACAGAATGGTGGCTCAGCCGTGGAAGGGATGGCCAATGGCAGGCATCCGGTGGTGACATTCAAGGCCACGTACTGACTGGTCACTTAGTGACCAGTAGCATTAAATACAAATGGGTTTGGGGTATCCTCTCCTCAGATCTGTCTCCACGGCATTTGAGAGAGACACAGAAACAGGAAACCTTCCTTCCTCTGCCCTTTCTCTTGAAACCACTAATCAAAGTTAGAGATTTTCCTTTCTTCTTATCATTTTTTTTTTTTTAAATTCTGTATCTCTATGGCTTGCTCTCCCCCCTTACCCTCTCTCCCTCAACCCCTCTCTTCCTCCCTCACTTTATTTCACTTCCTCTTTTCCTCATTCCCTCTCCCTCTCTCTTTCCTTCCTTCCTTCTTTCCTTCCTTCCTTTTTTCCTTCCTTCCTTCCTTCCTTCTTCCCTTTCCCCCCCCCCCACATGAGTTCTTGCTATGTAGCCCAGGCTGGCCTAGCAGAATCTTGCACCCAGCCTCCTGAACACTGGAATTACAGGCATGGACCAGTAGGCCTGGTTTCCAAGAAGGCTTTTCTGATTACCTCTTGAAGCAGGTCAGAAGATCCTCACTGCAGAGGGCTCCCCCACATCTGCAGCAAAAGAAAACACAGTCCATCCCAAAGACAGCAGGAGAGCTCTGTACAAGTTCTGTGTCAAAATTTCTCCCATTTGCAGTGTTGGATCATTTTCTTCAGCCCCCATACGTCTCTAGGACCATCCCTTCTTCACCAGGTCCAGCATTAAGCACACACACACACACACACACACACACACACACACACACACACACACGTGTACTCATTTGTTAAAGCTTTAAATTTACTATGAAGACTTGTGTCACAGAAAACATGAAATAAATTTGTCTGCTTTCTTTCTTCATCTGTCTTTAGTTGCAGAGGCTTTAGCCACAGATCTAGTGGGCGATGCAAAGCTGCTTCTCCTCTGTTGTAGTGCTGGCCCCCTCTCTTCTCCACTTATGCTCTCTGTGTATATAAGTGGGACGATAACTTAGGTTTTCAGAGCATGGAAGTCCTAGTCTGAATGCAGGGAGCTCGGGCCTACTGCTTAGGCTAATGGACTCTAGGCTGTACTGTGACCCCGCTCTTCCTTCATCTTCTCTTGGCCCTTAGAGCTGTGCACCATGCTTCATCTTGGCAACTTCCTTGTCCTGTGGTGGTTCTTCATTGTTCCTACTTATTCATCATAAAACATTTCCATGAATTTCTTATGTCAGCACAGCATTAGATACAACAGAGAAGCTGTCTCAGCACATCCAGGAGATGGTGACAAAAATATCATGTAGTAAATAGCTTATAAGCAACAGTTCTTCCTCGTGGTCCCAAAGGCTGGAAAGCCCAATATTAAAATCCAGGTAGATTGACAATCTGATGAGGGCCAATTTTCCAACTCCTGGAGAATACCTTTCCCATTTGCATAGAAAGAGGAGGAGGAGAGTAAGGTTCTCAGATCCCTATAAAAGGGCACCACTCATCTGAGCCTTGGGAGCTCTATGTTCAAGATCTTAGTGACTTCTGAAAGACCCCGATTCTATCACCATCAACATGGAGATTAGGTGTCAAAACACAAATTTTGGGGAAGATACAAACCATCAGGCAGCAACAGGTATGGGACAAAAAAAATTTCAAATCAAAAGACAGTGAGGACTGAAATATAATGACCTTAGGATAGAATTAGCTATCCAAGAGAGAGAGTCCTTTAAAATAATTCTCCGGCTCTCAGTGTCTGTAACAGGGAAACACCAGACAACAAAGGCACTCAGAATTTCCACATGGGAAACTATAGCAGGTCATATTTAGACAGAAAAAAAAATTCCCACCTCTTTCCTTTTAAGGAAAGTAAAAATCCTTCGGTGTGCTGCTGTGGGAGTCATGGGTTGCTACTAGGTTGTAAAGTTTAAAAGCTCTGATTAGGACTCCCAAACCAGGAATATAAAAATGCAATTTCTCCTTCCCCTCTAAAGACATATTTATTGGCATCTATAGTGAAAAGAAAAAAAGAGCTTGTGAGATTCCCAAATGTATCAAAATAAGCAGTTAAGAATATACAATGTGCATATGCCACATCAAAAGAGGTATTGTAATTTAAGGACTGTGGGGTAAAAATAAAACCCAAATCTGCCACAGTTGCAGAGAAATGTGTTTAATCCTCTGTCTGAGTTATTTGGTATGAAACATTACCCAACCCCCACAAATCTTGACACAAATCTTTCTGCAGACCATTGGGTTCCTTGCAGGCGATGGTGGTAAGGCCAGCTAGTTTTCGCTCCTCTCCTGGGATCATCATGTAACTTGAAAGCAAGGCTGGTCAGATAAACGGTTGTCTGTCTGCACTTGAATTTCTAAGACGGAGATGTTCCTGCTTGTGTTCAAGTTGCTTCATGAAGCTTTATTGCAAAAACTAGTCAGGTAGGGCAGCTCAGTTATACCTGGGAGAGAGGCTCCTAAGACTCTAGCACAGTCCCTTCTCATGGGACTGCAGCTGTGGTTAGGATCATGAGGACTCCACATGGCACTTGCTGAAAGGAAGAGCTTTCCCCAAATTTTATTTGTCATGCTTCGGTGCCAAACAAAAAATGAGTTTTTAAGTTCCCATTGCACATGCATATGATGATCATAAGGCACAGAAGAAATTGTTGACATAGCAGTAAAGCTAAACTTGGCCTTCTCAACATTGTTATATGTTTACTAAACATCTCCTCAGGTCAGTCCTTGGATCACCTCAAATAGAAATGCGTAGAGTATGCCTGAAACATGAAAAGAAGTCACAAAGGCTAGACAGTGGCTAACCCAGGAGCAGGCTCAGAAGTGCCACAATGGAACCTATTGGCAAAGCAGCTAGGGCTAAATATCAGAGTGTAAATTATCTAATTTTTTCATGTTCTCAAAAGGATTTCTTTTTTGATTTTTTTTTTTCGAGACAGGGTTTCTCTGTGTAGCCCTGGCTGTCCTGGAGCTCACTCTGTAGACCAGGCTGTCCTCCAACTCAGAAATCCACCTGCCTCTGCCTCCCAAGTGCTGGAATTAAAGGTGTGCACCACTACTACCCAGCTCTCAAAAGGATTTTATGAAGGTGCCTTGTTGGCACCATGTATCCTCAGTTAATTCTTTCAACAGAGACTCCCCTCCCACCTTTGGAGAAGGCAGATTCTCTGGTTGAGAACATCATTGAAAACTAAAAGGAAGCCAGGCAGTGGTGGCATACACCTTTAATCCCAGCACTTGAGAGGCAGAGGCAAGCAGATTTCTGAGTTCAAAGCCAGCCTAGTTTACAGAGTGAGTTCCAGGACAGCCAGGGCTACACAGAGAAACCCTGTCTCGAAAAA
>NW_022196896.1:83354952-83388138 GCF_008632895.1 Mastomys coucha
AAACAAAAAAAACCCAACAACAACAAAAAAGAAAACTAAAAGGAAAAAAGAAAAAGAAAAAAAAAACCCAAAACTAAAAATGAACCAACGGTCATTTTGAACTCATAAACAATTACTTAGCTTTGAACTCATGTGTTTGATTTAGGGTTGATGAGATCTTCACACTGAAAGGCCCTAAGAAACTCTTTTGAAAAGGAAGAACAAGTTGTGTCTTGTGCCTCCAGCTCACTCCAGGACAGGCCCTTACTTGGTGACTGGGATGTAAGACCTACAGCGCAATTGCTGTCACTCCATATACTCTTTGGCCAGGGACCTTTAGGTGACTTTTAGAAAATTCAAGGTGAGAGTGTGAGTATCATTGTTTGGCAAATGCATTCATGATTGTGTTGACATGATTATGTTGGTGGTTGTGATCAGCAACTTGTGCTCAGAGGAGTATACAAGGGAGCCAGGCACGCAGAGGACTGGGTTGAGACAGGGTCTGCACTGAAGTAGGGGGATTGGGGGACAAGGACAACTTTCCAAGAGCTCAATTTCAGAGCGGATGGATGGGTTTAGTGAATGCTGACATGCAGAGTGAAGAAAGCAGGAGCTCCTGGAAGATTGGTGCTTGAGGGGGGTACGTACAAGATGTGTCATTCCTGCAAACAATTTGTAGTGAGTGAGCTATTGACAGTGGGTAACTCAGAAAAGCAAAGGAAAGCTTGATATTTGTGGCATGGACAATACGAAAGTGATCAATTAAACTTTGTGATTCCTGTGGCAATTTTTAATGCAGTCCTTACCTGAGGCTGTCATATGATTTAAAAAAAAACAAAAACAAACAAACAAAAAAACCCCTACAGATTGATTTTGGAATTAAGAATATTAAACTGGTATGTGGAGGCACAGAACTGAGCAGTGGATGATGAGTTTTATAATATGTTTTCCTTGAAAGCCCAGGCAGGATTGACAGATCAGTGGTCTATGGATTACATCAGGTTATTAGCAAGAAGTAATTAGGAACAAAGGCCCTACTTCCCTATGGTGCCTTCCTCATGTAAGCACATCCACTGAGACCAAACGAAGGAAGCATGGCACAATGGGGATTTTCTTCAATATGGATTACTTCTAGCATGACACAGAATTCTTAAGGATTAAGACCTGATATTTGATATTTGTCATTGTGATGGGAGGAACAAAAGATCAATAACATTAAACACCACCTGCACTCTATTAATTGAGACTATGCAGCAGTCCCCCTTTGTGTTCATTTAGAGATGGCTCTTGTAAGAATTTTATCGACACTGTAAATTATAGTCAAAGGGAAACTGTTTGTTCTCCTTATTTTAGTGTATGTATGTATTTATTTGTTTATTTATTGTATTTGTCAATTTATTCTCTTTATTTTTAATGATTTTAGCCAGAGACAAGAATGACTCTACCTTAAATTCAATCATAAAGAAATATGATAATACTGGAATCATATAGTTCTTGTAAGATTTTACCTAACAGAATTTTTGTCTAGGAATTGACATATTATGTATTTCCTCTAAGGTAAATTTTGCCTTGTATTTATTCTTCTGATTATTTTAATATTAAGTGCAAGCATAGTCTTAAATTCCTACATACATATGCTTTTAGAGCTCAGTGTCACAATCAAAATATGTTGTAAAAAAACTTAAAAATAGACAATTCAGATAAAATATGTTGTAATAATGTTTTAATTTTTAAATTAATAAACTATGCTAAAACAAATAAAATAACCTCCTCACCACTGAGGGATATTAAACACAGAAATAAAGAGTGTGTCATTTTAATTTATTTAATTGTTTTTTATTTAAAAAGGACTGACTGTACTGAAGCTTATTTAATACAAAGAAAAATACTCAGTTTGGTTCTCATAACTACACTACATTCAAGTAAACAATATCTTTAAATGATTAAAATGATGCCTTACTTGTTTAATGAATGATGAATAAATTATATATATTATATGTGTAATAATTCTTATGCAATTCAATGTTGAGCTCCATAATTTAGAAAGAATACAGTCCAGATCTGGGCTAAAAGTGCATTTCTGGATTATTCAGTTTCATTCTTGTAGCTAGGGAAATGGCTAGAATGTTTAATAGCTACACATGCAGAAAGGGGGGGGGTGAGAGCTTTATCTACACCCTCAGTAAGGAATCCCGACACACATGTGAGAAAAGGGACAAGCTAGAGATCCAAGAACACAACCGAAACCTTCCTTCGGTGCATCTGACACCCACACTAAGACTTCCGAGACCACTCAGGACACAGAGCAGGGACACCTCCCACAGTCTGGACACAAGGCTCTATTTCTTTTTGACTCTGGTGCAGTTGTGTGTTTTCCCTGAAAATTTTGGCCCAACTCTTGGTTTCCTCCCCCTTGGATTCCATACCCTAAGTTTTTTCGGTAATGCTAGAAGCTGGCCTGGATTCCCAACATTTCAACGATCCTAATTAAAGGGGGTGTCTTTCTCCAGCTGGCAGATGGTGCTGCCGCAGCCTGATTCAAACAGAACAGTGTCTGTGAGGCCTTTCCTGTCAGAGATCTACCAGGAGAAGCAAACACACTGGGCACACCTTCCAAAGCAAGAGATCGGTGAGTGACAGGCTTTGAAAGGTGGTGGTGGGCGGGGTAGAAGCAGACAGATGGTGAGGGCGGTGGGAGGGGCCGAGGACTAATGACACACTTGAAAACCTTTCCCACTAGAAGCTCTGCTGTATCTTTTTTTTTTTTTTTTTTCAGGCGTCTATAAAGGTGGTGGTTCACAGAGGAGTCCAGCAGACCTGGCCATGGATGGCTGCTGCTCTACAGCTTAGAGCTTGGTCTTCTACAGTCTGGTTTCCTATGTATAAAATGGAAGACACAATTCAACTCCATCAGAGGGAAATGTTGGCCTAAAGACTCATGTATGCAAAGAAATTAATATGTAGCTGATTAATGTAAGATTCCTATAATGATACTGTATTGCTAAATTAAAGTTAATGAACTAATTTATATCTACCATAGATATTGGAGACGTAAATAATTTGTAGAGTGTATACCCAAATATTACTGACCCAGGTGGCCTTATGTCATCTTATCAGACTGCTGTCTACTCAATATAAAAAAAAAGTACTTAACTGATTGGTTTCCATTTGGGGTGTGATTCTATGTTTTTAACTTAATGATACCTTAAGGTGTTATTTAAAAAAATAGACTGGATTGTAAATGCAATGCAAAATAAGTTATTTGTTTTTGTTTGGTTGTCTGTTTTTTTAAAACAGTTTAGCTGCTTTCTAATTTTATTGTATTGCTATAGGCCTAGTAAACACTCCTGAAAATGTAACTATAAAAGTGGAGGCTACAGGCTGGCACACATCCCATGGGTGGCATTGTGGTACCCCTCTACATTTTTGCGTGTTCCTTTCTGTAATCCTCTTTAGAATTAAGGTCAGGCTTCATCCATCAAACCATCCTATAGTAGTACCCTATTACAATATTGGCTGGTAGAAATGTGTATTTCTCATTAAAGCACACCTGAAAAGTGTAAGACTTTAGCAGCCAATGAAAACTTCTTAGTTGCAATATTTGAGCTAAGTGTGGGCATTGCAGTTTGTGTTAGAATCCTAATTTATGTTTTTGTAGTCATTTACCAGATGGAAAGTTAGGGTTAGGACCTGAGACATTTTGTAAGTGATTTAAAATAATAAAATATCTAGGGACAGAAACCCTTTTTTCTTCTTTCCCTCCAACTTTTCTAAAAACAGAAGAAATACTGTTAATCATATTAATTTCTTAAGAAAAAACCTATTAGTGGCAAATTTTTGGTAAAGATATGCAACAACTAGAGCCTTCAGCCCCTGCTGGTGAGGTTTTAAGTTGGGACAGTCATTTTGGAGAATTGTTGAGCAATCTCTATTAAGCTGAAACAGACATATTTTATGATTCAGCAACTCTCCACCAGTAATGATATCTGTATTCATGAAATGCCTTAAAATGTCTCCTTTATGCATAGCCAACAGTGGCTGTAAGCAACTCAAAAGCTAGCAGTTGAATAGCTAAATGAACTGTAGCATTCATACAACCAAGTCTCCTATGCCACTAATAGAATACAAGATCACAGTATACAGCACAGCAGATGGGGTCCATGAACATAGTGTTGAGTAGAAGTAGATGCCAAAGAGCGTACACTTTGTGGTCCACCTTTCCTAAAATTCCTAAAGCCAGGAGATGCAACCAGCACACAGCCACTGAGGGAAGACAGGGCTGGGAAGAATAGAGGCACTTTGGTAGCACGTGCTTTGACTGGATATGGTGGGAGCCATCCTATGAAAAGACCTCTAGGGTAGAGTTGTGATATGAGACTGTGTGTGCTTGTGTATTGTGGCAGAGCCTTCCCCTAATGAATAAAGATTTCAAGGAACCAAATCAGGATTTCAAGGATCCAAATCAGAGAGAAGAGGGCAGAAAGAAGACTCCCTTTTGGATGGAGAGAGCACAGAGACACAATGGGGGTAGCTAGAGGCCCTCGTTAGGTGGCGGCAGATGCTCTGGGGGATTTATAACTTACAGAGCTTACAAATTTAGGATGTGTGGCTTGCTTTTTAAATATTTTATGCAACAGTGTTACATGAGACTGTGTGCGCTTGTGTATACCAATGTTCTACTACTATGTAATAAAACACATACAACAAAATGGTCTCTTGTACAGACTAACAGGTAGTTTATAGTTCAGTGGGGGGACATTACACTAGTTTCCTAGATGCTCTCTAAGCCTTTGCACACTTTGCTGTTTCTTTCTTGCTCCCATTTCCCTCTTCTGTAAGAAAGGGTGACAACTACAGGGCTCCTCAGGCTTGCCTTCACTCTTCATTGCCTACCAACCCCAGAATCAACAAACTTCTTGTCTCCTGTACTGGACAAGGGATCATGTTTTCTTAGGGGACAGGGAGGGTTCCAAAGCTAAAGCTACTCTTTCCTCAAAAGATTCTTGGGCAATCTGATAGAAAAAAATAAACCTTTAAAATATATCTCTAATTTTTTCTTTCTCGTTTTGAGATTATAATATAATTACAACGCTTCTCCATTCCTTCTCCTCCCTCCAAATTCTCCGGTATTCCCCTCTCGATCTCTTTCAGACTCTTGGCCTTTTATCATTAAGTATTATCACATGCATATCTGTATGTGTACATGCACACACACACACACATAATGCAAAAATAACCTGCTCAGTCTGTAAAACCTTACTGTATGTCTGTTCTTAGAGCCAATCATTTGGTATTGGATAACCAGTTGGTGTGCTTCTACAAAAAAGAATTTTTTTCTTGGTACCTATTATTCCTTCAGTGTTGCTTACAGAATGTGTCCTCAATCCTAACAAAAATTAGAGACTTGAACCAAACATTAGAACTGAGGTAAACAATGTAAAGACACAGGCCTTTCTTTACTAAGACATCCATTAGGGCTTTATGCTTTTGAGATGTCAATGGTGCGAGTTGGGTTTTTGATTGTCTACTATACCTGACCTAGTGAACTGAGGTTCCAAATTCTTCCTTGCTCACTATATCCTGATGATGAAGTCTGCCCTGAATCAAAGGCAAGCAGACTATATGAGGGCTCCTGTGATATGGTAGCCACGTCCTTCCCTAGGCCCAGAGCCTCTCTTCACCAAGATTCTGGCCCTGCATAGCAGTGGAGAGGGAGTTATGCTTCTTTAGAGACCCTTCCTCTGGCTCCCATTTCTTACCTTGGGACAATCTACAGGAGTTATTAGGATTGAAAATCTGCTGAAATCTCTGTACATCTCATTTCCAAGAATTTTCCAAAATAGCAAAAGGATGTTGACTTCCCACCAGGACTCAGTCGAGTGCGGCAAATCCAACCGTTTTGGGGAAGATGTTTCCTCCCTCCGACTGACCACATTTCCCACCTCCACAGAGCAGTGCTGTGGCTGCAGCCAAAGCTTACCCGAAACTCTCCATTTGAAGTCTCCAACTTTTTGCATCTCGAGGGGGAGAGAAGAGCAGAGAAAGATCCCAGAGAAGTGGATTTGTGAGTGGGGCAGGAAAGCAAGAAGAATCCCACCAAGGATGGCTAAACAACCAGCAAAGAAACGAGATGTTCATTCAGCAGCTTCATAGGACTGAGTGGAGGCTGGGAGACATGAGCTCTCTGATGAGAGTGTCTGGTGAGTTCTCCCGGCACAGAGAACAGTTTAAGATCTCACTCCAGCAATGGCAGGGTTTATCAACGTTCCCTTAGCTCATCAGGGAAACCTTAGTTTTCATTATTCCTCACCTAGCTGTGACACACGACAACTATTCCTGAAGTTAGAGGCTGGAAATACTTTTAGGTTAGATGTTTCCATAGAGACCAGCTCCCCTCTGGGCCTGGATCTATGTCAACAGTCTGCCATGCTCTCACCCCTCAACACCCCAGAAAGCAGGTTAGCATCCATGCCCAGTCACTACTGGATCTGTGAATACCATAGAGGAGAAAGAAGAAAGCAGTCCAATGCTCTGGGATGTCCTCTACAGACTGAAGCTCCCACCTTCCAGCCACTTGTCACCAGCTCAAAGCAGAGTAGCTGAAGGAGTTGGCTTCTGAAGACTGATAAGTTGGGGTTTGGAATAGGAACTCCCTCAAGAGGCATGTGTGGGAGGCTTGGTCCTCAGCTGGTGATGCAGCTGAGAGTCTTTGGCTTCCAGGTTGTTAACTTCCTGACTAGAGCTCTCAGGTTGAAAGGGATTATTCAAAGACTTTGCCGAGCCAGAGGAAGTACAGGAACTGCTTTACTGTGCCGTCCCAGGCTCTGTCCTGTTCCTGTCCTTCCTCATCGTTCTCTGTCTCCTGTCCTCCATGAGATAAACAGCTTTGACCTACCTAGCTCTCCTCTAGGAATCTCCGCCCCACCATACATGGGCCTAGAAACAACAGGGCGAACTGAGCTTAATCCGAGAACCCAAATAAACCTTCCTTCCCATCCGTTGTTCTCTCGAGCATTTGATCAGATTTCATTACTGAAGTTCTGATGGATAAAACTTCTAACCCTTGTTTCAACTCTCTGGATGCAGGTTTAGGAGAGAAGCAGAACACTACACCTAAGGGTGGACCTCGATGAACTGTGTTCCCTGACATCCTGCCCCCTTGAGTCCCCTTCCTGTTCTGCAAGATGCTGTCCTGCAAGGATTTTCCAGATGCTTGCATGCCCCCCCACCCCCCGTGCTTATCACTTAGCCAAGCAAGGGTGACATGCTGTTCTGGTTTGCCTATTCCAGTCAGCTTGTGTCCCCTCCTCGCCCTCCATGCTCCCCTCTCGTCCCCCATATCGTGCCCCTCCCCCTTCCTGGAACTTTCTTCCTCTCTCTTGTTTTTCTTCATAGGGACTGACTTCCAGCTTGCTGACACTGAACCTTGCTTAAGAGACCAGGGTACCCCTTAGCAGCCTAAACGAGTTCTCTTCAGAGAGCCCTGTGTGTCAACTCCTCTTGAATAAAGGTTTCTTCTCACCCTCCTCCCCCCAGCTCCAGTCTGTGCACCCTTGTTTTGCGTGAAAATCTACTGTTGCCTCACACCGCAGGACTCAGCACTCAGAGGCACTTAATATGTGTAAAATAGTGTTCTGTACTATACCCACTCCTCCCCGCTCTCAGGAGGCTAGGGGAGCGTGAGGGCAAAGAGGGTTTCCATCTCCTAGAATCGCCTCACACACTGACAAGCACAGTCAGGACCCCACACAGAATGGCTTTGAGAAAATAGCTCAAAGAATTGGCTCATATTCCTATCCACGGTCCAGAACATCTAAGGGGAAGAATGGACCAAAGTTGTCATAAAATTAAGGAAATGACTGAGGAATAAGTTATAATGATTGAAGATATTCACGTCGACTGCCGGGGTTGCTTGTACAGGTGCTGTAGGGTGGGAATAAGCATACACACAACGACAAATGATCCATACAGTCTGCTTGTCCATGTACAAGCAGGGCCTATATGGAATGTTTGGAAGGTAACTGAAAACCACCCACAGTTCCCCTGGGCCATTTCACAGGTCTGCAGAGAGGAAGATCTTTTACTGGAGTGAGATAGGGCCCCAATATTACCACAAGCTGTTTACAGACTTCAGGCCTGCCAGGCAGGGCCAGCAATAATTGAGCCCTCAGTGGTGCTGAGCTGACATGTTAGGGATGAGGGTTTTGCACAGAACAGGAGTTGGGAGATGCAGGACTTAAAATGAGCTGAGTTAGTAGGCACTCCGCACTCTCATCAAAGTCTGCTGCCCGACGTGGTACACCCAAAGGTCTTAAAGTCCTTCATATATATTAGCAAAACACAGCGTTCCCAAGAGGAATGTCTCCATGAAGAGCTGGCGCATTGGCATTTAAGGGTTTGCCTTGTCTTACTAAAATAACTAATGAGACTTCATTTTAATGAGTGAAAAAAAGAAATCTTAGCAACTGAAAAATATCCAACTTACTCTTCGAGTTAACTGCAGCGTGAAGGCTGGCTTCTTCCCTCCTTTCCCTCTATTCCTTCCCTCCCTCCCTCCCTCCTCCTCTCCCTCCCTCCCTCCTCCCCTCCCTTCCTCCCTTCTCCCTTCCCTCCCTCCTTCTGTCTCTTCCTTTCTTTTGGCACTAGGATCAAGTTGTGTAGCTCATGCTGGCCTTGAATATCCTGAATTGCTAAGATTATAGGCTTGCAGTACCAGGATCCAGTTTCAACTTCTCTTTCAAATGAGTTATTAATAGGTATTGTTGGTGGTATAGTGAGTTGTCCTTGAGAGAAGAGGAATATGAAAAATATCCATAACTGGGCAGTGGTGGCACACACCTTTAATACCCATACTTGGGAGGCCGAGGTAGGCAGATTTCTGAGTTCATGGCCAGCCTGGTCTACAGAGTGAGTTCCAGGGCAACTAGGGCTAAACAGAGAAACCCTGTCTCAAAAAACAAAACAAAACAAACAACAACAACAAAAACAAAAAACAAAAAACAACAAAAACAAAAAACAAAAAACAACAAAAAAAAAAGGATTGGGACTGGGGAGATAACTTGTCAGTAACTCTGGGAAAATGGTTCAGTCAGTGAGGTTGGGAGATGGCTCAGTAACTAAGATGAGGAAGAGAGTTCGATCAATAAAGTGAGTGCTAGCATGTGAGCATAAGGATCTGAATTTAATCCCCAAACTCACACAAGGCCTTTCCTGGTGGCTTGTACTTATATCCCAGTGCATGGGAGGCAGAGACAGGAGAATTTCCGGGGCTCACTGACCAGCCAGCCTAGCCTAATCTCACAAGATGCAGGACCCATTGAGAGATCCTGTCTCAAAACCAAGATTTACACATCCTGAGGAGCAGTCCTAGAGGCTGGCCTATGGCCGCTACGTGTACACACATGCACACATGGACATACATGCACTCTCACATTCATACAAACATACACACACAACTGCCCCCAGTAAAAAGGAAACATTCTCAAAATGATTTTTAAAGATCAAGTTATTAAAATGATAACGCTATCTCATGACTTTTCTACTTTATGTTAAATCTGAATAATGTTGTTTGGTCTCTTACCTTTAATAACTTAAAAACTTGCTTTCTATTTGCCAAGAAACTCTTGCAGGGGACTTGCTGTCCTCTTTTTGAGGCTGCTTTTTTCTTATTCATCTTTAATAGTCATAAACACTTCAATTTTCTCCCCTCTTCTGCTGGAAAAAAGATTCATGCTTTTCAAGTCTTCCCTTTAGGGAAATAAATTAACCAAAATGTAATATGATATTTAAGTGAAGAATGCTGCTGACATTAAGCGGTCCACGTGGCCTTACATTATGTTTCCCATTTCATTCTATGCATTTTTCTAATACAGGCCAAAGCTGGTGTTCATGTAAATTGCTCTGGTTTTATGGAGCAGAGTGTCGCCCTCTTTTTGAAACCCAGGGCTCTCGTGCAGTACTAGAAAAAAAGACAGCAACAAAATAACGGGCATGGACAATCAAAGTATCATTATAGGTACATTATGTGTGGGGTGCTAAATTGGTAGAAGGCCTTTACTTTTAATTTCTGCTCATCTGTTCACCATTATTAAGCGAGCTTAGATACGGAGGAGATTTAAGAGTGACAGAGGGTAATTATACACTTTAGGAAAAGATATTTCTCCTCATAGGTCTGGAACTACACTGGGCAAAAAGCCTGTGTAGGGTTTTATGCAGAGCCTCTGCATACATTCTTGTTTGGATATGAACATATTTTCATGCTATAGTCCAGCTTAGGTTTCACACAATACCATTTCTGTTAGATTTCTATAGTCTGGCTGGAAATCATTACAAAGTTTTCTTTAGAGGTATTATTTTAATAAGTACTTGTCGATTTTGCACTTTACACTAAAAAATGATTCATAAAAGCAGCTGATGAAATTTTAAACCTTCAGTTACGGTTTTTATCATTTGAGAAGAAGGGAATGTTTTAAACCTAATTGGAAATTTTATTTAGCTCCTGAGTGCTTTGAATGGGGGGACCTATAAAAACCTGATAGTTTTACTGGGGTATAATTACCAGAGAAATAAGGTACATATATTTAAATTGTATATTTTTTTGAACTATGAAGTAGATTTAAACTGCAAACTTCTTATACATTTATATACATATAGCATCTCTTTTGATATCCACACACTGCAACAAGCATATAGTAGTAAAGTGTTCTCAAAATCAAGGTAGTGATTAGAGTCTAACTCCCCAAATCTTCTGATATTTTCCTTATGATGACCCCATTGTTTACTTTTCCCAAAGCCCGGGGCAGGCCAGCCGGAGCTGATCAGCTGTCGCTGAGGTGCTGTTGAACTTTTTAGTTTTACTTGAGTGGAATCATACCTGCTTGTATCTGGTGCCATTCATTCAGAAGATATTTTTAGGTAAATCTGTATTGATCTTTACACCAATAATATACCATTGTCTGTTGACAAATATCTCTGTATTGTGGCAATATGTTAAGTGAATCCAATTTTAGGCTAAGCCTGGTTCCATATGTAGTAAACTGCAACCTAATTTAGTAATGTGAACAAATTACAAGCCAACTAAAGATTATCTTCTTGGAGCATGTAGCTGAGTCTCAGCCAATCATAGCAGTTGAGTCTTAGCCAGTCATAAGTTCCCAAGGGACTAGTGTCCAGAAGAGAGTAGATGCTTCAATATACCAGGTTCAGAGAAGGCAAAACTTCAGTTGTGGCCAGTCAAACCATGTCTATATTCCATGTCCTTTTGTCTGTACATACTGACAGCCTTCATTAGGAGTTGAAGTAAGCTCTGTAAAGATTAATTTATTGAAAGCTGTGCCACAATTTCTGTATCCATTCCTCTGTTGAGGGACATCTGGGTTGTTTCCAGTTTCTGGCTATTATAAATAGGGCTTCTATGAACATGGTGGAGCTGTACTTGGGACTGGAAAGATACCTCAGTCCTTCCTCCTGGTGTGGAGGACCTCAGTTTGGTTCTTAAACCCATGTCTAGAGGTTTACAAGCAGCCTGAAACTCCAGCTCCAGAAGGCAGATCCCTCTTATGACCACCTCAAGTACCTGCACACATGTGACATAGATCCACACAGAAACACATATACGTAAAAAGACAGAAAGATTTTTCTTTCAAAGAGAGAGATATATCTCCATTTGTGTGTTCATAGACCTTTAAATTACTTCAAGTTTTTGGCTATTACAGACAAATTTGCTACTGATACTTAATTTTATGTGTGTGTGTGTCTATAGTTTTCTACCCTCAATTCCATATGAGTGTATGTGTACATGTGTCCATGTGCCTGTGTGTACCTGTGCTGCACACCCGTGCATTTGGAGGCCATCTGGGGGTCCTCGATGCCTTTCTATATCACTCCCCAATTGTGTTTTGAGTCGGAGAGGTCTCTCCCTTGTGTTTTCTCTGCTAAGCTGGAAGGCAGCAAGGACTAACAGTCTCCTCTTTCTGTCCCTCCCCAAAGCTGAGGTAACAGTATCTTGAAGACACTCAGCTTCCTACACAGGTACTGGTCCTCATGATTTTGGATCAAGTGCCTTTATCCATTGAGCCATCTCTCCAGCCCTGCTATAGATATTCACTTACAGATCAGCGTATGGACATAATACTTTCATTTCTTTGGAATATAATTAGGAGCAGATTCACATAGTAGGTTCATGTTCACCTTTTACAGGGACCAGTAACTGTTTTCCTAGACAGCCATGCCATCATAAGCCCCATTTATGTGTATAAGTGTCATGCCTTTCCTCATCCTCATCAGCATTTGGTGGTCACTCGTTTTCATTTGAGACACTCCTTAAAGGTTCACCATGGTATATCGTTCTACTTTCTAGATTTTTAAAATTTGTTTTTATGTGCAAATGGGTTTTGACGGCATGTGTACAAGTGTACCACATGCATACAGTATCTTCAGAAGTGGTCACAGGATCCCCTGGAACTAAGGTTACAGATGATTGTGAGCCACCATCTCAAATTAGGAAATGAATCCAGTTCCTCTGTAAGAGCCTTTACCACAGAGGAGCCTCTCAAGCTCCTGATCTTGCTTTTAATTTGCATTTCTATAATAACTTATTTATTTAGACCTTTGGGTTTTCTAAATGGATATGTTATGATCTTATCTTTTATCAACTTTATTTTTAATAATCTTCATTCTTATTGTTACTATTATACCATTCCTTTTAAATTTTAATTATTTTATTTATGTTATATTTAGTTACATATTCACATAATATTATGTATATATTTATAAAAATCTATATTATTTTTATATCTATTATATTTATTTTATTATATTTATATTTTTAAATGTTAATAGAATTGTCTATATTAATCTTATAGCTTGAAATATCCATAAACATACTTGCTCTGGATCCCTGTAGATTCGTCCAGATTTTGTGCATAGGTATTCACATTCTCTGTGAATTAACACAGTTTTATTTCTTCTTTCCTAATAAGAATGTTTGTTGTTTATTTTTCTTGTCTGATTGCAGTGGTCCAGCTCTCCGAGTAGGAGCAGTAACGGAGGATGGGCTTGACTTGTGCCTATTTTAGGGACAACTTTGAATTTTCTCCCATCAAAGATGCTAACTCTGGGATTTTCAAAGGATTTCTTTATAAGATGAAAGAAGTTTTGTTTGTTTCTTTCAAAGAGTTTTTTGTCAGTAGCAGAGATTAGATATAGCAAAATAATCTAATATTGTTTAAATAAGCATCTTGAATAGAGCTTTGACTCCAATCTACTCTTGAGTAGTTTAAAACATAACATATTAGAATTTGTGATTTTTTTTAAAAATAATCTCGTAAAAAGACTGATGTTGAATTTCCATACCATTATATGGGCTATCTAATATGCCATTTAATCCCGCTTGTGTAGGATCAGGACATTTTTGTTCTTTTGTTCATATAATTACATAGAAATTATCATACACTTTAAGGAATTGTGTCTTGTATTTGTATTATTTTAAATTATACAATACATTTATAATTGCCTCTTCAATTAAATTATGCCTTTAAGAGAAGGAATTACATTTAACCTACCCATGTCCCCCCCAACATCCAGCTCAGCATGTGGCTTTCTTACCAGCAGTTGTACAATCTCACTCAGTGACTAAAATTGATTCATTATCCCTCCTTCTCCCTAAGTGCATTTAACTATCTCAGGATTTTGGATTTTGAAACAGGATAAAAGAATAATGTTACATATTTTCTCCACCATCAAGCCTTTCGTGTCTAAGCATCAAATAGCCAGAGGAGAAAGATGGGGAGCAGTTGAACACCAGAGACGGAGGTTGTTGGAAGGGGTTCATTGCTGCTCTTACAACTTGGGCTAGCATCAGCTGTGCATGTAGTCTAATTGCGTGTACAATTGAGCACAAGTCCAGCCCATTGAATTCATATTTACTCTTGAGAAATAGCAGGTGAGAGGTGATGATGCTGTGTTCCTGGACACTAACTAGGAGGCTAGGTGTCCAGATAACCTGAGGTATCTCATACGCTGTGTGCTCCTACTTCTATAGAATCATACTGCTTTGTTCTCTTGTTCATCTGACTAGAGAGACATCAGTTCTGGGTTCTGGGGTACTGAGAACTGAACTTGGGCCTTACCCAGGCTGGGCAGCTATCCTGCAACTGAGCCACATCTCTAGGCATTATTTTTACTTCTTAGTTTGAGGTCTCACACTGCCGCTGTTCCAGCCTTCTGCTCCCAGAAGCCAAGATGGGCCTTAAACTTGAGCTCTTCCTGTTTCCTACCCATATGTCCATTCACAAAAGTGGAGAAGTAGAAGAAGACTGGAAGCACATTAACATTAACAATACAGCAGCGAGTAATTTAGTTTTTTTTTTTTTAAATTTTATTTTGTGTTCATTGACGTGAGATCCCCTGCGACTGGAGTTACAGACAGTTGTTAGCCACCGTGTGGTTGCTGGGAATTGAACCTGGGTCTTCTGGAAGGGCAGTCAGTACTCTTAACTGTTGAGCCATCTCTCCATCCCCAATAATTTAGATTTTTAATTTACTCTGTGATGTTAATATTTTAAAAATTCCCTTTGTAGGAGTCTAGTTATATCTTGGGAAACTCTAAACTTTACTGTTACTTGAAAGCAGTTAAAAATTCTTTATTTTATGTGTACAGGTCTTTCTTCTACTTGGATGTCTGTGTACCTACCATATGTGTGCCTAGTGCCCAATGGGGCCAGAAGAAGGCATTGTATCCCTTGGAACTGGAGTTATAAATGGTTGAGAGTTACCATATGGGTTTTTTGAATAAAATTTAAGTTCTCTAAGGACAACAAAAAAGTGCTCTTAACAACTGAGCGATCTCTCCAGCCACTATGATTTTAATAAAAAAACTTTAGTTTTTTTAAATTTTAATTAATATTTATTTTTGACACAAGATCTTACTATGTTGTCCTGGATAGCCTGCTAACTTATTATTTAGATCAGGTTGGCATCAATCTTGCAAAGATCGAGTTGCCTCTGCTTTCTAAGTGCTGGTGATTAAAGACATAGGCCACCATACCCAGCTTATACTTATTGCGAAATTAGTGTACATGGCAACAGACTCCCTTTGGCATTTTATAATACTTTTGAATGCTTCTTCCCTGCACTCACCCACACTCACCTTCTGCTTTAGTGTCCCGTCTTCCTGCTCTCATACACCTGTGTTCTATGTTCCCTTTCATGACTGTCCTCCATATCCTACCTCATGGTCTCCTTAGTTTCCTGGCCTCTGCCCACACATCCAGAACAATTAGAAGGTAGCATCTGCATAAGTAGCATTGGTCTCTCTGAGCCAATGTGATCACATTCAATGTATTTTCCAGCTAAAGTGTTTATAAGTCAATTAAACACTATGGATGTAATGGTCGTGGTGTTCCATGCCAATAAGCAAGTTACTGTTTTTGTATAATACAGCCATTTCATTCCTGTCATAGAAGTTTCAGTCTATGGCCCTGAAATCTGCAGTGAATGGCAACATCTCGCCACCTCTGTCTGCAGAGGAACATGATAGTTTTGTGGATGGTATTAATGTTTAGCAAATTCTCTTTCTAGAGCAGAATGAGCATTGAAGAAAATAAAAACGTTGGGTTCACTGCCAAGAAAACAAAAAACTGAAGGTGAAATGAACAGACCCAGAATCTTGGTGTATTTGGGACAGCACGGGGCAGAGGCACCACCTTTGGTCAGAGGGTCACCCACTCTAGTCAGAAGCAATTGGAACCAAGTGCAAGCCAAGATGTGAAGTTGAGGATTCCTAACTGGCACCTTGGGGTTGCCATCCACTGACAGGGCGATCAGTTCCATGGCTCCTGGTTCCAGCACCAGGAGGCAGAGGCAGTCTGGTCTACAGAGGGTTCCACGACAGTCAGGGTTATGTAGAGAAACCCTGTCTTGAACAAAACAAAACAAACAGAATTGCCAGCTTCTCTCAAAATGCCAGGAGGAATAAAACAATCTTGACTATTCCACAGATTGCTGGTGTTAGGAATGGTGAACAGTGGAACTCCATATACATTTGCTTTTAGTCACCAAATTGTATATAAAAATAAGTTTTCTTGGTATAAAACTCCTTGCAGCACAAGTATTGTCCAATAATAAATGTCAATATTTTGTGTTTACCCATATGCAATGCATTTTGATATTAGTAGTGGAATAAGTAATTTGCATTATAGATTGTGTCTTATTTCTTTATTAAAAATTATACAGGGTTATGTAGGCTGTTTTCATAAAAATATATAATGTGCTTTCTCCTCACATCTCTACGCTCTCCCCCATTAGACCCCTTTCTTACCTGGGACTCATTCTCATTTTCATGCCATCTGTACATATAGATTTTATCTGTTTATAAAGTTCTAGGACCCACAAATGAGAGAAAATATGTAGTCTTTGACTTTCTGTGACTGGCTGAATTCGTTTAAGATGATGATCTCCAATTTCATCTACCATCCCCCACCTCCTGAAACCACATAAATTTGTTCTTCATGAGTGACTAAAACATCAATCGTGTGTGTCCATATTTCATCTCTCCACTCTGTTGATGGACATCTTGGCAGTTCTCTAACTTAGCCATTGTGAATAGTGCCACAGCAGACACTGATGTGCAAAGGTCTCTCAAATGGGTCTCAAAGAACATGAATACCAGCATCCATAGTCTCAACTGTGCCTCATTAGACAGGAATTGATTAATGTTTTACCTTATAAAAGATTTAACATTTTTTTTAGATAGTTGTCACTGTGTGTGCTAGCTAGTTTTATGTCAACTTGACACAAGCTAAAGTCACTAGAGAGAGAAGAGCCTCAGCTGAGAAAGAACCTCCATAAGATTTGGCTGCAGGCATTTTTAAATTAGCGATTAATGTGGGAGTGCCCAGTCCATTGTGGGTGATGCCTCCACTGAACTGGTGTCCTGGGTTCTATAAGAAAGGAAATCAGTGGCCTTTCTCTACACAAAGGATAAACAGGCTGAGAAAGAAGTTAGGGAAACAACACCCTTCACAATAGTCACAAATAATATAAAATACCTTGGCGTGACTCTAACTAAGCAAGTAAAAGATCTGTTTGACAAAAACTTCAAGTCTCTGAAGAAGGAAATTGAAGAAGATTTCAGAAGATGGAAAGATCTCCCATGCTTGTGGATTGACAAGACTAATATAGTAAAAATGGCCATCTTGCCGAAAGCAATCGACAGATTCAATGCAATCTCCATCAAAATTCCAACTCAATTCTTCACAGACTTAGAAAGAGCAATTTGCAAATTCATCTGGAATAACAAAAAACCCAGGATAGCCAAAAGTATACTCAACAATAAAGGAACCTCTGGTAGACTCACCATCCCAGACCTTAAGCTGTACTACCAAGCAATTGTGATAAAAACTGCATGGTATTGGTACAGTGACAGGCAGGTAGATCAATGGAATAGAATTGAAGACCCAGAAATGAACCCACAAACCTATGGCCACTTGATCTTTGACAAAGGAACTAAAACCATCCAGGGGAAAAAAGACAATATTTTCAACAAATGGTGCTGGTTCAACTGGTGGTCAGCATGTAGAAGAAGGCAAATTGATCCATTCTTATCTCCTTGTACAAAGCTCAAGTCCAAGTGGATCAAGGACCTCCACATAAAACCAGAGACACTAAAACTAATAGAAAAGAAAGCAAGAAAGAGCCTAGAGCACATAGGCACAGGGGAAATTTTCCTGAACAGAACACCAATAGCTTATGCTCTAAGATCAAGAATTGACAAATGAGGGCTGGTAAGATGGCTCAGTGGGGAAGAGCACTGACTGTTCTTCAGAAGGTCATGAGTTCAAATCCCACCAACCACATGGTGGCTCACAACCACCCGTAATGAGATCTGACGCCCTCTTCTGGTGCGTCTGAAGACAGCTACAGTATACTTACATATAATAAATAAATAAATCTTTAAAAAAAAAAAAGAATTGACAAATGGGACTTCATAAAATTGCAAAGCTTCTGTAAGGCAAAAGACACTGTCAATAGGACAAAAAGGCAACCAACAAATTGGGAAAAGATCTTTACCAAACCTATATCTGATAGAGAGCTAATATCCAATATATACAAGGAACTCAAGAAGTTAGACTTCAGAGAAACAAATAATCCTATTAAAAGTGGGGTACAGAGCTAAACAAAGAATTCTCAACTGACAAATACTGAATTGCTGAGAAGCACCTAAAGAAATGTTGAACATCCTTAGTCATCAGGGAAATGCAAGTCAAAACAATCCTGAGATTCCACCTCACACCAATCAGAATGGCTAGGTTAAAAAATACTCAGGTGACAGCAGATGCTGGAGAGGTTGTGGAGAAAGAGGAACACTCCATTGCTGGTGGAATTGCAAGCTGGTACAACCACTCTGGAAATCAGTTTGGCGGTTTCTCCAGAAATTGGACATGGTACTACCAGAGGACCCAGCTATACCACTCCTGGGCATATAACCAGAAGATGTTCCAACATGTAATAAGAACACATGCTGCACTATGTTCATAGCAGCCTTATTTATAATAGCCAGAACCTGGAAACAACCCAGATGTCCCTCAACAGAGGACTGGATACAGAAATTGTGGTATATCTACACAATGGAGTACTACTCAGCTATTAAAAACAATGAATTTATGAAATTTTTGGGGAAATGGATGGACCTGGAGAATATTATCCTGAGTGAGGTAATCCAATCACAAAAGAGCACACATGGTATGCATTCCCTGATAAGTGGATATTAGCCCAGAAGATCGCAATATACAAAGTACAAACCACAAACCATAAGAAACTCAAGAAGGAAGACCAAACTGCATACTTCGTTACTTCTTAAAGGGGGGAACAAAGTACCCATGGAAGGAGTTGTAGAGACTAACTATGGAGCAGAGACTAAAGGAAGGACAATTCAGAGACTGTTCTACCTGACTTTCTTTATTGATGAACAATGATGTGGAAGCAGTAGCCAAATAAACCCACTCTTCCCCAACCTTTTTGTTTGTTTGCCATAGACTCTCATCACAGAGATAGAAACTCTAAGTCATCATGCTTTCAGAAATGTATCAGAATCAAAATCATAAATAAAAATATACGATCTGTAACCCTGACTAAGACACTATGTAACCAGAAGAGTTTGAACTTGCAACAGTCCTGACTCAGCCTCCTGAATGCTGGGATTGCATTCTTGTAATAACTGAAAGCTCAGTTGGAGGCAAAGCAAATTTTACTAGGGAGCAGTTGGTTAAAATAGGATGCCACTATTTCACATCCTACCCACTTAGCAATAAAACTATTTTCTTAAAGGCTATGAAATATAGGAACACATAATATAGATTGTTAAAATAATGATCAACACAATTTCCTGTGCATGCCCTCTACTCCCTTGCCCCCTAGTGAGGCTTTCCAAATCACACTCCTTCCTTGTTCTCATGAATGTAACTCAATCTTGAGTCGTATGTATTGAATTCCTTACAATTGTGCCAGTCATTTATGCATCACATAATTTATCACATAATAATATTATGCATCCCAATATTTAATTCCCGTGCTTTTGAATCTTCTATAAATAAATTTAATAGTTATGTGTTTGGCTTCTTTTACTCCACATTCAGTATGGGATATTTTCCTAACCTGATCACTTTGTTAGATTTTCCTTTTTACTGCTGTAGAGTGCTCCACTATTAAACAAGCCACACTGGGGATTCACCTAAGAGGCATGTTAGAATTCTTTCTTCCAGTTATATATGTGTGTGTTTGTGTGTGTATATGTGTGTATGTGGTTGTTGTTGTTATTGTGTTTGGTTTTTGTTTTTCCTAGACTGGGCTTCTCTGTGTAGTCCTAGCAATACTGGAACTGATCCTGTAGACCAGGCTGGCCTCAAACTCAAAGAGTCTTTAGCCTCTGCCTCCCCAGTACTGGGATTAAAGCCATATGCCACCACTACCCAGCTATTTTGGAAATTTTTAATTAATAGTTTTATGTGGTGTCCAAGTTAGAATCCGTAAAAGAAATCTAATCACTTCCTCTTTAGAAAATCATGAAAGTGGAACACGCCCAGGATCAGAGGTGAGGAGGACACAACATCTGTCCCAACACCGGGAGTAAGTGGGACCAGCAGGACCCAGGCACACAGTAACTCCACCAGCCCAGTGGCACTGGCTCCTTCCTTTCTGTCTGGGCTAGACCTTGGGCACAATCTCTGCAATCTTGGGCCAATCCCATAACACCCGGAGGAAGCTCCACACCCAGGTGCTCTAACAAGCCCAGGATCACAGGATCCCAGAATCACAGGATCGCAGACACAGCTTGACTCTCAGGAGTTCTGACACAACCAAGATCACAGGGAGGACAGGCTCCAGTCAGATTTAGCTAGGGCAGGTAGCATTAGAGATAACTAGATGGCAGGGGCAAGCATAAGAAAATAGCAACACAAACTGAAGTTACTTGGCATCATCAGAACCTAATTCCCCCACCACCATCACACTAGAAAAGCAAGATTCAGATCTAAAGTCACTTCTCATGATGATGATACAGGACTTTAAGAAAGACATAACTAACTCCCTCAGAGAGATACAGGAGAACACAGGTAAAGAGCTAGAATCCCTTAAAAAGGAAACACAAAAAAACCCTTAAAGAACTACAGGAAAACACAATCAAACAGGTGAAGGAAATGAACAAAAACATCCAGGATCTAAAAATGGAAATAGAAACAATAAAGAAATCAGAAAGAGAGACAACCATGGAGATAGAAAACCTAGAAAAGAAATCAGGAGTCATGGATGTAAGCATCGCCAACAGAATACAAGTGATAGAGGAGGGAATCTGAGGGCAGAAGACACCATAGAAAACATTGACACAACAGTCAAAGTAAATGCAAAAAGCAAATGCTTGTAACACAAATCATCCAGGAAATCCAGGACACATTGAGAAGACCAAACCTAAGGATAATAGGTATAGAAGAGAGTGAAGACTCCCAATGTAATGGGCCAGTAAGTAACTTCAACAAAATTATAGAAGAAAACTTCTCTAACCTAAAGAAAGAGATGCCCATGAACATTCAAGAAGCCTACAGAACTCCAAATAGACTGGACCAGAAAAGAAATTCCTCCTGTCACATAATAATCAAAAGACCAAATGCACTAAACAAAAAAAGAATTTTAAAATAAGTAAAGGAAAAAGGTCAAGTAACATATAAAGGCAGGCCTATCAGAATTACACCAGACTTCTCACCAGGGACTATGAAAGCTAGAAGATCCTGGGCAGATGTCATACAGACCCTACAAGAACACAAATTCCAGCCCAGGCTACTATACTCAGCAAAACTCTCAATTACCATAGATGGAGAAAACAAGATATTCCATGACAAAACAGAATTTACACAATATCTTTCCACAAATCCAGCCCTACAAAGGATAATAGATTGTAAACACCAACACAAGGAGCAAAACTACACCCTAGAAGAAGCAAGAAAATAATCTTTCAACAAACCCACACAAAACTAATTCCACCTCTTACAACAAAACAACAGCAAGTAACAATTACTTTTTCTTGATATCTTAATATGAAAATTAATATTACCAACATATCCTAATCGATTGAAATCCAAAAATATGAGGAATTAGAAATTTGTTGACTGTCATCCAGTGGTCTCTCTAATTTGGTAATTGGAGAAATATGTCCAATATTGTACAATCTATATACACTTTCTGCTTATTTGTATGTGACAGTGTCTTGTTTGTACCACATAATGGTCTTAAAATCATGCTTCTCCTATCTCAGCCTCTCTATTAGTAGTATTGTTTATTTCATGTTTTTACACTATACTATGTTTTTCAGAACAGCTTACATATTTCAGAAGTATTTATACAGCCAAAAGGAATTAACTTGGGAGGTGGCTTATAAGAGAACAACAAAGAGTGAGACTGAATGCTTTGCTTGACATTTGTAAAATATTGTATCAAGTTTGAAGAAGAGGACTTTTTAAGTTACTCTTTCTCTGACATGAATGATTTTCCAAATTATCACAGCCAATGGACCAGATGCTTACCCTCACCTAATGTCTGTGCCACCCTCCAAGCAGAACCATTGTTCATTGAAACAGTTGGTCAATGACTTTATGGATAGACCATCTTAATACCTACACCATTTCTTAAATGAATGTAACCTATTCTCTGTGGGCTGAGAATAAAGTCACTCACTCAAGTCAAAAAACATTGTGTGTGAGTGTGGCTTGCCATGTATGAAAGTCAGAAGACAACTTATAGGAGTTGGTTTTTCCCTTCTACCACTGGGTCCAGAGTTTCAAACTCAAGTTGCCAGGGTTGGTGGGAGTGTTTTTATCTGCCTACCCATCTGACTGGCTGCATAAGTCCCCTTTTAAGAGTGATATTTTATCTCCCCATCTGTTATATTGTCTTGCTTTTTAATGTTGGATAGAATAAAATTGAAGATCCCTAGAAACAATTCAGTGGCAAACCTTCCTGCTGCCGTCCTTACAGGGTTGGGAACCCACAAGCAGACACCCCAGCTCTAGAGCCCTCCTGGCATTCTTGTTTTAGATAGGAGGAGAAAATGATTGGTTCCATCCCTAGATGACAATCTTTGATGTGATGGCTCGCTAGTATTTTTAAACCTTAGCAAAAGCCATTCCCATTAATTCTGCTTCAGCCCTTCTTTTTCCAGCACTTCTATTTTGATATCCTTTCTGAACCTTCTCGAGCCTTTCCACATTTTGAAGTTGCAGAAGCCACAAATGGCCATAGCATTCAGGTAGCACTCAGTTAACAAGTGTCACAGGGTGATAGGCTTCTTTAAGACCCATTCTTTTAAACATAGAACACAGTGAATGAAAACCCAAATATAATTAAATGCCACTGAACAATTTTGACCTATAATTTCTGATGAAAAGGTTATCACAACGTCATGTGAAGTTACTGTGTTTTTTGGACCTTATCTTGCCCGTGCTCCCGTTGGTCTACTGTGTAACAGGATACACAGTTCGTGTCTCTAAGTCATAAAAATGCAGGAATGAGTCCCATATGTACCTTGGCCTAGTCTTTCTGATGGAGATCCTGATTAGCCCCTTTGGCCACACAAGTAGAGGTAGCATGTCTTTCCAAACAATTCTGTTATGTTTCATTACCCTGATTCCCTCCCATTGAGAGCTGCCGAAATGGAAGCCTGCTTGCTCTCCTTCCTCCTCTGGCCATTTGATGACATCTTGGTGTTAGTGTCTGGGAACTCAGTCACCATCCCCCTTCTCTGCCTTGAAAGTAGCAAGAAAGCACACATCACACCAGTTAAATCAGTGTAGGTAGGAATTCTGAGATAACTAGAGATTCCCTTAAGTCCCGAGTTGGTTGCAAGTTAACTGGTAATTTTTCTAGACATGTAGGGCCACTGCACTGTGCAAGAAGTGGGAGTGTGTGTGTTCTTGGTGTTTCATTCAAGCATAAACTTGGAAGTCCCAGCAAACAGACATGTTAACCATGGGCTAGCAGCCTTCGCAATCTGATCTGCTATCCACCAACAATATTTCTGACTCAAGAGTTTCACAAAAACAGAAATAATCATCAGTTGCAAGATATGTTCATTCCTGACTTTCCTCTTAACATAGGTTTGGAGAAGTCCCTAACCATTTAAGCTTGTTTTGTCCAATACAGGCATGATGCTCTTTCTTTGTCAAACATGATATTTTGATAATCAAATAAAACAATGATCAAAGATGTGCTGGGTAAATCAGAACAGACTGAGATTACAGTATGTCTACCCTTAGTGGCAGTGGTACCTGGGTGGGCAGGGGGTAGAGATTTCCCCTCCAATGAGTGTACATAAGTGGGTGGGCAAACTGAGCCAGCAAACAGAGTCCAACTCAAGACCTCTAGATTGAGTTTGTGAGTAAAGAATGTCTTTCACATTTCTAAAGGGTTGTAAAAAACCAACTAATAAAGAATAATAAGACTATGCAAGAGAGATCTTTGCCAGTTATCACAAATAGCTTACCTTCTGCCCCCTTCTCAAAGGAGTGTGCTGATTCTTAGAAGCAGCAGCAAGCTCCAAGACTGTGAATCTCCCTTCCAACCTGAGTACATGCTAGGCTCTGGCTGTCTCCTCAAAACCTCTCCTAATCCTACACACAAGGAGATGAATGAAAATAGACCATTATTTTGTTTATCAACTCATGAGAACCAAGGCTCTTCAACCACATGCTAAAGATCAAAAGGGCTCTCAGCTTAGGAGACCCTTAAATCTGTGTTCAAATTGAGCTGTGGGCACAAATTATTTTAGAAAAGACCAAAGGATTTCACATTTTGAGTTTTTGTTTCCCCTCTTATAATCTGCTGCAAATAGAATTATCTCGTCTCTCTCGTTTTCTCCTATCATGGCAATCTTCAAAACCCCTTAATCTAAACTGATACTGGAGGCAAGGACCCCTGACATAATTAAATTGAACCACATGAATTCCGAATCAAGATTAAGCAAAAAAAAAAAAAAATTAAAGCATTTATTGTGTTGAAATTTCTTATGCCAATTTTCTGCTAGCAGGGAGGGTCCAAAGGTCAAGGCTTTTGCAGCAGACTTAGTGGCATATTAGTTACAGTAATTCAGCCTGAAAATCCCAGCAGAGATAAATACAATGGAATGTCATGAATTACAAGAGACCACAACTCTAATCAGCTCCTGGGAAAAAAAAAAGAAAACATGCGTTTTTCTTATGGACAGTTGATAAGCTTAATCCTGAAGCTTGTTTAGAGACAGAGGAGATAGAGGGTCTCACAAGGCTGCTGTTAGGTTGAAGTGAACATTTCGAACTCCCCTTTTCTGCTTCTGACCACTGTGACAGGAAGGCAAAGAGAACTGAAAGCTATCTGTGCTCTTGCTTGTAGATTTTTATCACATTCATTCAGTGGGTGTTCTCTGAGCCAGACAATGTCGGAAAGCATGGGAGGCAATATGGTAGACGGTAAGTAACAGAATGACAGAAACCTTATGAATTATTTTGCCCTAATTTCAGAAGCAACACCAAACATCCTACCATGAACCTGAACATTCTTCTGCCACAGATCCTACTTTCACATATGTGGCCTAAGACTCATAACTGAACATGACTCCAGAGACTCATTTTATGAATAGAGTTTTTTTTGTTTTGTTTTGTTTTTTAAGTTTTATTGTAATATGATAAGAAAAGAGATTTTTTAAAAAAATATTTATTTTATGTGTCTGAGTACACTGTAGTTGTACAAATGGCCGTGAGCCATCATGTGTGTGGCTGCTGGAAATTGAACTCAGGACCTCTGCCAGCCCCTCTTGCTCCAGCCCTGCTCGCCAGCCCTGCTCACCAGCCCCGCTTGCTCTGTCATAAATCACTGCAGCTGTCTTCAGACACACCAGAAGAGGGCATCAGATCTCATTATGGGTGGTTGTGAGCCACGATGTGGTTGCTGGGATCCGAACTCAGGACCTTCAGAAGAGCAGTCAGTGCTCTTACCCAATGAGCCATCTCGCCAGCCCCTGAATAGAGTTTTTTTTTCTCTCAAAAATCATATAGAGCTATTTTTAACATTGAACTATAGTATCCAGATTTCATATGAATGTCAGCTCATAAGAATAATGTCAGCATTTACAAACCTTTTGCTTTTTAAGACTAAATAATTAACATGGGGGCAGTGGGGATAACATGATAAAGTGCGTGTTGTGCAAGCATGAGATGCTGATTTTGAAGCCACGTTAGAAAAACCAAAAAGCCAACACTGAGGAGGTGTAGCTGTGTGAATCTCTGACACCAGCTGGCCAGCAAGCCTAACCTACTTGGTGAGTTCCACGCCAGTGACTTTTTATTTTTCTGTTTCACAAAATAAGGCAGTGCTTAAAGGACACCCAGGGTTGTCCCTGCCCATCACATGTGTGTACACATATGTGAACAGGCAGTTCTCCTCCTCAGTGATCACACAGCTAAAAAGAAGAGAACAGCAGATAATTCTGCTCTACCTGAGTGGCATCACTGGTGCCCAAAGATTAAAAGAGATGACATAGAGATAAAAATCTCTAAAGTATGTGATACAGGGCCCTCAAATAAGGACAAACAATCACACACACGACAAAGAGACGTCTTCCTAAGTATACATATATCTACAGATCCTAAAAGAACGGAAAGATAAACAACATGATGAAAACATGAGATGAAACATGAAGGAAAATCACAAAAGAAAGTCCTAGCAATCTATAAATAAATGGGAAGGTCCTGGGACCTGTTAGCGGATACCGCTGTGTTAGCTACAGGATAGACAATTCTGTCTTTAATTTTAAAAAATTTACAATTACTTATTTATTGTGTATATGTGTGTGCATGTGTGTGTACATGTATATGTGCATGTGTGTGCATGTATATGTGTGGAGGTTAAGGAACAATTTTCAAGAGTTGATGTTCCCTTCCAACCATGTGAATCCTGGAGATTCAATTCATGTTGCTGGCTTGGTCCTAAGTGCCACTGAACGTCTCGCCTGTCCATTTTTGTCTTTTTTAAAAAATGATAATATGACACTATGTACAAAATTAGACCCCAGAATTTTACTTCTAATATTTTGTTATAAGATATAAAGCAAGGACAAGTTAGTAAGATTAGACAAACAAGGAAGAGAATATGGAAGAAATTGCATTTGCACCTTGTAAAAACAAATTCTGGAATATAACGAATTACTTAAAAAAAGAGCATAGTTCACCTAAAGTATATTGTATACTTTATATAGTGGAATATTGTATAGTGGAATATAATGTGAAACAATATGAAAACCCATTCATGATCTCTCAGTGAGTAAAGGAGACCAGAGTGCAGTGTGTGTAGTGTGATGCCATTAAATAAGAGACAGATAATAAAAGAATAAGGTGGGGGGAGCCAGGAGACACTCCAAGGGGTTTCCTGTGGCCATGGTTGAGAAAGGGAGATTGTGAATTTGTGTATGTATATTTTGCTTTTCTTCTTAAAATTTAAAATATATTGTTCTTGCAGTAATAAAATTTTTAATGTTTTCAACTTGAAAGATACCAAATATCTGAACTTAGAGGTAGGTGTAGCTAACTAGGTGCAAGCACATAGTAGGTCTTCACGAGCTGCTTTGGCTTGGTAAGCCCTTAGGCGTCTGAGGCTCAGCCTTCCCTTCCGCTTCACTCCTTTCTGCTTGCCACTCCTTCCTGAGCTAGAGACAGTAGTAGGCAGACTAGCAGCAGTTGCGCAGAGTAGGACATTTCTGTCAGTGTAATACTTTACCTTGTTTCTTCTTTAAAGGAGCAACTGACAATTGTAAAAATTAATAAATGGCAAACTTTCTCATTATGTATTGTTGCTGCCCCTGCCCTTCCTGTAGCTCAGGCCAAATTTCCATTAGTCTAAATGGGAAACATCTTTGGGAAAGATGGAGATTTTGGCATAAAAATCATTGGTTAACATGTTCTTTCCGGGGTAAAGTACTCTGTAAAGGAATTAATAATTGACTCCATGTCTGGAGCCCTGAGAGAGTGGCTGTGTGTAGCCCCCTGGTAAAACCTATGATGCTAATGCTTATTTAGGCTATTAATAAAGCATACATACTCATTATCCAATGGCCCATTAGCTCTCCTTCCAAGACATGCTGATGCCATAAGAGGCCCACACTGTGTGTGTGCCATTCTTACAGAGAACAGAATGTGTTCTGAATTGCTACCAAGAACCATTTAAGTTCTTACTCGGGCTATTTAAAAATTGAGTATCTGGCTCTAAAGAGTCGTAGTTTCTCTGCTCTACTAAGTAAAGATAGATATTGGCACTTCTCTGACACTACCATGAGCCAAACTCCACAGTAAGTGCCATTACAGAGGAGGGATGCAGAAAACCAGCCCAGGTAAGGGTCCTACATAGGTAACAGAACCATAGCTGACCCACTCTCATAGAGCATGGCATTCTGGTCCAGAAACACAGCATACCGATGCTACCACACTAGTGACAGCTGAATACCTCTTTGCATATGGAACCCTTTTTTGAAGTTCTTCCCAGTCTCACCTGCCCTAACTCACTCTTTGCCTGTGGAATATTGTCCCACTATACTCAGGAGTGGGGCACTGAGATGGAGGTATGCTGTCTCTCTGAGGCACCAGAGTAAGGACAAATGGCGTCCTGTGCCCTCAGGTTCATTTTCTGTAGATTAAAACCAATTGAAGATTAGATGTTAAAAAGAGACAATGAATCGTCTCTATACCTAGCACATGATAACTTTTTTTCCTTATTACTACTCTCTAAACAACAAAATGACTATCCATGTAACACTTACATGATACTGAGGACTCCCATCAGTGTGTATGAAAAGACAACACCATTTCATGTACAGATTTTGGTACCCGAGGAGGGCCTTGGAATTGGTCGCTGTTGACTCCAAGGCATGTGTGTATAAAAGGAAGGCAACGTCTTAGGAACTGGTTGATGCTACTCAAGGGAGAAATGAGTAGAAAAAAGAATGGACCCACTCCGAGTTCTTGAGGGGTAGAAGTATGGGGGGGCAGGTAGATTCCAATGTAATAAGTCTGTACCTGTGATGTGAGCTCCAGAAATGCCTACCTGGCTCAGAGAATGAAGATAAACCAAGGAAAGCTCTAAGAACAATCTTTAGCAAGTTAAGTGTTGTGTGTATGGGGGGAGGGGTCGAAGGAGGAGAGAGAGGATGAAGAAGGAAGGGAAGAGAAGGAAAGAATTCTTTTTTCTCTTTCCCAGTGGAAAGACCCACAGAGCAAGGAATTTTTCTTCCAAATGAGGTGGATTTTAGTTTCTTCACTATGTGGACACTGCCTTAGGCTAAGACATTGGAGATAAACCCTTCTGTACCCCCTTTTTTAGCTTCATAAAGTCACTAACCTCACAATGGCTATTTCAACTTTGTCAAGCCTCAGGATTCCCATCAATAAAGCTCAGTTTTAAATTACCAATGAGAAAAGATTGCAAATAAGATTTGATAGTAAACTCAGAACAGAAAGCATACTCCAAAGCAGTTTAGGTAGCTGAGAAACCACACATATGTGTTACATGTCAGTTTCTTCAGTTGTCCTTTATTGTATACGTTGGGGAATTCATGTTTAAAAATTTGCCTTTTAAAGTTTGTTTTGTTACCCATCTAATTTTTTTTTCATCCATGTTTGAGTCCTTGTTACGTAATAGGCCTTGTGTTTAGGGATGGGGGATATACAAAGTTGAGTATTCCTAAGTATCCACATTTTAATGGGGAAAATACAATTATCATCACATCATTTGTGTAATAATTCCCATCATATTACAGAAACCATTTTTGTTTACTATCCATTCTTCCAGATCCCCTTTGTTTATTTCTTTGTTATTTGATAATTGCATACATGCAACTAACCATTTTTGATTGAGTCTATCCCCCCCCCCCCAACCAATTCTGCCTCAGCTCCTTCACTTATCTCTCCTGGACCATTTCTTCCCCAGCTCATATGCTCCTCCTGTAAACCCACTGAGTCCACATAGAGAGCTTAGTATGCACGTAGGTGTAGGATTATCTGCTGCAGCAGTAGTTGCTCAGGGGCTGCAAAGATTTACCTTAAAAGCAGCCATCATGGCTCTACCCTGGGACATGTGGACTCTGTAGGTGACAAGAGAGAAGAACATACCAAGTTGGCAGGGGAAAGCGTTGAAGAGGACATAGGGGTGAATGTGACTAAAGGGTACTGTATATGCATGCCTCTGAAATTCTCAAAGAATAAATAAAAACAGCGTATAGTATATATACACATTATATATATCTTTATGCATATTATATCTATCTCTTTAAAAAAAATCTTTCTATTAAAAGTCTTCTGAAGCTTCCCTGCTGCAGGCAGACCTGAGTACCAGCCCCACATCTGTCTCATTAGGGCTATGATCTTGTTTCTGGCAGAACATAGATTTAGCAGGATGGGTAATGGTTGGTTATATACACACATAAATCCGAAGAAGACGGTGAGCAATCCACACCAGACAGACCTGGGTGTCATTCACTTTGCACGGAGACCCCACGGAGTTTGCCGTGTCACAGGAGCACAATAGGTGCCTCCCTGGTTGACATGGCTCCAGCAGACCATTTAATCCTAGAGTTCTAGGTCATTTCTTTGATTATGTGTTCCCTTAAAGAAATCATACATCTCAAAGACCACAGAATTAGTTCTCAACAGACTAAAATCACAGTAATACTTCTAATATTGTTTTCATTTTGGTAATGGTGAACAGGCCTTAGGAGCAGCAAGGGTGTAAGAGGATACTGAGAATTAAAGAAGCCCACATTTCTGCTATGGCTTTAATTAGAAGGAAAGTCTTTTCTCATGGCAACTTAGCAGAAGATTTTAGGTTTCATTTCCAACTTTCTTAAAATTGTTTTTTCAGAAGAGTTACTCTTTCCAAGTAAAATTAGAAGAATAAGGTAGAAGTACTAGATGCTTAATTTTTAAAAAACAAATCAAATTGAGTCTGTATATTTATTGTACTTACATACATTAAATTAATATCTTATTCAGATGAATTGGCAAAAATCAACTGACCAACACAATTAACAGAAAGTCTTTTGTTTTTATTGTTATCTTATCCTGATTTCTTCATAACCTATGGTCACAGCGTAGCTCAATTGTTCTTGTAAAGATTTATGTATTTATTATTTTTATGTGTGCATGTGTACATGCATGCATGAGTGTGTGTGTGTGTGTGTGTGTGTGTGTTTGGAACTTGACTGTGAGCCACCATGTGGGTGATGGAAACTGATCCAAGGTCCTCTTCAAGAGCTGTAAGTGCTCTTAACTACTGAGCTAACTCTACAGCCTCTTAATTCTTATATTTACTAATAAATGTAGTAGAACTTTGAGGCTCAACAAAGGTTTTAGCAAACTTTCATTTTTCCAAAAATCTTTAAAATATAAACTGATAATTATTATTTATTATTACATTATTTCTTAAAAAGTATGCTACACAAGATTCAGAAGAGTCTACTGGTATAAATAGATATTTAAGTCAAATAAACTTAGTTGTCAGAAGTCCACTTTATGCCTTAACTATTTTCTTCTTGACATGGACCAATGAAAATTTTGGTATGTGCATACAATTTCAAAAATTCAGTCTTTGAAATTTCTGTAGGTTATTCTTTTCTCTCATCCATTTCTATCTCTTTCTATAATCTCGTGTACCTTGCCTATTCCCAGGGTCACAGTAAGAAGATCCATCCATCACACACTCCCAGTGCTATTGAAATAAGCTGCTCCTGAGAGGGGCTCCTTAAGTAGTTTCTCTACTGCAGTGAATCAGGCTCAGTATATATCACCTACTCCTCTACAATGCAGTGAACCAAACTAAGTACATTCACTCCCACACTCTCCACTGCAGTGAATCAGGCTCAGTATGTATCACTCACACACTCTCCACTGTAGTGAATCAGACTCAGTACATATCAACCATATACTCTCCATTGCAGTGAATTAGACTCAGTATGTATTACCCACATGTTCTCCACTTCAATGGATCAGACTCAGTATATATCACCCACACACTCTCTACTGCAGTAAATCAGACTTAGTACATATCACTCATACATTCTCCACTGCAGTGAACCAGGCTCAGTACATATCACTCATACATTCTCCACTGCAGTGAATCAGACTCAGTACATATCACCCACATGTTCTCCACTTCAGTGAATTAGACAGTACATATTACTCACAACTGACAACAATTTCAAGAGTTCCCAAAGAAAGAATTAACTATTTTTATTTTGCTTAGTGTTAAGCACAGGAAGAAGACTTTCTTAAAGTATAAACTGGGGTCTCACTGCTACACATGTTATTACAATGTAGCTTTCTAGAATTAAGGTAATAAAATCTACCGTCCTAAAGAGATTTTACTTTGTAAAGTGAATTATTACTCCACTCTGCACACTGAAGAAAACTCCTAGCAGTAGGGAACAGCATATGGTGGAAGTCTTCCTTCTCTTTCTGACTCCCTATTCCTCAAATTCCTTCCCCAGAGGTAACTACGGCAACTATTCCTCTTCCCATAGATAGTCTATGATTATGCAAACACATATATCCCCAATTCTTCCGTTTTTTACAAAGTGATAGCACTTCATATATAGTGTTTGCTCTTGATTTTTTTGAGGTTAATGTATCTTAAGACTGATCTGTGTTGGCATTTAGGCTTTTCTCACCCTTTTTAACATCTGTGTAGTATTTTATTACACATTTGCACACAGTTTACTTAATCAGTTGCCCCTTAAGTCTTGTACAGTCATTTGCCATTTTAAACAGTAGTTGCATCTTACATGTGCACTCTTAAGAGTATAGCTACCAGATGTGCTCCTGAATGGAGCTGCCACAATCAATACTGGGCACATTTCTGATACCTCCCCTGTGCTTCAATAACTATTTGGTGGCTTTGAAAGACACAATCCTCTTTGGACCTAGCCCTTTGGATCTTCTTCATGATGATCCTAATTCCTACAAGAGCCTGGTGTTTCTGAGAAACATTGAATGTCACATTCACCATGGTTTTGTTTGTTTGGTTTGTTTTTTTTTTTTTTATAAGGTCAGTGTTACCATCTCAGAGACTCTAATTAGTGACTCTAATTTGCGGTTTTTCAAGGTCTAGATCATAGCTCCACCACACCTCCTTGAGTAGAGAGTAACTCCAGGCAGTCAAAAACAAAAACACACAGTAAGCTGTTCTTAGAAGCTAGGTATGAGGGAGCTCACCTGCAAGCTTGGCTTTGATCAGGTTGAAGCAGGATCTAGGAACGTGAGTTTAAGGGCAATCTGAGCTACATGAAAAGACTTTTCATAAAGACAAACAAACAAACATTGCTGTTGGAATCTGATGAAGAAGGCTGAATGTGAACCAGTGGATAAAAGGCTCATTCCCCTGCTCCTTAGCTGCACCTTTCAGGCCCCTACTCCTTTTCCTTAAGCAGCCCCAGAGACATTGCTGGATCTTCTACTCTTTTATTAAATATGTTACATGACATCAGTATTAGGAGATGCCAAAAGCAAAATCATGCCAGGCATGGTGGTGCACACACATGGCTCCATTCCTTGGGAAACTAAAGGAGGAGACATGAGTTTGAGGCTAGCCTAGGCTATATAGCAAATATAGCAAAGACCTAAAAGAAAGAAGTGAAGAGAGAGAGAGAGAGAG